>NW_009952974.1:15057670-15135324 GCF_000747805.2 Chaetura pelagica | reverse complement strand
CTGCACTTCATTCTGAATTAATGGTTTCCAGTAGAACTTATATTCAGCTCCTAGCATTGTCAGACATAAGCTATATGAACAGGAAAGCTACCTACTCTGCCTGGCTTTCCCTTTCACTTCCTTTTATGCTCAGGTGAATTCTTGATGTTTTTAAGAATGTTGAGAAATTATTTTTGCTTCCTGAAACCAAAGCTTTACATACTCTGTACCTGTGATTAAGCTCAAGCAAGATAAAGCAACAGTCAGGTACAAACACTCTGTGGGAATCTCCCATTGTGTCAGTGGATTTTGATCTTTATTCACACAAGTTCATGCCTAAAATATTCTTTTATAATTAAAGTAGATGCTTCACTAGAGGTAGCTTACATCACGTACCAGTTCTTCCATTAGCAGAAAAGCATTTAACAGTAAATGTTACAGTTATGCTTTAAAAGATTATTCTAAAACACATAGAAAAAATAGGTTTTTTTCAAAAAAAACCCTGGTTTTTTTTGCAGTCTTTTTACTGTTGAAGGCAGTTTCAAACTATATCCTCTACATTATTTTCGTTTTTGAAGTTCATTTTCATCTCTTCTGAGTTGTAAAATCTGGTAGGGACACATCAAATTAGGGTGTCGTGTTATTCAATTTAGATGTTTTCTTCTAAGGAGGAATACAAAAGCAGTCCTTTAATTTAAAAGAATACTTGAGTATAACATTTAAAAATATGCAAGTAAAAACCACGACTTTATACAAGTTTAGAGATTTAGGAAACAGTCTTAGGAAATTATCTTAGAGACAATATAAATCAATTTATTTTATTACTAATTGCTAAGTCAATTCCCTAGTCTCAATGAAGCAGATTGTGAAGATGGGCAAAATTGGAAATACACTTAAGAAAACTCACTTTGTTAATTTCTACTTGGAAAATTAAGTTTAGGATTATTTTACTTACTTTTTGAGGAGTTGTTATTAAAATGACTTTTCACATATTTAGCCTTTTAAAAGCAACCCAGCTATTTTTTTTAATCACTTATTTTTTGCTGGTTGCTTGTATTTTGGCATATGAGAAGTTTTGATCGTGGCTTTGTCCAATTTAAGTCTGTCTAAACTCTGGTGTGTTTTGTGGTGTTTTTTTTTCTCATTCCTGGATGTTGCTTTAGTATTCCAGGATATGTGGGGTTTAGTTCTTTGATAAAAAATGAAAGTTCTTAGATGAAATAAGGTATAAGTATGACTCAATACTCACTATGGGTGATGTTTGGTATTTTGTGAACTCTTGTTTATTAGGACACTAAAACACAAAGACTGACTGAAAGTGTTGCAGATACCACATCAGAAGTAACAGTGTGGTTATCAGGAATGTTCTATGGGTTTATGTAACAGGCCTGTTGATGAAGAAAGCTAAGAGAGCTGAATAGCCATCTTCCTGGCAGGTTTATTCTCTCTGATAGATTTATGCACTTGAAAGGGGAGGACATAAGGCTAAGATAGCATATACAACCATGCGCTGGACACTTTGTAGAAGATGATCGAGATGACCAGTTAGATCAGTACTTAGAGTGCAAGTTAACTGAAGGTAAGTAATGACTTAATGACAGATTCCTGAGTAGTAGACTCCAACTTGTAAAATGGTTCATGAAGCAAAATCATGGTACGACATCTGGAGAACTATCTGTTTTTCTTGAAGCATAATCCAAGACAGCTGTATGGACTCCAAACTTGATTAACTTTCTTGGCAGCAGTCAGATACATTGTGTCAGGTGAGGATGTATCTCTGACAAATATGTCGATGTGTAAATCTATTCTTGTTGATATTAAGCATGCCAAAAAACTGTAAGTACAGGAGCTGAAGAGTTCCTCAGTCAGGATCAGTCTTACAGAAACATGGATGCATGCAACTGTGATCATCTAAGTTGAGAGTGATTTGTTTTGCTTCAGTTTAGCTGAGCTCACAGTCTAGTACAGGCAGTCTAATTTTAGGTTTCCTTTACATGGACAATTTAAAGGCTGGTGGAAAAAAGCAAAATGCTAGCTACTTGAATGTTTTCAGTTTTCTGAATTACCTTGTGTCAAACAGCTAGTATCTGTGTTTTGAAACAAGCATCTGTTTTTGTAGTTTAAAGATAATATTATTCAAATGGTAAATATTTTAAAATGTGTTAGTGAAGAGGCTGTCAGCCGTTTCTCATACTACACCATTCAAAACTTTTCATGCACAAGAATAGCAAGCTAACTTCTGGTTCTTTGCATTGATAAACTGGCATAAAAATACAGGCTAAAAAATTATGTAACCTGGTTTGGTCAGTGTGCCATGATTAACTGATTCCTGATCACAAGGAATAAAAATGTATCAGTTTTTCTGAACCATCCAGTTTTCACTCTAGCTTTGAATAGAAACATTCTATGTACTTTTTGAGCAGAGATGAAGGAAATAAGGAAGAGTTGCTAAGATCCGTATGGATGAAAAATAAATAGTTTTACAGGTGGAAACATTGGATAACATGATGCCTCCTTGAGGAATTTCAGATCAAGACAGATTACACATGGCAGTTCTCTGTTTTGATTTGTACTGAAAGAAAGAGGAACACATCTTCTGAAAGGAAGCTGGTCCCCTAAACATATGGGGAATTTTTCAAGGTTGGCTTCAAAAATAGTCTCTAGTGCTTTTTTAACACTGTAGGATGCTGTGCACCAGCATATGCTGTTCACCACGGTATCCCAGTAGAACTTGTTGCCCAGATGGTGCAAACCATATGCCTCTCCATAATTTATCTATGTTTGGGAAATACTGTCTAAAAATATAAGAAAGGTCATAAGACTTCTCAAAAGCAGCTCTAGTGAGTTTCTTTTTAATAATGACCTGGAGGTGTTCAAGCCGGTTTTGAGTGGGTTTTTTCCTTTTTTCTTTCCCCTTTTTCTTTTTTGGTGTCTGTATGTATGACAGAGTGTTTCATGGCAGAGATGAGGAACTATGGAATCATGGTTGCTCCAGTGCAAGACCACAGTTCTTAAGGCATGCATACAAAAACTTGACTGGTCAACCTACATAAATAGCTTTCTCCACAGGAGGTGCTTAACAGCTCTAAAGCAAATGGTTCAGTCTTTGGCCTCTCTTTTTCTCTTTATCCCTGTAGTTGTCTGAATGAACCTTTTTGGAAATGTGACTGTAGAAAGCCAGATAACTTTTGTTTATTTTCCTGTGTCTTTGGTAGTTCATTTTGCTATTTCCAAAAGTTAAGGGAAAAATTTATCTCTTCCCATATATAAATAGTTAAAACACATTTTCTCTATTGCTTACCTGGCGCAGATCCACAGAGGGATGGCAGTCTAATTACATTCCTAGCATAGCGGTTCTTTGAAGTCTCAACTAATTAGGAATGGGCATTGCAAAAGTTTAGACCAGCACTCAGGAAAAGAATGCTTCATGTAACTATCACTAATTCATTAGGATAACCAAAGCTTATTTCTTTTGAGTAAAGACTTGCACATTCTCACCTACAGCAGTGTACTATATTTAATACTTCTTTTGTGGCTCCTCTGAAAGCACAACTCTGTTTAAAAGTAAATTAGCTAAATTGAAAGGCTAATTGCCTTGAGGTTCAAGTACAAAGGATGTCCATGCTTAGTTTTCTTTGCCAGTAGCAAAAGGCTGAGAAGATATGGTTTCAGAAATCCTAACAGGGTATCTCATGACACAGAAGAATTTTAATGTGGTGTCATAAGTCACTAATTTATTCTTGCTTTGGTATTGCTTGCAGAATCTGTTCAGGTAGATCACAGCTCTGTGTACTAGGGAGGAATGTAGTGGAAAGACAACTTACTCAGTTTCAGATGATGTCAAATACCTGAAAAGCTCTTGTATATGCTTTGCTTCCTCTTATGATTTTGATCAGATTAAAAATTAGTATATCTTGTTTGAAGAAGAATATACTTTTGCAAGAGTAAGGAGACTTTCAAGTACCTATGAAAGATAAATATGGACTTAGATTTTTTTTTTCTTTTCTGGGTCGTTTCAGCTGGATGTTTTCTAACATACTTGAACAATCTTCTTTGTTTCCTGCTTTTTTGCTTGTTTTCCCATTCTCCCCTTTCAATTTTTAACTAGGTCTAGTCCTCTAAGTAGTGCAGTAAATACAACTACAGTGATACAGCACTACATTTGTAATGTGCATGTCACTCCAGTGTGATTCAACTAATCACATCCTTTTGGTAGGAGACATTTTAATTTGTGGCTATTGCTAGGTATCAGCTGCTGCTGAGACTTGGCTTGTACTGTGCTGTGTCCAGGTTATACAAAAGTGGGAGCTCACAGGATTATCTATTGTGTTTTCCCCATATGATGATGTCCATCTTTTTCCCCTTTTAATGAACTCTTGGTTTTAGTCTTAAACCTACTTCTAAATACTTCACAATTCCATTTGTAACTCTTACTTACCATAATCCTATCTATAACTATTACTCTACATTTCACAGAATATAGTTATTATTTACTATATAATTATCTTTATTCTCAGTTCACTTACTGTAGTCTCAAGTAGCTGCTGCTTTTATGTGGTAATGTTATTGAGCTATGTGTAAATCTGAGGAATGAAATGGCCCCATTTCATATCTGATTCCTGATGAGTGAGAATTAGTACCATCCAGAAGTCTTCAAAATCTGTCTGCAATGAAAAGTTATTTTTGAAGAAAAAAGACACTTGTCAGATGCTTGCTTGCATAAATTTGAATGACTAGGAAGTGTAGAGAATAGGAAGAATGCTCAAGTCTTTTCGTTTGCTGGGTTTTTTAAATTACAATTTAATCTGTATGTACAAGCTTCTCTCATAAATGTGAGGTATTCAGAGAGCCTTCAGTGGGAAGGTTACCTCTTACAAAATGCATCTGTGTTCATTTTGAGATTCTTTAATGCAGCATTGTGTTTATTCTGTATATTCTAGAGCAAGGACATTTCAGACGGTATTTTAAAATGTGTTTTTCCAACCCTAACTTTAGAGAAGAAAGGGAGGAAACAGAATTTTAGAGACAAATGGGACCTTTCATGTTAATAACATTTTTATTGTTTTAACAAATACACTACAAAAAGTTATCATTTATGGTAAAAGCTGTATTACTGTGTGAAAGATGTGCATGCTGTAAAATCTCAGTGCACGTTTGCCAACACCATCTTCTTAAACACTTTGGTAGCAACTGGACCAGGCCTTTCAAACACGGATGATACTCCATATCAAATGTTAAAGTCTCTGAAATCCCAGGAAGATGAGGGCTGGGACTTCTGCATAGGAGCAGGTAGCCTTCGGAGGGCTAGCATGGTTTGGTTTCTGAATGCAAGTACAGGTCCTCTGCAGGGTCAAACCCATCTTTGTATGCTGCTGCATGCCCTCGTAAAGCCAAGGTTTAAGATGATCCACGTAGGTGTATTTTTTCAGAAATGCTTTGCATCTGCTGCTCCCAGCAGTTGTTGGGAGGTCAGTGCTGCTTATAATCAGGTCACCTTTTAATTTAGATGCAGAGCTTTAGGCAATCTGGGTTATTTTAATATTTCTGTTTGTGGCTTTTAGTTTTTAAATTAGTAGCAAGAGATGGCTTTAAGGATTCATTTGTCCTGTGTTAATGCAACTAAGAGAGTACTTTATAGTAAAAATGAGCTTAAAACTATTTTATTTGTAAAAACAAAATAAAATTTGGACAGTGGTTTCTCTCTGTCTGAAGGTTAATTTCCTTTCTAGGCTTGGTAGCTGGGATTCTGCCTAAGGGTGTAGGTGTGGTGTTTGAGCCCTTGCTATGTTAAGTTGTTCTTTCTGGGTGAGTCCATAATAAAAACATTTTTGTTAAGGTCAGATACACACTTTTGGGACAACTGTTCTGATTTTCCCTGCTAGCCTTGCTTGGTTCATATTTCAGTAATCTCAGACTTTACCAGCTGAAAGGTTTCATTCTTTTGGATGAAAGTAAGCCTAAATATGAAGTCCACAAGTATATACATCTCCTGCTGTACTAGTAATGGGGTACTGCAATATCAGGCTGGTGCTTTCCAAAATATACCCTCTTTGAAAGGTTACAGGTGCTCAGCAGCAGCTGCCTGCTCCATCTTCTGGTCCATGCAGCTTCCTAATGCAGGTATTCACTGCTGCCACTTTTAAATGTGTCCCAATCAACTGAGCTTCATTAAGAATTTACAGATTATTGAAATTATTATTGAATTGTATTTTGAACTATTATTTGCTTTCTTATGAGATTTCAGACAAGCCAGGACTTTTAAACTGTTATCTATTTTTTGTTAATTGTTTGTATGCTTATAACATCTAAAACAATATAATAGAAATAACTTTTGTTTAAACATCTTTTACAGCAGGGATAAAAAACTACAACAATGCTGTTGAAATAAAAATACTTAGAAAGCAAAGGGAGTCAGGGAAGTTGCGGTTTAAAAATATATTGAAAAGTAACAAATACCAAAGCTCTAAGCAGATTAAATTTTCAGATGAAAATGTCATCTAAGCTTAGCTGAGTCAAGGATCTTGGTTGTTTACCTTGAAATATGATACTTATGCTTAAATGATTTAGTGTGATGGTGTCTACCCTAGGTTTTCAGGCTTACTAGTATTTTAGTTTTAAAACCAATTAGGTACCTACACCCTACAATTATTTTTAATAACTTTTCAATATTTGATGTGATGTATATGCTAATTAACATAGTGTTTATATTTTTTTAATCTTATGATAGAAATGTCAGTAATATGAAACAAATATGTGACTACAACTACAAAGTATTTATTTAGAATACTTGATTGGTGAATTCTGAAGTTGTTTCCAATTACATACTTGTTCCAAAGAGCCAAGCTGACTGTCTCCTGGTAATATACTTGTCTGGATAATAAGAAAACGATTCCAGTACTGCTTGCAAATACTACACTGTTTTTGGGAGGATTGCTACAACTGCTGTTTTGTTTTGTGTGTGTGGAAGTGAGGTCTCTCTCATTCCTCCTGGCTGGCAGAGCAGTAGGTGTGCACAAAGATCTCTGCTGTTCTCGTACCAGAACTGAAAAAGGGACCTTGCATTTGAAGCCTCTTTGCTTCTGAAAGCTTAACATAGGTGTGCTCTTGCCTGGGAAGAGCATTTCTGCACAGCTCCCTAAGCCAGCCTTTGGCTGATCCAGAAAGCAAAGTGTAAACAACAAGTTGTTAAGCCAAGAGAACAAATATTTTCTATGTGAGTTACTCTAGACTCTTCTCCCCCTTATAAAGAGTTCTTCCTCCTTCTCTACTGGTTTAGCAGCATACCTTAAATAAAACAAACCTACACACCTCCCCCCAGATATATTAAAATGTTCTTCGTGTGATTTGGTTCATTTATCATACAGAATCACAGAATCTTAATGGTTGGAAAGGACCTTTGAGATCAGAGTCCAACCACCAACATAAAAAAAAAAACCCGAACAAACACGACCACCCACACCCCACCAGAAAACACCCACAAAAAAAATGAACCCTACAACCTCGGCCACTAGAGCATACCCTGAAGTGCCACATCTACATGTTTCTTGGATACCTCCAAGGATGATGACTGAACCATCTTCTTGGGCAGGCTGTTCCAGTGCCTGACCACTCATTCAGTATAGAAGTTCTTCCTAATATCCAATCTAAGCCTCCCCTGCTGCAACTTCAGGTAATTTCCTCTGTTCCTATAGTTATTTACTTGGGAGAAAACACCAGGGCCTAGCACTTTACGATGTCCTTCCAGCTAGTTTTAGAGGGTGATGTCTCCCCTCAGCCTCCTTTTCTTTAGACTAAATAGCCCCAACCCCCTCAGTCACTGCTTGTATGACTTGTTCTCTAGACTCTTCACCAGCTCAATAGCTCTCCTCTGGACACTCTCCAGTGTGAGGGGCCCAGAACTGAACACAGTACTTGAGGGCTTCCACAACCTCCCTAGGCAACCTATTCCAGCACCTTACTACCCTCATGGTGAAGAATTTCCTCCTGATGTCTAGCCTAAATCTACCCTCTTTCAGTTGAAAACCATTACCTCTTGTCCTATCACTACCCTATCTGGTGAAAAGCCCCTCCCCAGCTTATCTGTAGGCCCCTTCAGGTACTGGAAGACCACTATAAGTTCTCCCCAGAGCCTTCTCTTCTCCAGGCTGAACAGCCCCAACTCTCAGCCTGCCTTCGTGGTAGAGGTCCTCCAGCCCTTTGATCATCTTTGTGGCCCTTCTCTGGACCCTCTCCAACAGCTCCATGTCTTTCATGTGCTGAGGGCTCCAGAGCTGTATGCAGTACAGGTGGGGTCTGAGCAGAGCAGAGTAGAGGGGCAGAATCCCCTCTCTTGTCCTGCTAGCCATACTTCTTTTGATGCAGTCCAGGATGCAGTTGGTGCTCTGGGCTTTGAGCGCACACTGGCAGCTCATGCTGAGCTTCTCACCTACTGCTACCATTGTGGTAGTGGTGGTACTACCTAGTGGTAGTATCTAGTGGTATTATCTAGTACCACTAGCTTTTCCTTGGGACTGCTCTCCAGCCATTCTCCCCCCAGCCTGTATTTGTGCCTGGGGTTGCACTGACCCAGGTGCAAGACATTGCACTTGGGCTTGTTGAACTTTGTGAGGTTGGCCCATCTCACCACCCTGTCAACGTCCCTCTGGATGGCATCTCTTCCCTCTAGGGCATAAAGTACTCCACACTGCTTGATGGACTACTACAAAAGACAATATCTTAATGCTTCTTTAAAGGCTAAAAATTTGGGTGTACATAAAAGTGGAAAGTATTCATTAGTCTCACTTGAGCATTCAGCTGTGTTTCAGTAACCTCTCCTGTCAGCATCCTTTTTGTTGAGTAATTGTATTTTGGGCAGTGGGTACTGCTATGGGCATTGGAAAGTGACAAGCTCTGGAACCAGTGCTGAGTGAGGTGAAGAGAATGTATTTGAAAAGTGTCTTAAACTCTGCTAGAGATGCAAAAATAAACCTGCTTTAAAACAGAGAGCTTGCAGAACAAAATGAGTTGTTGTGAGTTGTTGCTGCCTGCAGACTGTGATACATTGCCACCTTATTATTTCTGAGCTCAGCAGTATGTCACAAATGCTTGTATTTTTCTATTAAGTGATGTGTCTGCAATTTGGAACCTTATTTGTTGGAACTGGTCTTTGTTTCACATTGTTTAGCATTTTAAAAAAGAAAATGCTGATTTAGTAGTAAGTAGTATTAGTTGGCTTCTATTACAATTTCGTCTGTTTGCTTTGTAGGTATGAAGCGTCCGTTAAGTCCTGACCACGTCTTTGAAGATGGGATTATGAATCATCCAGCTGTTCTGTGGGGCTTTGAAGAAAAAGGACTGAGGAATGACAGGCAGGACTATCAATTAAGCAAAGAAAAAAAGAAGATACTGTTTTCCTTTTGTGAAGTGTGCAATATACAGCTGAACTCTGCAGCACAAGCCCAAGTTCATTACAATGGGAAGTCTCACCTGAAAAGAGTGAAGCAGCTAAATAATGGAAAACTCCCTACAAGTACCACAGCTGGCACTTTGTTTGCAAGTACAAGCACAGGTACGTGATTAGTATGAGATGTTGCATTTTGGTCAAGAGATGTGAGGAAGCTTTTAAGCTCTACTTTCCCCACCCAACATAACCATTAAACTTAATATAGATTAATACTAGTAGTTAATAATATTTTGCCATGTACAGAATTACTGGTGTGTTTCTTTTCCTGTGAAACCAACTCGTATTAATGCTCGTATTAGTTACTGTGCAGTTAAGATATGGACTATTTAAAAATAGCTGTTGTGGTTTCAAATAATCCTGTATTTTATCATCTGTTTTTGTTCCCAAAACAAATTCTGGAAGGATGCTTCAGGTACAGAAGAAACTTTTACAAGAAATGTAGTGGTGTGAGGACGAGGAGGAGAGCTGGAATTTACAGCCCTGGCCCTTTGATTATTTCTGTTTCCAGTGGTCTGGATTTTAAGGACTCTTATTCAAGTGAAAAGTAATTTGAAAAAAATACTTTTTACTTACTGGGAAAAACAAAAGTCCCATATGCTTGGGCAAAATGCATTTACCGTGTGAAATATAGAGCTGCAAGGCACATATTGTGCTTTTTTTTGGTCATGGGGGGGTTTTTTGATCTTTTTATTTAGTTATTTCAGCATTAGACTTGGCTCATAGCTATTTTGAAAATAATGTAGTATTTATTTATTTTTCTACATATTTAGAAAATTTAACCCATTAAAATATTCAATCTTTCATGATTGTAAGGGTAGGGATGCTGTGACTCTCCTTCTGTTTTTAAGGGGTCCTGGTATGTTTTATGGTGTATTGCTTTGATGTTCATAGTTTTAAGGATTTTGCTGCAGGATTATGCTTTTTCTGTGAGGTTCCAACTGCATTGGAGAATATTTGTTATAGTACTTTAAGGATGCCTTTCTCACTGAATTGAAAACAGATTCTTTCTTCCTTTCCATTTATTTTGTTAAAGAAAATTGGGGGGGGGGGTGACATTCTGTAGAATCCAAAAGGTTGGTCAAAGCTGATCTTAAAAATTATTCTTTACATCTCAAGCAAGTATAGCAAGTAATCTTATCTGCTTCTGAGATAAATAAAATGCTGGAGGTTTAAGGGATTATAGTCTAGAAGAAGAAAAATTTGCTGCTTGTTAACTCTTGATCAAGTAATAGATCTCAAATCTTAATGAAAAAAGCCTTACTAATTTTAATAATTTTATTAGCCACATCAGTGAATTTGCTTTGAGGTTTCTTGGTTTTGTATAGAGTCAAATTGCATTAAAGGGTTAAGCTTCTCTTCCTGCTTTTGATTCTTGTAGCTGAGTTTGACTTTTCTTGAAGTCTATGGTGTTCTTTGTTTCATTTAGAACCAAATAGTGTAAGGGTATCACTTGGCTAAGGCCTGTGGTCCAAAAAGTTTAAATTCCTCTTGAATAACATCTAAATTACTTAATTGTTTGCATTCTTAAAACAACTCAATATCTATGAGACATTCTAATTGAGTTTAAATTCCTCTGTGTGCTGATAGAAAACATTTTAAATGTTTGCACTGTATGTTTTCTGTTGCTTTTTGTTATCTTGACCCATGCACCTGATGTCTTTGCAGTCATTCCTGGGGATCACAGCTGATGCTCTGGCACAGTTGCTCAGAGAATGTTCTGAGAATATTTTATGATTGCTGGAGCACTTGCTTGGGGGTTACTGTGCAGCTTAGGAGATAAAATTCATGTTCCTTTGTGCTTTATTCACTGATCTCTGTTAGACTGTATGCTAGTTATTTACTAGGTATGCTGGTCTTGCCAATGCATGTTGAAATAGGCATTCTTTTTTCCTAGCTGAAGGATGTTGGTTTCATAGCATTTAAAGGGAAGAAGTGCCTTGCATAGGCAGTTTATTATTATTGTGTTGACATTTTAATATACTGCTTAAGGGCTAGTAGGAGAACAAGATTTCCTGAAATGTAGTTCTCAAAGAATACTCTCCAAAGATAAGTAGGAATCGATTTTCTTAAAAAATGACATTATCCAGGCTCAGTTTCATTCCGTGTCCTCTGGAGCATTATTACCCCTTGTAATGGGAGTCTTCCTTTACCTTTTCTTTGGCTAACATTGTAAAGTGAATGAATTGTACAGATGGTAAGAGAAAAATTACATTACTCTCACTTCACCAGTGAACAGACTTTATTCCATGTGTGAAGGAAGCATGTAGCCCCTTCTAATGAACTGGTTAGTTAACAGTTCAGCACACCTCAGGAAGCTTTCTGCAAAGGCTCCTGCTAGTCTGTGGTTGGAGTTTTCCTCTATCTTCCTAAGATGAATGTGAAATTAATAAAGTGGGGATGAACACAGGAGTCATGAGACATTTTCATATCCTCTTCTCAGGTACTGTGACAGGTGGCCTTTTAACTGTTGACTTCCACTCTGTTTTACAGCTATAACCTCAACTTGTTGCTTGTAACTTTCAGTAATAGGTAACGGTCCTTGTTGTACCACTATTGAAAAGTGTGGTAAGATTTGATGACTGTGGAAATCCAGGTCTTGGCAATAACACTCTACAATGTATAGATAAGATGGTTTTGTATATTTGAAGTCCAAATATCTTTTTAGAGATAACTTTCAAGTTACTTCTTTGTATTTAGAGTAAGGGTACTATTTTCACAGAATTTCAAAAGGTACTTTCTAAAAATCCTATTTTGTTTCTGTAGACTCTTGTTTATTTTGCCTCCTCCACCCCATTACTGAAATCTAGAAGCTATTTTGCTAGTGTATCTGTACCTGCAATTTCAGTTAATTCACAGAAGTGCATATAAAATAAAGTTTACAGATGTTTTTCTTTATACTGATTAAATCAATAAATTAATTTACTAAATTGGGTGGCTCTGGTGATTTGACCCACTCATTAAACTGCTAATTTTCTTTAGACTGGTGTTAAAAATTACATGTGTGAAGAAAAGAATATTCTACTGGAAAAGTATGTGATGTTAAGGCCTTCACTGTTGCTTGTGTAAGTGACTGTTCATTGCCATTCGTACACACCGTGTCTTGCTGCAGCTCAGGCTGGAGGTTGCATGTAATTCCATTCCCAAGGGACCCCCCTACTCCTGCACCCTGCGTATCTGATGTGCAGCCAGGCTGCCTGAAGGAAATAAATTAAATTTCGGGGGAAAAAAATTAAAGTGTGTATTTGCTTCTGCAGCTTGAATTGGAAATTATTACAAGGTATCTGCGCTTCAGAGGGGAAGGAAGCAGTTTTGAGAGTGTGGTACGACCTTGGCTGATTTAAGATTCCTTGCCTGCCGATTTGCTGACAGATTGCTAATGAGCTATTTGTTCAGGCGATGGGACGGGAGGGGGCAGCGTTTCCCGGCAGAGCAGCGCGGCTGCGGGATGGGGAGGATTCCACGAGATGGAGCTGCAGCCCGGGCGATGGAGCAAGGGAACCCTCGCGTCCCGGGCTGCTGCTACTGGTTTCATAAGCCTTTTTTTTTTTTCTAACATTGATTACTTAAGTTTTTGGTCAAAATACCTAAACTACATGTAATTTGTATTCATTGAATTTCCATTAGTTGTAATGGGGATTGCATGCTTTTTTTTTTTTTTTTTTTTTTTTAATTAAGCAAGATGTCTGTAGGGATTACAGAGAGTTGTTCGCTAAGATATGCTGTGGCCAGTTTTGTGGATGACTTTGTTATATTCCTCCCAGTTTTCATTTGGAGAGGACACTGATTTTGCTCCACAGATTTTCATTATTTTGTCTCTGGGGTGGTATCTTGTGGTGAAACTCCTGATTCTCCCTCCTTTGCACCCATGTTAACATGGGAACAGCTGATGTACTTCTAAGAGTAAGTGTACTAGAAATACAAAAGTCCAAATTTTACACATTCTTGGAAATGGGTGGGGTAGTTTAATTTTTGTCACAGAAGGTGCACAAGTTCTGCAAGTGGGCAAGGCAGAATCACTTTTTCCTGAATTTTAGCCTGTTTGAGACAGCAGATGTGCTTCAGGGTTCAGATGCTACTCATTAATACCCATTTGAAGAATTTTCTGTAGTTTTGGCTGGAAGTGAGATGGAGATGTAAGTCCTCTGGCAGTATATTCTAGTAGCAGTTCTGCCTTTTTGATCTTGAGATCTCTGACCTTGCAGAACAGTTTCAGAAATGCTGTGGACCCTTCTATGGCTGTGTGTAAGGAACAGTCCTACAAGTTAATGTGTTCTCCTGAGGAAATAATCACAGGATGATTTACAAAAAGGATATCAACACACAGTTGTGTGGTCTGGCTCATATCAAGGGCAGCCAGGGATTTGTTAAACTAGCAAAATAAATATCTAAATGACTAGTCTTTTGTTGTGTTCATGACTGAAATCAGGTCACAAAAAGGGCCCAGTAATGGTAGTGCAAGTGAGAAGGTAGAACAACAATCTTGGATGTGGAAGGAGAGCAAGGGAGGATGAAAAAGGCAGATACTCTTCACTTTTGGCAATAAAGATTAGAACTACTTTTGTGCAATGTCATTAAGTTGGAAGTTGAGGGATCCTTTCCAATTAATCAAGGTAGGGGCTTACGATTGAAGTGCTCAGCAGTATCCTTCAAAGGATCCATGGACTAGATAGCTAACTTGCATAATAGTTTGCCAAATATCTAGAGTAAGGAATTATGAATAGTGTCTTCAGATATGTCAAATGAAAAGGACCTTCTTAAACATCTAATTTAGATTGATCATTAATTTTCTGAGCATTTGAGTCTTTTTCTTTCAAAAAGTAAAACTGACTATTGATAGACTTTGAGAAATTACTGTGAAAATATTCCATCTAGTCTTAAATCTACACATCCACCTTTGGCCTGGTGCATATGAGGAAGGCTTTTATTTAATAAAAGTGTAAGGAAATTACCTTGCCAGGTGACCAGGTCAGTGCAGGATTAAATGATGGTCTGTTACAGCAGAATTAAACTGGTTACTTGAAGCCTTATCAATGTTTGGGATTTTTTTCTTTAAAAAAAAAAAAAAAGAACAAGGATAATCAGACTTCTATTACAGAAATGCTTTATGAATTATTCTACTAAGCACTTAGAGGATTGCTAAGCAGCAGCCAAATGTGTCTTGAAAGTTTGTGTACTGAGTCCTACTAAGTGTGTGCCTGCATAGCTCTGGAATTGGTGTGTAAGACTATAGAGAAGAGAAGAGGAGGATGACAGTGGAAAGCACTGTGAGCTTACTCTTTCTTATGTTATGCCAGAACATTTTTTAGAGTTGTAGGAAGTCAGAGCTTGATCTGTCTTCATCATCTGCTGCCTACAGCCCAGCCTTTTGGAAAGCAGTTTGAAGAACACTGTTGCTGTGGGGACACAGAGTGGAGCAATGCCTCTGCCCCATGTGTGAGAGGAAAGATGTTCCCTGTTTTGTTACCCCTATTTTCTACTCTACTTGGAAAAGACTAGACATTATTACTAAAAAGCAGAAGTATTACCTCTCTCCAATATATTTTCAGTATTTCACTTTTCACTACAGGATATGTTGAATTCTTATGTGGGGGTCTTTCAAATAAAATGGCATTTTGTAGATGGTTCCACATTCTTTTCATCACTACAGTATCTTCCACAGCTGAAGAAATACATAATGTTATGTAAGTTAACATTTTTCTCACAACATGAAATATAAATGGTTGCTGTTTTTATTTCACAACAGTCATGATAAGCTTACATTGCTTTGGTATATTTGATGCTACTTACAAAATTATGATGAGAGCTAATATTAAGGGACAGAGCTGACATTAAAAATGCTTTTGTTTGCTGTTAACTACAAACTGTATCTATAATACTTTGTTCTGTTTGAGTAGCTGCACTGTGAAAGTGCTGTTAAAATTAGTTAATAAATATATGATGTGTGTACTTGCTGGTAGTTTTCAAGACAAAAATGGAAGACTGTTTCACAGAGGTTGGTTGTTTTTAAGTAAATGTCAAGTTACATGAGAGCAAGACATTCAGAAATTCCCTAGGGAAAAAAGAAAAATTGAATCCCTTTTGAAGGTGGTGAAGGTTATCATAACAATTATTCATTTGTAGACACTACTTCATTCTTTTGGAGGTGGGGAGTACATGAATGACATTTGTAAGGAAACAAACAGAACGTTGTGGGTAATATGGAAAAAAAGTTTGTGGGGGTGGTGCTTTGGGTGAAGTGGGAAAGGGTTTCAAAATAACATTGGCTGCCTCAGTTGGCACTCTGACGCTAGTTTGCATAAATATATTCTCATATCAAAACTCTCTGCAAAATTCCTTCTTGGAGAGTTTAACGTGTCTTCAGAGGCAGTTATGCTGTGGTAAAGCATTTAAGACATCAAATAATCAGATGTTATAGAGTCTAGGACCAAAAATACAGCTGCACACCAGACATGATTTCAAGCTGAGAACGGCTGCAGGAATGGTGATGGCACAAAGTCTCGAGTTGGGGGTTCTCCCTTGTCATTTAAGCAGCATGGGCAATAGCATAGAGGGCTACTGAAATCAGCAGAGGTCATGTTGCTCTATGGATTTCTTCACTGTCTCTTTGAAGGACATGATTCGTGGTTTATGGGTGTAGACTGCTGCGATGAAAAGGGATCTGTAAATGCTGAGTCATAATTTTTATTCAGTATGCCTTTCCAACAGTGATTTCTGTGCTAAAGTGACTGAAAAAATAAAATAATAAAGTCAGATCAAGATTTGTCCATTATTTTTATCTTGCAAAAGTAAATCAGATACTCTCTCTGTATAGTATATATCCTCATCTGGGATCAGATCCTGCCAAAATTTCTCTCATAGTTGTCTCATGACACAGTAGTATATTTGGATAACTGTACAGGTATTCTAATAAAAACTCCTGTGTCTTTTTCTTTGCAAACTTAGCCTGGTCCTGATTACATCTGATTCTTATTATACTGTGCATTTCTGTGGGTGTGAGCATGCACAAGGACACTTGCCCTCTGACCTTTTGTGGGAAAGAAAATGTGTGAAGTACCTGAAAAGACAAAGATTTACATAGTGGGAAGTCTCTGTGGGAGTAGGAAGAGCATGAATTTAATGAGCCATGGAGATTTTTCATAGTAAGTAATAAAAAATTCTTGTTGGTTTTGAAAGATGAAGGCATTGGTCATGTAATGTCATGCTTTTAGTTCTTGAGTTTTTTGTTGTTTGCTTTGTAAAAATGCTTAATTTGCTGGATTGTACAGATCCTTGCTGGGTTGATGTTCTTAAATTTTTCATCCAAACATTTATGCTTTTTTTCTAATAGGTATCCTATTTGTTTATGTATAATAGACTTTATGGTTAAAAAGTACTTATTTGTTAATTTGCATAATTGCAAATTAATCTTATTTAGAAAAGCTGTAAGGAATAATGAATTTTTATTGCTGGATTTTTTTCTGATAATGAACCTCATCTGAATACAGGCTACTGATTTTTCTCTGTCTCGTATTCATTGTAGAAAAGACAGAGCTATTTTTAACATTTACACAGTCTAGATAGATGATTCTTCATTCTGTGTGGTTTGGAGCTGAATCTGCAGAGCCTTTCATAAACCTTTTTTTTTTTTTTTTTATAATGGTTTGTTTGAATTTGATCACTGTAGCTGATTCCATGCACTGATAATGCAGGCTTGGGTTGCCTGTTTCTCAGCATAAATTCACCTCAGACTTCTACTTCGACAGTGCTCTGTGTCTCAGTACGCATGAAGATACAGAACTGAAATTGCTTTGCTTTCATTACAAATGACTCAGAGTGTGCTTGTCCTTCCCTAAAATGTTGCCAGCGTGTGAAGGATTTTCAATGAGCAGTGCAATAAGCCAGCATCTGGGAAGGTTTGAGGCTGCTCTGGTATAACAGTGCACTGTCACACAGATGATCAGGGCTGGAGCCAAGTCTCTGTAGCACCGTAGATCATATTGGTCACACACTGGAAGTTTTGTTTATGTAACTTGGTTGCTGTTTAAGCTGCTTAAATAGTATTGCCGTAATGTGGAGTGGACTTCCCAGTAGAGGTGAGCATGATTTTTTATTATTAAACTTCATTGAATTGCTTTGTGCTACAATATTAAGAGTGGCTGCTTACATGTTTGGCATTACTTCTGTGTGCATGTCATTTGTATTTTAGTTATTCCAGTGGAAAGGAAAAGAAAAATGGCAAGGAATATAATGCATGTTTTTCTTCTCTTCTTATTTCAGTATTAAAAGTAACTCTAAATATGTGGCAAGCTCCCTTTCCTTGCTTGCTGTTTGCAGAGGGCATCTTTCCAGTAGGTGACTTCTATGCATTTTAAATGTTTTTCTGAAATGTCAGTGATGCTATTATTGTTATAGAAATAAGCTAATTAGCAGTGTCACTAAATACGTCTTATCAGAGGTTGATTTCTGGCTTGTTAAGTCTCAAATTATAGTTAGAATTATAAGTAAAAAACAAGAGCTGTCAATTCTCTAGACAAACTAAGAAAGTAAAGAATGAAATAAATTGTGTGCTGGATTTGACATCTTGTGTATATCTGTCATGGTTAATATTAAAACTTATGACCTGTCATGCCCAGGATAGCTTCCAGTAATTAATTTGCACTGACAGCTTGCTTTGAGAAGGGTATAAAATTACTGTTGCTTCTCCGTAACCAGTTAAATTTGAGATTTAGTGCAGTAAGTTTTATTTAAGTTTACTTAAGGGAACAGATAGTGTGCTAAAGGTAGCCCATGAAAGACACATTTTCATAAACAAAATAGACTTTGTACCTATCTGCTTTTGGGGTTTTAAAAAGTTTTTTATTGAGAAACTCACCTATAGCAGAACACAAAAAATTAGTTCAACAGTGTGACTTGTTAAGCATTGCTATTCTGCTAATATGTTTAGTTAGTGGTGAGACCTGCTATGATTATATTTGTTTGCTGATAGTAATCTGTTCAATAAAAAGTAGGAAAGATGCTGAAAAATACTTTAAAAAAATGTTTTTCTTGCTTGCAATACAAATATCTATGCTTACTATGTAAAGACTGCTGGAGGGTTGTGTTTTGTTGTGTTTTTTTTTTTTATGAGGAACTAGGACAGCTCATGTGTTTTCCTGCTAAATATATTTATGAGGCAGCTGTTTTATAGCTTTCAGCTCTAAAGTTATAGATAAGTGTGTGTTTGTTTGACAGAAGATTCGAGAATTTCCATTTACTGCCAGTACATGTAAAGCTTGGCTAAGCAGACTGCATCAGGAGCACACACCAGTTGTATTAGCCAATCTGTCTTTGCAAGTCCCAGGGCCACTATCTTGCTAGAAGCCACTGTGTGCTTTTGAAAGCATGAAATTAGTTTTATACTGAGCACATGGTTTCTCATTTAGCAGTTCTTTTTATGGTAATGGTCAATTTATGGTTCAGTGCCAGAATTCTGGTGTTCTGTCAAAGCTGATAGCTTTTGCTAAGGTGTTCTTTGGAGATAAAAAGAAACAGACAAAACCCTAATCAACACCCCCTACCAAAACTCCCAAAAACAAATGT
Organism: Chaetura pelagica; assembly: GCF_000747805.2. Classification (NCBI taxonomy): domain Eukaryota; kingdom Metazoa; phylum Chordata; class Aves; order Apodiformes; family Apodidae; genus Chaetura; species Chaetura pelagica. The sequence goes on along the minus strand of NW_009952974.1, from coordinate 15,116,345 downwards.
AAAAAAACCAAAAAACCAACCACAAAACTCAAAACAAACAACCCAAAATGAAACAACAGAAATGTAGTATGTGGTGGGGATCCTAGGAAGGCACTAATAAAGGAAAAAAGTCTTCCCAATTATTAATAGGCTTTCATTTCTGATAGCATTTCTGAGTTACTTTTTTTTTGTAGTCTTTAGATAATATTTGGAAGCATATATGTGTCATTCATGGCATAAAATTATTCATTGTCACCTTCTTATACTTCTTACAGGGTTTTTTATAATCCCTTTGCAATAAGCTTTTTTCATGAAATGGAAAATTACTATCCCTTTATGCTAATTTACACTCCGTACTTATTTAGTGATCAAGGGCAAAATACACTTGAAAAATGTATATGAGGCATCCTAAATATTCTGTAAAGATGCTTTTTAGAAAGCAACTTTAGAACACATTACAAACTCTGCTTTTTCTTCGGAAATCTATAAAAATAAAAATAAGTTCTTAGAAAATACTTTTGTAAAACCTTTTTTAATGCATATAAATCATAAATTCATGAGCCAACGTTTTTACCCATGTTTCATTCTTGGAAGAGGACATTCTGACTGCCACCTGACTGCTCCCTCACTAGCAGCTATCCTTAGTGAAAGACTAAGGTGGTTAACACTGTGTACTGTTAGGCTTCACCTGGGTTATTTTGTCCAGTGTACATAAGTCTCTACTGTATATTAGGTGATTTTAAATTGCACTTTTTAAATACAGGTGTCCATAATTCTAACTCGGTCCTGCAGTAAGATTTTTAAATGATACAATATTTTTGTGCTTTGCTCAGTTTTGTGTGCAAGGGACAAAATTGGCATTGCAATGTGTGTGGAAGATGTGGCAGGCTCTAGAACTGGCAGTGTTTTGTCTCTAAGTGCTGCGGAGAGATCCTGATCAGCTGCTGATATGCCTTCCTAGGAATGGAGAACCTGGAGACCATGGCTTCTAGAAGCTTACTTAAGTAGTAGACTTAAGCTGGTGGACCAATTTTTTATTTTTCCATCATCATGGAGGAGGAAGAGAAGTAGAAGCTGTGGAGACTACTGCTTGTTGACAAAGGTGTTTTGAAGGCATAGCAGAGTATCACTTCAAAAAATTGTCTTTCTCACATCCTGTAGTCATGAAATAGGAGCAGACCAAGGGCTTGTTTTTTATACAGCTTTAAAACAAAATTTCTGCTGTTTTCAGACCTTTGAATATAGCTGCTTGCTATAGTGTGTTTAGACACTGTCAGGCATAAAACATGTTTACAAAAATTTGGAAACAGTGTGTGATATGTTTCTATCAGGGCATATAGAACAGGTTTTATTTCTTTAAGTGCTTGAGCTAGAATGCCTTTCCTTGAGCTTTTATTATTTTTGGGATTCTCTTTATCCATGCTTTTTATTTCTGTGCATACGAATTTGTCATATTTCAAACTGGCTAGTTCTTTGTTCCAAGATGTTGTAGTTTGTAAGGTGCTTTCAGCTTCAAAGATGTTGCATCCTTCTCAAAGTTTCTTTATTGCAGCATATTTCCCCTTTTGCCATTTCATATTGGTAGGTAAAGTAAGAAGCAAGATCTGCTGTGCTCATTACATTGATCAAAACTACTTTGCTCCCTGGTAGGGAGTTCTACTGTTTCAAGATTCATTTCTGTATCAGATTGCTAGTTATCACATGGCACCATGCTTTTAATTTCTTCTCCTTTAGAAGACATCAGTGTTAATGTATGGCCATCCTTTTGCAGTTTGAGAGCATTTGGGAGACAGCAGCATCAGTACTGCAAGGTTACTTACAAGGACATTCTGAAGCAGAAGAGGATACATTCAACTAAAAGGAAAAAATGACTGGGGAAGTGATATGGGGTTGTGAGCAATTCCATGTTGATCTCTTGACTCTGAGGCCCAAGTCTAGCAAAGCTCTTAGTGGAAATCTTGAATTTGCCTTCCTGCCAGAAGAGCAGAGTAAGCTGAGAACTATAGTTCACTGGAGCAGCCCTGTTGAAGCCCGTCTGCTGAAGCCTGTGCTTGTTTTTCCCCATGTACAGGCTAAAGAGCTGGGGATGTTCTGGAGGTCTCATCCAGAATGTTCAGTCAAGAAATTCTGTGGGTTTTCACATGCTTTATAAAACTCTGTTCAATTCAGAGCAGTATTCATAACATGTCTTTGAAGGGAAAATGAACTGAGTTAACCTCCCTCTTTCACATATGCTTCTTGTTCCTGTGAGGTGATGGTATTTTCGGGGGGTTTTTGGAAGTGAGGAAAGCAGGTTACTTTTTGATTTGTTGTATGGATGTGAGGGTGTAAGCAGAATGCTTTTGTATTACAACAGCAGTCAGGGCAAATGAAAGGCTACATTTCTTACCTTTAGGTAGGTCTAAGGCCTACACTGAAAAAGTTTTTCTGTGATTGAGCAGTGCAGATCTCAGGAGGAAATGAATAGTTCTTTTGAATACACTTGTGAACAGAGAAATACAGCTGCTTTAAGGACTGAGAGTTTCAAACTCATATAGTATGATATAGGAGTTACCACGAGGGAAAGAATATGACTGAAAACTCAATGAGCAAAACTTTTCCTGGGAAGACAACTTGTGAAAGTGTCAGCCATTTTGACTGGACAATAATTTGTGGTATAGTGTGTTTGGAGATACCAGCTTGTTAGTGTCTGTGGTTGCTCTGGATGTTGTATAAGATCTATGTTTACATCACCTGTGTTCAGGTGATTAAAGGACATTTCAGGTGTAGGGACTTGTGAGGTTATTGTGGTGTGGGTGGTTTTGGATTTTTAAATTTTTGTTAGCTGTTCACTTTGGTAATGTTTATGGTTTTACTGAGCTAGAAGAGACAGAGAGAGCAGGTCTCTAATGTTCTGTTTCCCCTTTTGCTCTTGAGGCATTCTTCAGGTTACTTCTTAGTAGGTAGAGCTGGGGATATGTGGGACAGAGTGGAATCTGTGAAGGAAGTTCTTAAAATTATCTGTCTTTCTGCTCAAACTGGATTCAGAATTTTCACAGATGTGCAGTCTCCTCTCTCTTTACGTGGGGTGTTTGCAAGGATGACATCCTGAAATGTTTTGTTTCATAATAGGTAGAATGAAACCATAGTTCTGGGACGTGAGCATTTAAAAGTGAGCAGAAAAGGACATGCTTTTTTTAACAGCACAACACATTTAAATGGAACATGAAGAAAATAAAGAGGTGAGGAAGATTTCTAGGTTTTAGAGTGGCACATCTGGATAAAGAGTCACAGAAATCACTTCATCAAGAAAAAACAGACTAGCTGGAAAGAACTGAAGGTTATGGTTAGAAATGGCAATTAGTGTGTTGCGGCCGGCTTTGTTAGCGGTACCACTGCAGCCTGATACATCTCTGGTAAGGTTCTGAAAAGTAAAAAACCATCTTCTATTTAAATAAATGTTGTAGCAACCTCTTTTTAAGAAAACATAAGTAGGACTTGGCACCTGTGTACCCAGGTTACTTCTGAAAATAAGATTTAAGCTTTTCAGCCACTTTGGCTGGTGAACAGGGCACAGACTTCTAGAAACTCCAAAGCTGGAACACCACATGTTTATTTGCTGGGGATTAAATAATCATGAAAGTATCCTTTTTTTCTTCTTCTTCTTCTTTTTTTTTTTTTTTTTTTTTTTTTAATAAACATTATGAAGAATGCTTATATGAAAGTGCTGTAGTACTAGGTTTATTTTGTTAATAACTATTCACAGAAGCAAGACAAAACCTGGAAGAAAGAAGTAAAAAATATAGTTTACTTTAAATTATCTTTGCTGGAAAAAAATAGAGTTGACATTGTTCTCTTGTATACTGGACATCTGCTTTGGAAGTTACTGTTATTGCATGGCATGTATGTTGTTGGTAGCCTTCTGTAAAGTAATGTTTCTCAACTGGACAATCAATGAAGATTAAAATCCGAAACAATAAAGTAATAATTTACCAGCAACTAGTGGATTAAGTCAGCAATCTAGTTATGCCTTGTAAATAAACATGCATTAATACCTAGGTGACAAAGCTATTTACTTAAATACTCTATAAGTTCCTGTATTTTAGAATATTTTTATTGAAATACTCAATGTTTGGTACTTAGTGTTTCATATTGTTCACTAACGACTATGAGGTAGAAACAGCCTGTTGCTCTGGAAGTATATCAGGATACCTACTAGCAAAGAAATGGTAAAAATGAGACAAGTATAACTATGGAAAGTTTAGTATGAAATATTTATCCAAACTGTTAAGTAGTTACAGAATAAATATTTGAATTTATATAACTGCATATGTGATTCAATAAGTACAACTATATAATTTTAATTTATAAACAGGTACTAGATTTGTAAACATTTGTCAAATAATTTTGGGAAAAAGCTGGTCAAACTATCACGTTCACATGGATAAAGCCCAAGTTTAATGGAATCTTCTAAGAATGGAACAAAACAGAATGAAAGGCTTGGTGGTGAAGAGGGAGAGATTTGGGTTAGAGCTGAAGTATGATGTACCAATTAACTCAACAAGTAAATTAAAATACGAGGGAGCAATTTGTGAGAGTGGAAAGCATTGTTGCATCCTATTTCATGAAATGTAACAGTGATGTGGCTGGAGTCAGGGTGTTCTGGGTCTTTCAAAGGTGAGCTATCCTCACACAAGCACTTCATCTGAGTCTTCAGTGATGAGAAATCATGCATCTGAGGTTAAACATTCATGTACATGTTCACAGGCTCTTGGGTATGACTCATGAATGGGAGCTTGAATTGGAGCAGAAAAAAAATACAACTTCTGGCCATTGAAAATTCTATTGTAAAAAAAGTTGCCTAAAATCAAGATGAAAAATAACACGATATTTCTGGGGACAGGCTTAAAGAAGTACTGCTGGGGCAGATGGATACTGACTTTCTATTTTTCTGTTCTGCTTTTCACTTTCTGGGTAGTAGTTTGATCAGTTCCCTTATTTTCATGCCTGCAGAAAGTGAAGCTAATGTGAGGTGTGCAGTGGTGCAGTACTCTGCTCCGGGAGGTGAGAGATGCTGGAGCACCTCAGGTTTTTGCACCCATTAACTGTGCTTGTAAACTGGAAATGAAATTGATCACAGCTGAAGAGGCAAATGACTAGACAGTGTGAATTCTGTGATGTATTTGTGGGGTTTGGTTTTTAATTTAAAATATTGTTTTAAGGAAGTGCTTAGTTCATCAGAAAAATGATTCTGAAGAAATGCACAAACATTTTAATTTTTAATGTATTTTATGTTGCTTTCTATTATAGGAAGAGAGTAATCTTTGAATAAGTATTGTGTACTTCATCTTTTAATCTGTGTTTAGAAACACAGTTTAATATAGAAAATTGGTTTTGATCATCAGAAGTTAATTTGGCATAATAGGGATGTTATTAAATAAAATCAAAAACACTTTATAAATAATAGTTTTGTTGGATGATTTAATTTTTATTATGGTTTCAAGTAAAGAAAGCATCTAGCCACTTTTACTGAAGCCTCTTTTGAAGAAAGCCTTGTTGTGTTCTTTAATAGTTGATACAAATTTCTTTGAGTGATGGTCTTTCATATACAAAAAATATATTTGAATACAAAGCATCACTGAAATTTCAAGCCCTATTTGAAACTGATGTTACAGATTTCAATGGCATTTTATGTCAAGGCTGCAATGGCAGAAGCAAATAACAGGTTTTTGTGGGTAATGATCCTGTATGTTGCACATTATTTCACTGGAGATCTACCCTGGTGAAGATAGACCATGTTTAAAATCATAATGTGTCTATTTTATCCTTAAATTCTTGGGAGGTGATGAAATGACAGACACAGACTTACTGTCTTAGACTAACTGCAGGTGTTTTTCTACCTTCTTAGTTTTGCTTCAGAAATATTAATTATGATTATACAGACTTGAAGTGAGCATATTAATTGGGCGGATAAATCTATTTATAGTTTTAAGGTATTTCTACTTCGTACTGATTGCCTCATTTAAAAGCCTTCAATAGATAATGATCACACTACTCTGGCTGCTTCAAGTCTTCCCTTTGCAAGGTTGATGCAATGCATCAAAGTTACTTCTAACTGCTTTAAATAACAAAGATAAGGATCCTAATCACAGAAATTGTCATGAATTAATTGAATAACGATTAGCAGGCTGTTTGGCTGCTTGGACTCTCATCCATCCTGTACGAGGGGTTATCATCCTCAGAACCGACAGCGACGCGCTGCATGGAAGGGAGCTGCTTCCGCCCCTCTGAAAGAGGATGTGCCTCATTTGTCCCACAGTGATCTCTCTGTGGCAAAAGCTCACTGCTGGAACATTAGGAGTCTAGAAAGACTGAATGAGGTGCCTGTGTACAAGATGGGAAGTATGCATAGAATCTGGGTGAAAAAATAGCAATTTTTTTTGTCTCCAGTGGTGAAAAATGTGTAGCTAGAAATGATTTATCCTAATGTGTGTAGAATAGCAACTTTTATTAGATATCTGTGTGGTATAATCTGCAAGAAACTGATGTGCTACATACAGTAAATAAGCTACCTATCCTGAAACTGAAATTCCTATAATCACTCTGTTATTTTCTGGCCCATCTATTGCGTGAACATCTTGCTTATTGCCTACTTTTCATAGAGTTCTAGTCAGTAGAAATTGTATTGTGAACTCAAGGTTTTGGATGTTAAAATAGTTTTAGAGCAACAAACCAATAACAGTGCAGACACAATGTAGGATTCTCTGAGGAACCCCAATCTTGTAGAAACAGACTTTTTTTCTTTTCTTCCCCTCCACTTTGATCTTGTTGCTGAACAGCAACATGTTCCATGTTACTGGAACATGACTATAGTGTAGTGGTGTGAATCAATCAGCTGGCAGAGTGGAGTCTGAAGGGACATCTACCAATTATTTATTTGAAAATACTGAGAAAAATCGTATTGTTACACTCATCAAAGCAAACTTGTTACTGAGAAATTTGGAAGCCGACACATTTGTAAGCCATGTATGGTGTAGCCTGACTCTTCTGCTGTAAACAATATCAGAATTGGTGCATCCACTGGGGCTTATAGACTCTGAGGACAGAAGGAATCACTGAGCCTTATCTCCTGTACAATACCAGACAAAGTAATCTCAAGCATTAATTCCTTTAGTAGAAGAAATTGCTTTCCCTAACATGCTGGTGCTCACTGCTAAGTCAAATAAATCTGTAATTGAGCTAGAACACATTATTTAGAGACTCATCCAAGTTCAATTTAAGGACTTCAGGATGTGATGAATTCACTTGTTACACTGTTGAATTTAAATAACCCTTTACCTTTGCAGTTAAGAACTGTATCTTGCTGCCAGTTTGAATGTTGTAGTTATGAGCCAGGGTGTACCTTTTCTTCCCTACTATTAAAGAATTCCTATTATTAGATACCTTTTCCTTTTAAAATGGCAAGGAAGCTTGATTTAAAGTCCAGCACTGTTTGTATTATTTGTGCAATTACAAACATAGATTGTGTAACATCTGAGAAGAGTATGTATTAATTTTTTTTTTTTATATGATTCAAATCAGTGGTCTCAGTGACTCTGATGAATCAGAAAGACAACTTTGCCTCCACAGTAGTGGACTGTTTAGTCCTGGTTTTTAAAGTCTGCACAACATACTCTTAACACTAACAAATACTCTTTCAGTCAGAATTGAGTTCACAAAGCTCTCTTTCTTAGCAGCAAGGAGCATGATACCAATACTTCACAAGACTTTTCTGGGCTTCTGTGGTCTTTTCCTCTCCTCCAGTTAATTTTTATCTGGCAAAGTCAAGCTTTTCTTAGTGACCACTTCTGATAGGACAGTCATTTTCCCAGTCAAATCATTGCTTGTTTTGTTTTTCTGTAGAGGTTGGTCTCCGTTTCTAAAACCTGAATGTTAAATACTGGAAGGCAGCTATGCAGGAACTCTATGTCCACTTCTTGACACCATCCAGGATACACAGTGACCTTTGTCACCCAGAGTTATTTTACTAATTTTGGGGTGCTTTGTTTTTTTTTTTTGTTTAGGTTTTTTTTTGCAAATGCATGAAGCTTAATATCAATGTGGGGATTGGAGTGGTGTGGTTTTAGTCTGATTTCCTTTATCTGGCATGGGCTTACCATTACTTAATTTTCTTGGTATATATTTCAAAGAGTGTTATTTACCTAAAGCATACCTTCAATGATGATGCAGAAATTGGGGAATAGAAAATCTTCTATTTCCTAACCAACTTGTAAAGACACTGTATATATGATTCACCTGACAGATATTTCTTACAGTTTTACCTGAAGCTTTGGAACTTAGAATATCTATCTAGCCATGGAAATAATTTTGTTGAGTCTTTATCTTTTTTTTTTTTTTTTTCTGACACACTAGTACTACTACCTGACAGGCATGCCTTTTAGGCATTGTGTTTTCCCCACTTCTTTGGGAATGGGTTAAAGTTGTGCCAGGGGAGATTTAGATTGGATATTAAGACAAATTTCTTTAGTGAAAGGATGGTGAGGCATTGGAATGGGCTACCCAGGGAGGTGGTGGAGTTGCCATCCCTGGCAGTGTTCAATAAGTGTTTAGATATGGTGCTTCAGGATATAGTTTAGTGGTTGTGGTAGTTGGATTATGGTTGGACATGATGGACTTGAATGTTCTTTCCCACCTTAATGATTCTTTGAGTCTATGACCATATCATATTGTTATAGTCAGATTATTATCCTTTGAATGTCTTATAACTCCTTTGGAGCATGTCCCCATCACCCACATCCATCTATCCACAAAGATTTCTTTCCGTACTTTGTGGTAAGAATGGAAGCACAGCCTAAGCATACTCATTTATTTGGATTACCAATTCCTTTCTTTTTCACTTAAGGTGAAGTGCTTACAGTTTAGTTGCACAGATCTTGACAAGATGTCACTGTTAACAGGCTTCCTCTTCAGACTGTGACTATAACACATAATACTAATCTAATACCTTGAATCTGGTGTTCCAGATTTCTGACTTCAAAGAGTGTGCTGCCAGACTGTGGCTCTTGTCCCTGATATCAAACTTCCTTCCATAGAAGTGAGCATGGAAAATCTCAATGAATTTAAGTATTACATGGAATTTGTTTCTGCAGTTTCTGTATCACTTGCAAACATGACCTTTAGCTAAGCTCTTTTTTTTTTTTTTTACTTCTGCACCAGGTTGACCCCTAATCCATATGTATATCTGTATTCAGTATTTTGAGGGTGCTGTCTGTGAATTAATCCAAAACCATGTTGCAGTAATGCATTTTAAGAGTTGAGAATCACAACATGGTTTGAATTTATATTTTTCTTTTAGTGTCAGAGTTTGTAACTGATTTTTCTTTACAGTAAGGTAAAAATGTGATGGATTTTCCTTACATTCTTTTAGCTGTGGAATTAATAACATGTCAATTATAACATGCAGATTTTTTACATGTATGAAGGTGTTGTTTTTTTAATAAATGTCCAGGCCTTTTTTTTTAATTTTTAATCAAATGTTGCCTAGTCTTCATATTTCAGCTCTAAGAATATCTGAGCATTTTGAAAGACGGTTTTGGAAGTTGCTAGTAACTGCTGAAGAAAAATATTTCTATTTTGGTAAATAAAACATTTGTAGAATGTGAGAAGATGGAAGGAAAATATTTTCATGTAAGGTAGTGAGCTTGGCTTGGTTCCTCTAAAATGACAATATGTGGAAGTGTTTTTCCTCTTCTTGTCATCCATCAGCCACATGTACATTGATTGGAGGCTGCTGATCTTTGGCTTAAACTGTGGTTAAGTTTTCACTATAAATTTGCCACCTGCTGGAGCAAGAAGCCCATCAGAAAATATTTATTAATGTTATCTACTCCCACACACATTTGTATGGGAATTTCTTGCTAGATTCCAGTGCTTCTGGTTGTCAAATCTGCACTCCTTCTTGTCACCCTGACCATAGGGTAGGAAAATGGTAATAAGACTTGGAGAGGATGTGAAGCCTTTTAAAAAAACATTGATATAATGAATTACAATGAAAAATACCCACCTGCCAATGAGTGTCCAATAAGGTAATATTACATATATAGATACTGTATGTTTTGATTTCAAGATGAAAAAAATAATGTCATTGTCATTTTTTTAGAAAAAAAATTAGAGTGCACTGTTAGATTTTGTTAGTTTTACAACAAATCTTCAGCTTTGTCTTGGCACAGGACTAGTCATTATCATCTTTACAAATGAGAGGCATTTTCCTCAGAGTTTTTTATCTTCATGTTACAGTAACCAGCTGGTTGATCATCTGTACTTTAGGCATGTTCTATGCCTAATTGTAAGCGGCTGAATATGTGCCCAGGTGGCCAAGAAAGCCAATGGCATCCTGGCTTGTATTAGAAATAGTGTGACCAGCAGAAGCAGAGAGGTGATTGTCCCCCTGTACTCAGCACTGGTGAGGTCACACCTGGAGCGTTGTGTCCAGTTTTGGGCACCTCAATTCAAGAGAGACATCGAGGTGCTGGACCTGGTATAGAGGAGGGCAATGAAGCTGGTGAAGGGCCTAGAGAATAAATCTTATGAAGAATGCTTGAAGAAGTTGGGAATGCTTAGTTTGAGAAAGAAGAGACTGAGGGGAGACCTCATCAGTCTCTACAACTACCAGAAAGATCATTGTAGAGAGCTTGGTGCTGGTCTCTTCTCACAGGTAATTAGCGACAGAACAAGAGACAATGACTTCAAGCTGCAACAGGGGAAGTTTAGACTGGACATGAGGAAAACATTTTTCACAGAAAGAGTGGTCAGACACTGGAATAGGCTGCCCAGGGAGGTGGTTGAGTCACCAGCCCTGCATGTGTTTAAGGGTCATTCGGATGTGGTGCTGCTGGATATGGTTTAGGGGAGAACTTTGTAGAGTAGAGATGATGGTTGGACTCAGTGATCCCGAGGGTCTTTTCCAACCTGAATAGTTCTATGATTCCATGTCTTAAGATCCACAGTTTTATTATGCTAGACTGGTACAGAATTATGGGAAAGATCCTCAAAATATTAAAATCTGCTTTGAAACGTAATGCATGAAAACAGTAGAGCAAACTAGCACTCTGTGAAAGTCAGGTGATTTTCTTGATATTTCTCATGAAAGTTAGTACTTGTTTTGGCAACACTTCATTACATTATAGTAGAAACACGGCTAATGCATGAACAAGAACAAGCAGAATGCCTTCCTGAAGATCAGTCTGTTTTGCTGCATATTAAATTTGCGTGGTCCTGTAGGGCAGTCTTTGGCTTTTTTAATTAGGCTAAACATGTTATATCTGTTATGTTAATGAGACAGCATATACCAGTTTGGTGTTTTTCCTTATACAATTGCTAGTTGCTTCTTTCCATGCAAGTAAAACTCTGCCATGAGGACATTTGTTTATGAAAAGGAAGAATGAATCAATGAACCACCCTCAGAGAATGAACATGCAGTTTAACAGAATATGAAGAATGCGGTAGGAAGTGATTAGAGACCTCCCAACCCCCTGTCTCAGGTGGTCATGCATTTTGCACACACCCACGTCTTCAGTAACCCAGTTCCAGATCCTCAGTGTTAAATGCAGAGTCCAAACTGTGCTTGCTGAATCTTCAACTTCTGTTATATTTCAATAGAAAGATAAATATGCAGTTGCATACAACTTAGAATTTTTTTACATGGTTTGTAAGCTGCTCAACACAATTCATGTCCTTGTACACTGTTCATTCTTTTCACCTGTCAAATGCTGTTAAATTATTTTTTGATCTGGAGATGTTGGGATAGTAGTTAACATTTGGTCCATATGTTACAAATAAACAGAATGTAAATATGATAGGTTTAAATGGGATGGCACAGTAATTGGAAGGAGATAGGAGCAGGATATTTTTCTTCAAGTTTGGCACCTATTTCTCTGTTCTTAACGGGGAAATTGAATTTCTTAGTCATAGGTATTTGTTGCATGAATTCTCTTTTCAGCTTCTCTTTTCAGTTATTTATTTGATAATTGAATGGCAAATTTCATATTGCTGGGTGAAGGAAATCTAGCTTTGTTAAGATATTCTCTGATGCGTACAACTGAATTATTTCCATAACATTAATTCTAAAAAATATTTTTTCTTGGCTTTTTTAAATGTCAATTTTGTGAGCAAAAGCTTGCACATTAATTTTCCAGTGCTTGTTGAACAAAGAAAAGGCTCAGTGAATTAATAGCTTTAAATGACTTGGAAATCCTTAAACAAAAGGTTTACAGAATATACTGATTTTTATTTTCCCCTAATGGAACTGTCTTTGTCTTGAGCCACTTCCTGGGAGAGAACAGGCTTCAGGGGTTTTTTCTGTCTCATGAATCACCTGGTTTTATGTTGAGTTAGCCCTGCTTATGGAAAATACAAATCAGTACTTTTTCTTTGGTAGACGACTGAGTGTAGTCTTCTGCAGCTTAGAGAAACAGGCTAGGGTATATGTCTGGCTTTGCTCCAGGCAGTGAGCACTTGGAGTGAGCTGCGGCAGTGCTTCAGGAAACATGCTGCTTGCAGGGACAGGGCTCACATTTCCATTGGCTGGAAAAGTAGGAACATCAGCTGGAGTCATTAACATGGTTGTCTTTAGGGGTGCCTGTAGTGGATCTGCCTACTTTCCCAGAATAGGACACTGAAGCCAGTAAATAAGCCAATAAAATATTTCACAGGTAATAAATCTCATACACTGAAAGCAAATAAGATCTAAGCAGTTCCAAGAACCCAATTCTTTCAAATGTTAGGAGATTGAGGTCTATAGAAAGGGCATGGATAAAGAAAAACTCTTTTTCCTGTTTTTATAGGTAAAGATTGTATCACAGGAAAGTTTTGAAATGCTTTTAAACATTTCAGTAATGAAAAAACCAGAAAAGGGAAGTAAGTCCTAAGTAATGTCTGAAAGTGAAAACAGAGTACGTGAACGTAACTCAAGGAAATACCTGAATGCAGGAACGTGTCCCACAGAGATATTAAAAATAAGCAGATTATGCTATTGTAGAACTGAAATATATGTATAAAAAAAGTTCAGTTCTGCATACAGTTTTCTGGGCACATGAAACTGATTCAAGGCATATTTCTTTACAACTGGGCTTCATCCTTGAAAGAAATTACCTAGTCTATTATTAAAACCATTCTTCAAAGTGTTATTTGATTTTTCAGAATAATTTAGTTATTAATCTTTTGTCTAGTGGGTTAAATCAGCAGTGTCTCAGTTTATAATCTCTTATAGGGATATACATGCTTGTATGTGGTATACACCCATGTAGCTTTAAAAATTAATTAAAGATAATTCCAGAATTCAAAACTGAGGTGGGCGGAGAAGTGCTATACTGGTCACCTAAGCAGTGAGAGATTATTTCAGTGAATTGCAGTTAATTTAGAGCTGTGTATATTCAAAATGAGAGCATAAGTTATTTGGTTCTCATTTCAGTTTATTTCCTGTTATGCCTAAACAGGGGAAATATGATCAAGAATATGAGGAATTCAGGGCTACATGTTCTAGCTGGAGTGGAAAAGATGTGCTAGTTGAAGTCATTAAGAGATATGTAATATCTGGATGTCTCAAAGTATTGTGGCATCTAAATTACTGCTGTTCAAAACTATGGCAAGCTTTTTGAAACATTAACATAAACTACTAAAAAATGAATCTTTCTGGGGGAATGTTTGGAAGATGTTTGAGAGTACAATGTTTGGATACGACTAACTCAAATAATTATGCTTTTCTAGGATAGCCTCCCAATTGGATGTTGTAACCATACATAAAAGTACAATTCTATTTGTCTGCCAACAAAGAAGGATCGCTTGCTAGTTACATTTCAGTTTTTGGTATGTGAGTTATATAAATGTGCATGAAATTATAATATATTCATTATATTATACGCTCCTATCACTGCCACACTGAATGTCCTTAGAATTACTTTGAGATGTTTTGAATATTTTTTTTCTGTGCATTTCTTCCTGTGTACAGGGGGAGGAAAGTGCAATGAAGGCTTTATGAAGTAAATGCATAAAGATACTATATATTTGTGTGTGTGGATTTGGGGGGGAGGCTTTCGTTATAGTAAATTTGAATGTGTCTGTGTCTTGCACTTGTTGCATTGTGGTTGAGTTGGGTGGTTGTTTTTTTGGTTTGTTGTTTTTTTTTGTTTTGTTTTTCAACTTCGTAACCTTTATGGGCTCAATCAGCCATAGAAATTGCTTCCACTTCTGTCAGTTGGAAATGATAACTTGACTGTCGTTGTCAGCATCTCAAAGGAAGTTCAGACTCATAAATGCCATTAGGAAAACTCCTTCCAGATAGTGTTCCTGTGAACAAAGATGGCTTCAGCTGAGGGAGTAGATATTGCTGAGCATTTTCATGATGCCTTTATACTCTGAAGGACTAAGCTGGTCCTTAGCTGCATCTGTAAAAGCAGTGACTGCCTTCGTTGTTTAGAATGTTAGATTGTGCTGGTTTGGTTTGGCAGGTTTTTTGGTACAAGGTGAGGGCTCCACAAGTGGCTCCTGTAAGAAACTACTAAAAGGCTGAGCTATTAGAGAGACAGTAGATGTGCCTCTGCAATTAACAAATGAGACAACTGTTATAAGACCTGAGACCAGAGAGAGCAAAGTAGAAAATCTGAGGGTGACAGCAGTTCTGGAGTGCAGATCCTGAGGTTGGTGAGGAAGAAGGGGAAGGAGATGACCCAACAGAAGTTCCTCTGCAGCCAATGGCGAGATGGAGGGCTGTCCCTCTCCACCCCATGTGGAAGAAACATGGTGCAGCATCCCCTGGAGGCACCAGGAGGGGCAAATACATACCTGCAGCCTATGGACTTGGATCTGCAACTGTGGAAGGCCCCACTCCAACCTGTTATGCCTAAACAGGGGAAATATGATCAAGAATATGAGGAATTCAGGGCTACATGTTCTAGCTGGAGTGGAAAAGATGTGCTAGTTGAAGTCATTAAGAGATATGTAATATCTGGATGTCTCAAAGTATTGTGGCATCTAAATTACTGCTGTTCAAAACTATGGCAAGCTTTTTGAAACATTAACATAAACTACTAAAAAATGAATCTTTCTGGGGGAATGTTTGGAAGATGTTTGAGAGTACAATGTTTGGATACGACTAACTCAAATAATTATGCTTTTCTAGGATAGCCTCCCAATTGGATGTTGTAACCATACATAAAAGTACAATTCTATTTGTCTGCCAACAAAGAAGGATCGCTTGCTAGTTACATTTCAGTTTTTGGTATGTGAGTTATATAAATGTGCATGAAATTATAATATATTCATTATATTATACGCTCCTATCACTGCCACACTGAATGTCCTTAGAATTACTTTGAGATGTTTTGAATATTTTTTTTCTGTGCATTTCTTCCTGTGTACAGGGGGAGGAAAGTGCAATGAAGGCTTTATGAAGTAAATGCATAAAGATACTATATATTTGTGTGTGTGGATTTGGGGGGGAGGCTTTCGTTATAGTAAATTTGAATGTGTCTGTGTCTTGCACTTGTTGCATTGTGGTTGAGTTGGGTGGTTGTTTTTTTGGTTTGTTGTTTTTTTTTGTTTTGTTTTTCAACTTCGTAACCTTTATGGGCTCAATCAGCCATAGAAATTGCTTCCACTTCTGTCAGTTGGAAATGATAACTTGACTGTCGTTGTCAGCATCTCAAAGGAAGTTCAGACTCATAAATGCCATTAGGAAAACTCCTTCCAGATAGTGTTCCTGTGAACAAAGATGGCTTCAGCTGAGGGAGTAGATATTGCTGAGCATTTTCATGATGCCTTTATACTCTGAAGGACTAAGCTGGTCCTTAGCTGCATCTGTAAAAGCAGTGACTGCCTTCGTTGTTTAGAATGTTAGATTGTGCTGGTTTGGTTTGGCAGGTTTTTTGGTACAAGGTGAGGGCTCCACAAGTGGCTCCTGTAAGAAACTACTAAAAGGCTGAGCTATTAGAGAGACAGTAGATGTGCCTCTGCAATTAACAAATGAGACAACTGTTATAAGACCTGAGACCAGAGAGAGCAAAGTAGAAAATCTGAGGGTGACAGCAGTTCTGGAGTGCAGATCCTGAGGTTGGTGAGGAAGAAGGGGAAGGAGATGACCCAACAGAAGTTCCTCTGCAGCCAATGGCGAGATGGAGGGCTGTCCCTCTCCACCCCATGTGGAAGAAACATGGTGCAGCATCCCCTGGAGGCACCAGGAGGGGCAAATACATACCTGCAGCCTATGGACTTGGATCTGCAACTGTGGAAGGCCCCACTCCAAGGGAGGTGACTGTTCCCAAAGCAGCCCATAAATCTCTTTGAATCTTGCGCTCAAGTAGTTTGCTTCTAAGGGACTGCACCTCCTGGGAAGGACCCATGTTGGAGAGGTTTGTGGAGGACTCTCTCCCATGTGAGGGACCCTGTGGGGAAATGGGAGGACTGTAAGGAATCCTCCCTGAGAAAGAAGGAGTGGCAAGAACCACCAGACTGTGAACTGACTCTAAACCCCATCTCCTGTCCTCCTGTGCTGTGGGGAGGGTAGAGAAATTGAGAATAAAGTCATTTGGACCAGGGAATAAGGGCAGGGAGTGGGGGTTGGAGTAACATATTAAAGCATTGCTCTTTGTTTTGTCTGTGTCCTGTTTGCATTTGATTAGTGATAAATTATTGTTTTTTCCCCATGTTGAATCTGTTTTGCCCGTGACCATAATTGGTGAGTGAACCCTCCTCACCCTTTGTCTCTACCCATGAGCTTCTAGTCAGCCTTTGTCGTCCCCATTGTGTGTACGTGGAGGGATGGGAAGTGAGTGGCCATATGACTGGTTCTTTCTTGTCAGCTAGGCCCAAACCTGGACATAGATACAGGCTTTTTTACATCTCTTCAAGTGCAAGACATTACAGAGCCTCTCTCTGCATGTGAAAAGACCTGTATCTAGATGACAGCTCTATTTTTCCCATGTGGGCAAATAAAACCTGTATCTCTATCCAGTACTGTGAGTCAAATTTTTGTCTAAATTATTTTTTTTATTAGGTACTTCAATAATCTGCATAGTTCACAAAACTTTTTTTTCCCCTCTTTTCTGAATGTACCAGATAAGCACCATATTGCTCAAAATAGAAGCTAGGTAGGCTGACTTGCATCCATGGCAGGTGTTGCTGTCTGTACCTCGAATGCTTTTCCTGTTGTGTCATGAAGCTTAGCCTGTCAATGGCTGTTTAAGGGTGTGCATGTGATTAGTACACTGTGGTGGGTTGCTGGTACTTAGTCTGTTTGTAGAGAGTCCCACCATTCTGGGTTTATTAAAGATCAGCTGCTCCTATTTGCATAGCTTGTTTGTACTTTGAACATGTTCTCTATAGTTGGCTCCAAATATCCACTGTCCCTCAGTTATAGTCTCAATTTAGCAACTGATCAAAGCAGAATTACCACTTGTAAAATTAGATCTATGATACAATGTTCCAGTATAGCTGTGATCAAGCTGCCACTTCATGAAACCCAGCCTGAATCACTCCACTTCTATCATACAAAAGTACTGTGCACAGCTAAGCTTCTACACAAGAGCAAATGATAGGTTATATTGACTGCCATCATGAAGTAGTTTCAAGATTGTCTCTCTAAGGTTTAGTTTCAAATCCTTGTGTCCTGTGTCTAGAATTCTGCATTTCAGCCTCAGATTTCTGAGAGGTCTGTAAAATTGTCTGTTGCCAGGCTGCTTTCTACTGAGCATACCTCTGGGAAGGTTTCTGTGGCTCACTTGTTTTATCCAATAGGAGTCTTGAAACAATTTCCTTTCTAGAAATGTGTTCCTGATTTTCCCTGTTCAAGATGGTAGTGTACACAGAATTGAGGTGAAGACTTTGAAACTTCTGGTTTTAGCCCGATTGGACTGTCTTCAAACACATGGAAAACATGTATGAATATTAAATTGGCAGAAGCCTTCATAATGTCAAATTATACATTATGGTTGAGTTAGATCCTAATTTTTGAGTTGATAACTGTATTCATTTGCGTTAAACTACAGTAACTACTAATATGATAATCTTATCAGATGAATGCGATGCCGCAGGACCTCTCGGCTTACGTGTCTGTGTCTAACGAACACCCGTGTTTCTTGCGTAACAGTAAGAGCCTCTGTTAATCTGTTAACGTGTGATGTGTTTATTAGCTTTTTTCCTAAAAACTACTTCAGCTTACTCTTGGGGTGAAAAAAGTATTCACTGACAGCCTTTTAAATTATCATGTTAGTATAATATGGATTTTTGCATTTTGGCACTCAGGGCTGTGTTGTGGTAGGCTCCCGAGTAACAGAGGGCACAAGACAGTACTGGTTTCCTGATCTACAAGGTGCTTTAAAACCAGGCTCAGGAAGTGCAGGTTCACAGATAGAGAGAAGGGACATGGTCATAGGCCAAAATAAAGATGATTATGTAGAAATACCTGATGTTTAAATAGCCCAGATAGGGAATGCTGTTGCTTTTTCACAAACTGTACATTATAAACAGGTTAAATATTAATCCCCTCATAAACCATCTAACTAGCTGCTAAGAGGTGACAGTTTGTTTAAAAGAATCCATTAAAACATTTATGGTGCCAAGCAAGGAGACCCTTAGACTGAAATTTCCAGTGTCAGGGGTGGCATAATGAGTCATCTGCTTGTGAGAAACAAATGAGGTGATGCTCACATGATTGGCAAGGGGGATAGAGAGACTGTTTTGCAAAGGGCCTTAAAAGTTACTGCTCAGCATCTAAACATAAGCTATGCTAGTGCTCGTCATCCTCTGATGAGAGCTCTCCCACCACTAACTCACACACAGAGGTTTTGGTGGTGTCTGGAGTCCAGCCCCTCCTTTGTCCTGTGCAGTAGGTTTGTTCAGGAGAGGTCAGCAGCAGCATTTTAAGAGTCCAACTTCTGTGCTTGTGTTTAATGAATTAACATTGAACCTAAAATAGACTTTTACTCTGAGTTATAGTGGTGGTCATAACAATGACATCCAGGTGCTGTCTTCCATTATTTGAGCATTATTTTCTCATTCTCTTCAGCGAGCCCTACATTACCCAGGCTCAACTGAGATGTTGTGTGTGCTGCAAAAAGCCTTACAGCAGAGCAGTCCTGCCAGATACAAGAAACTACAGTCAAAGCCAGAGCACTGATACCTTACAAAGCAAACCATAAGTTAAATTGCAACCAGGGTAAATGTTTGAAGAAAAAGGAACTGGTGTGGAGAAGAATGTGCTGTAGAGACTTATTAGGCATATCTGAAAAGAGCCCAGAAGGACAATCCTATTTATTTTAGTCTTATCTGATAGAACTTGTAGTTTGAGTTAATGGTTTCTAAACTTGATGGAAGAGTTTGCAGGACAGTCCTGTTAGTCTCCAGTCAAGGAGAAAGGAATGTTAAGCTGAAAAACAGACTGTTAAGCTTTTGTCCATTCTCTTAATCTACATTAGGTGTTTTAATATGCATGTGTTTAGAATCAATGAAAGCACTGTATTCAAATAATCTAAACAAGACTGAAATGTAGTTCATCTGTGCTAAATTGTACCTCTCTCTGAATGTTATGGAAGTAATCTGGAACTACAATAGATGTGCTCAGTCTTACCTAATAGAAATTATTGATGTAGCTGCATTCTGAGAAGGAGTGTGGTTTTATTAATCTAAAAGCTAATCTGTTTCTCACTACGGCATTCATGGTGTTGCTTCTAAGGTAGAATATGTCTATGCATTTTTGTGAATATGTTTACCTGTGGAGGAAGCTGTTCTACTTTTGGGAAAGTAGGGCTGCAGAATCATCTGAGGGAATGATCTTTTGTGACAGATCATTAATTGATGCTAAAATTGTCACAGCTTCTGTAAATACAGACATAAAAGAAAGTATGCAGCATTTCATGTAGCTAATATTAAGATACTTCCCGATTTTCAGTTCCCACATGGCATAGTGAACTTCAAGTTTATATATAATGTTCAAATTTGAATGCTTAGTGTTTTACAGATGAAGAGGCTGCTGTTCTCTTGTAAATGTTAATTATCAGAGCAGTCTGAATAAGATCAAGAGACACCAAGGGATAATGTAATTGCAATTTTCCAAACAACTATCTGTTTAAGAATGAAGATTCATGATAAGAAAAAATAAGACAAAACCCATCTAATAGTTTTAGCATAATGAAGATTTTTGCCAGTGCCTATTATGGGAAAGTTTTCTTAAATATTTTACTTTTTGAAAGAGTTGATGTTGGATGAGCAAGATTTTAATTCAGCAGCTACTATATTAAGCAAAACCAGCTCTGATTCCCAAAAGGACCACAGCTGTAATTAGCATACTTAATTACCTTTCTTTTTTTACTTTCCTCTTGAAAACTTACATGTTTATGTCCTCTTCAGTAAGGTGGTTAAGCATGCATAATCCTGTCCTCTGTTTTGTACAAGCAAGGAAAAAAATATTTAAAAAACCCAAACAACTAAACTTACAGAAGTTGTAAAGGGGGGAAAAAAGCGCTTGTATTTATACTTTTTTTTTATTTAGTTCAAGTTACCTTAACACTATATAGAGGCTTGTATGTAAAAATTCCATCTCTTCTGAGTAGCATAAATGCTCCATTTTAACAATATTGACAAGTACACAATCGACCTCTTATATGTTATTGTAGTAGAGATGATTGGAAGGCAGTTCTATCAATCTCTGCTCTGTTAATTTCTTTAAGATGTCTGAGGGGTGAGACATACCCAGATTTTTAGTTAGATTCTTGTGCTAATAGGCTAGTCTCATTTTCTGAACTAGTGTCAACTTTTTTTTTTTTTTTGAGTGCTAGTGCTAGCTCTCACCTGCAAATAAAAGAGTTAAAAGCAGTTGTAGGGGTCTTGGAGAATCTCTTGCTGTCTTATTATGAACTGTCTTGTTATAATGTTGCTTTTTCTTAACATGAAAGGAGATTATATGAGTGAAAACAGTAACTAGAATTTCAATAATAAAGTTTGTGTGAGTAAGGTAGGGAAGAGGAAAGAACTTCTGGCAGAGTCATGTATTGTAATGAAAATTGGTAACAGCTTTATTCTGGCAAAGTAATCTTTTTTTCTGGATAGACAATACAGAAATGAGAGGTACAAGATGAGTAAAGGATTTGGGATTTGATCTTTCTGGTTTTAAAGCCAATTAATACATTTAATAATGAGACACTAGTCTTGTGCAAATAGTCATGAGCCCATTTCTTGGTCAGTATTGACTGACAATTCTTATCTGCTACAAAATATGCCCTCTCTGAGGAAGAGGAGCACAGAACATGCGATGTTAGGTACTATTGCAGCTAGTTATAATCCACAAGCACGTTCTTGTCAGCATTATAATAAGATGAAATCACAGAATTGCACAGAATCACAGAATATTAAGGGTTGGAAGGGACCTCTGAAGATAGAGTCCAACCCCTCTGCCAAAGCAGGACCAAAAAACCATACACAAGTAGGGCAGATCACTCATAAAACCTAATAAACTGTACTGGGTTTTTTCTGTTTCCTGTCATGTTTCTGCAACTGAAGCTGAAGATATGAAAATGCTATTTCATATTCACCTTTCCAAACCCTGATATTATGTGCAGCATTTTGCATTTTTACATATTGCCTATGTCACTTTCACACTGAAGCTTCAGAGAATACATGGAGCTGTAGAGGTCTTTGAATAGTCTCTTAACTGGATCATTCTTTGAATTTTTATATCTTGAAAATTTTACATTGCAGTTGTTTTGAGTTGTGATCTTTTATACATAATAACGATATTTTTTTCCTCTTCTCAGGAATCTGCACAAATAATGGACTTAATTTCACATAGTGTGCAAGGCTTTTGGCAGGTGGCTGCTAGATATAGATGGCCACTTTCCCTTGTAGATTGATATTTCATGAGATTTCTTGATGTTAGTTTTATGCTGTAGAGTTTTATGTTTAGATCTCCTGTGTATTACTAGATAAAACTGCTAATCTTCGATGGACCGTGCTATATATAGTGGCTGTGACTTGGAACTTGCTTAAAGAAGAATACCTGTACCAGCCAAAGCTTGCAAATTATCAGAGTTTCAGTGGCTGCTTTGAAAAATAGTGAACAAGAGATAAGGTTTTTGGTAATTCTGTGTTATGTTAATTTAACATTCTCATGTCACTTCTTTTTTTCACTCCATTGATTCTTTTAGTCATTTGGCATCATTAGCATATATATGAATACTTATAAACTTTAGCACAACATATTCTTACAAAACGGGCTAATCATAGTATCAGAAAACAGTCCACGTTGGAAGGAATCTCAGAAGACCATCTGGTCCAATCTTCCCTGGGAAGGGGAGCCAAGAAGAGATTATCTAGCACCCTGTCCAATCATATCTTGAGAACCTCCAGCAATGCAGATTTCACAATGTCCCTGAGGAGGCTATTCCAGTGAATGATTTGTCTTACTGTAAAATATTATTTTTTCTTATATCAAGGTGAAACCTTTCCCAGTTGTAACTTGTACTAATTTCTCATTGTTTTCTCTATGTGGCCCGTTTTGAAGAGAGAGTTTCCATCCTCTTTGTAGCTGCCATTCATATACTGAAATATTGTGATGAGCTTCCCCCTGAACCTTCTCTTTTCTGTGGAGAAAAGACCCAGTTCCAGCCCTTTCATCATCTTCAAAGCCCCTTTTTGGACCTCTGCAGTCTATCCACATTTTTCTTGATTTGTGGGACTCAGAACTGTCCTCAGTGCTCCAGGTGCAGCCTGATAAGCACTGAGTAGAGTGGAATGATCATATCTTTATCTCTGCTTATGAAGTCCCTGTGGATCCAGGATTAAAGAGGAATTAATTAAGCTTAAACTTATTTTTGTGTCATACTGAGATTTTGAAAGTGGTTTAGATGACCAGTGCTTGTTATGCTGTTTTTCAATCTGTGTTTGGATTCACAGCCTGTAATGTCAGACACTTTTATTTCCTGCTTTAGATGTGCATTCTTATTGATAGAAGCTGTCCATTTGTCTGTAATGAAAAACAGATAGTGGTCTTCCTCAAAAAGCAGATGTGAGATTGCAAGATGATGTATTTTGGAGGTAGTCTTTATGTAACTGTGTTCCTTGTCAGCCTTCCCACAGGAAAATAAAAGGTTACATGAAGGATTGAGACAAAACTGCTCTGGTGCTTCTCTGCATCTCAGGTTTCAGTCTAGATCTAAATCTGGCTCTGGTACAGAAGTAAGACTTGTCTCATTAGTCAGTTTTTTTCTTGTCTGGGGACAGTAATGCTGACTGATAAAAAGTAACATAAACTGGTTGGGAGGGGTAGACAGAAGAGTGCTTGTGTGACTGTCTAAAATACTGAAATTCTGTTTTGCTGATTTTTTTAGTGTTGAAATGTTAATATTTTGCAGTTCTGTTGCTGCTGTTCTGTTGTGTTTATTTACAGTGATGGGAAACAATTGCTTGGGTGTAGGTTCAATTTATTTATAAAGATGGCAAAAATGTTCTGTAAGGGGCTTTTCTAGGTTCAGAAGATATCTCTATCAAAGAATCACTAAGGCTGGAAAAGACCTTTAAGATCATCAAGTCCAGCTTATGATGTGACCATCCTATCTTGTGATGTGTTTGAGAATGGCTTCCCTGTGCAGGTTAAGCTACTGCAAAGAGAGTAACTATGCTGTGGGACAAAACTGATATTCTTCCCACTGATTTTGAAGGATTTAAAATTCTTGGCTTGTAGAATTTGATAACATTGAGTTAGTTACGCAGCCTTTTTCTTTCTGTGAGTTATCTTATACATTTTGCTTGTATATAAAGATCTTGAAACCTGTACTTCTTTCTAAAGCAGTTATTTTCTCATATAGAATACTTTTTTTTTTTTAATTTGAGATGCCGAATTAAACACCCGTATACCTGCAGGTGTGGTGTTCTTTTTTTCTGTAGAAGTCCAGTTTCTAAAATTAAAAGGTCAGTTTTACTCTCTTAAGCTTCTGAATTTCTTTTGGAAAAAAATCTTAAGAAAGATGTTATTTTTATCTAAAGAATGTAAAATTGAGGAATGGAAATCTAAGGATAAGTTATCCTAAGATCAACTATTTCTACTAAGTCTACTTAACTGCTGTGTACCCATTACATTTTCCTTTGAAATCAGTGAAATGAAAGAAGATACCTGACATGCTCAGTCATGCAATGGGCGTAGAGGCCTAGACATATGAGCAAAATACAGAAATAGTAAAATAATACCCCACATAAGTAATTGCAGATAGGATGGGAGCTTCTTTCTCACACTGCCTCTTCACCAAGTGAAGGCACTTGTTAAGGTGCTTATTTTAACTGGCAATACTATAGCACAGGCAACAAGCCCAAACTACCCAGTTAGTACATTCCCAGATAATGCAGATATTTCTGTATATGGCAGGAGGAAGTAAAAGTGAGATTAAAAATATAGTCCACTGTTATTTATCTGCCTTTGCAATGAGACAGTGTGACCCAGCCTTGCAGGCTGCTGTGCAGCTGTATTTCAAATTTTGCTAATTGTGTCTGCCTAGCACCTGAAGGGAACATCCCAGGTAAGTAGAAACCCACCAGCATAGTTACCTAGAGTTGACAAAAGTGGTGCAGATCACAGAATAGTAGGGCTGAGTTACAGGTAGTCCCTACACCAGTCAGAAGGTTTGGGGAAACAAGTAGCACCTGACTTCTCTATGCCAAATTCATATGCTAAAGCATGTTTAATTTCTTCACTGGCCTGACTTGAAGAAAAACGTAAAGACAGATAAACAAAGGGCTTTAATGTCACTCTGTTAGTAGGTGGTGGCTCCATCTGCTGCCTGGCAGGGCTTTTAATGGATACCATAGTCTCATTTTCGCTAGCATCTTATCTTGGATGAGTAATTGATTTGCAATTGGAGGACTGGCAGTGTGTGTAAAAGTGTTTTTCTTCACTGAGATACTATTAGAAAAAATGGAGGGAAAGAAAGTATATGATTTATATAATTATAGTCACTTATATTTATATAATCCATTTGTTATATAATTTGTTACATAATTTGTTGCTAGAGGAGACATGGAAGTTAGCTCATTGTTATTTAAATATATTGATAATCATTGTGATATAACTTACCTTTTCGAGGTGTTTCATGCAGTTCTACAGGTGTCCAAATGGGCAGACTTCAGAAACTAACTCATTCATAGAGAGGTCCTCTGCTCAAGCCAATTAAAACGTGTCTCTAAATGTAAGCTTTCTGTTTCCCAACTATTATGATTTTATTACTATGGAAAATATTGAGTCATATCTGTCAGTTTCTTCCTGAGCCCAAGAGATCAGACTTAACTGGGAAAAGTGGGGAAGTTAGGAATAACTCGGTGCATTGAGAAAGAGAGCAAGCTTGAGGGCAAGACTTCATTTGAACTGGCTTGTAGTATCATTTACAAGTAGGACAGATATAAACCTCAACAATGTTAGTAGTTCTTCCTCCTATTTTTATTAGCAAAGTGACCTATCATGATGGCTTAAATGGGTACTCATAAAAGCAGGTGTAACTGCAATTTTTTGTGGTTCAGTATCATTTAAAGGGAGCTTGAGTTCTGATTTCTTTTAAAGGCACCTCAGACTTAAACTGAGGTAAAACTGAAGGAGTACAAGAAAGAAACCTGACCCAGTTTTCCAAGGACATAGTATCTGCAGTTTCTTTTGGGTTCTGTGTAGTTTCAGAGGCTCAGCGCTTTTGGAAACTGGGTTGGGTGGCAGATAACAGTAAAATAGCCTTCAGGAATGATCACCAGATTAGGAATAGATCAGTCAAATGGCTTCACATTTCTGATGTTTATTTAGATAATAACACTATTGAAATATCCTAAATTAAATATGATTTTTAATGGAGAAATGGTATTCATGTTTGTATCTAAAAAGTTACTGTGATGCTTATCTCTTTTCCATATGACAATTAAAAAATATTTTGTTTTTAGAGACATAAATGTGCATCCTGTCATATAAACCTTGGTAACCTGCCAAAAAGGCAGCAGACTGCATTGCTATGAATCTGCTGAAGAACATACAAATGTGTTTCAATAAAACTGGTGAAAATACATGCCATTCTGGTCAAACAAATCCAAATTACTTCAATCTATATTTAATTAAATTAGGTTGCTTCAAAATGCATAACAGATCTGTGAATTGACCTTACTCAATGCTATCAGTGTCGGAGAACTTGAATTAGCTGACTGAGTACCCTGTTAAAGAAAGGATGTGCTATGAGAGCTAGTTGTTCCAAAGGTACTTCTGAGATGCCCTGGAGGGAAATACATACGTAAATGCATGTGACAGAAGGCAGCTAAGGTACCAAATAAGAAGCTTAGAGGTTAAAATTGCAAGATGATTATTTTATCCATATTGGACAGAGAGGATGTTATGTATACATTGCAAATAACCTCTATGAGGAAAGTTTATTGAATACCATGTGATTCAGAGATAACATTTCAAGATTAAGTAATCTCTGAGATGTTGCTGTGATGGAATTTTCCATCAAAACTACATAGGTGGAGGTCTGGCAGTGAAGCCACTGCTGCATTGCTGTTCCTGGAGTTGGATAAAGGAGGGTTGTTTTTCTTCTTCCATCCAAATCCTGGGAATTTTCAGCCAACCTTCTGTATATCTTACACTTGTTCATACACAGCCTTGGGAACATATGCTTGTATTCGTAGTAGATATAAATACTTATGGAGTCTCAGAAAAATTCAAACAACTGTGTGCATCTGTGAACCTGCAAACCTTTTGGTATGGATTTTAACAGGTGCAAATCTGCTTCTAGTTCTGATGTGTCTGTACAGATGCCATCTCTGCAAAGCCTATGCACACAGTTCAATGACTTTGTAGAAAGAGAAGTCTGGCTGCCAAAAAAACCACATTTATCTCTTGTGTTTGTTAAGCAGTTTAATTGGTTTTCACACCTACAGCTGATGTAAAAATGAGCTACTGCTTGTCACCATGCTCTGCGAGTCTGGTCTCTTTATAGAGTAACACACATCTGTCTGCTTCAGGGGGAGTTTATTAAAACAGACTGTGTCCTACTACACTGGAATTCAGCTGCCTGGCCCCAGAATGATGCCCTCATACGGTTCTGAGCCCTTGGCCACCATCTATACGTCTATCTTCTGTGTCCAAGATAACCCTGACGTGGATCCTTGTGAGCTGGTTGGCTCCATTCCTTACAGCCTTCTCCCTTCCTTTTCTCCCTTCTACATCATAGCTATGCTGATGCTTTCTGCTGAATGCAAGAGTATTCTTTCTTTCCAGCTGGTTCAGAAGTATTGCAGAAACACAGAAATACTGGACAGAAGGAGATACTGTGCAAACCCAGGGAGGAAAAAAATCAACACCAAAAAACCAAAACAAGACCAGCAACTAACTCAAGTAGCACCAAAGAGGAAAAGGGTTTGGTGTGCAAGAAAACTAAACAAGAGAGGCCATTGT
This sequence comes from Chaetura pelagica, assembly GCF_000747805.2. Taxonomy (NCBI): domain Eukaryota; kingdom Metazoa; phylum Chordata; class Aves; order Apodiformes; family Apodidae; genus Chaetura; species Chaetura pelagica. Next base: position 15,088,930 of record NW_009952974.1, on the reverse strand, counting down.
CATCACAGTTGTGCACAGAGGAGTGTGAATTGAGTAGAGAAAGGGTAGAACAACAGAAAGACTAAGAATAGAAAAGCTGAGAGAAAGTGGCAAACGGAGATGAAGGATTGAAGGGAAGAGAGTCTAGAACACATGCAATTCCTCTTCAGCTTGAAGAGGCTGTGTGGGAGAAGGCTGGAAGTCCACAGAACAGACATCTCACTTCACATTTACAGAGTATGGGTAGATATTGTGTTTCAGCCCATGAAGGCAGGAGACTTTCCTCAGCATCTGGTTTACAACTCAGGATTAACACAACTGCTAAGAGTTGCACTGTGTCATACTTGAGCCTTGTTGAAACACGCAGGTTAGGACTAGACTGTCTTCCAGCCCTGCATTTTATCAAGACTGTTTTCATCTGTAGAAACTTCCTGTTGTGCTGTGCCATCAAATGAGATTATCCATTTAGGAAAAAATACATTTAAAAAAAAGTTAAAATTTGAATATAAAGACATTAAAACCTCAGGTAAACCTGCCAATAGTATCCCCTAATGAGTGAATTTGTGAGTCAGGGAGAGTGTTTCATAGAATCATAGAATCCTAGGGGTGGAAGGGACCTCGAAGGATCATCAAGTCCAACTCCCCCTGCCAGAGCAGGGTCACCTAGAGTACATCACATAGGAACGCATCCAGGTGGGTTTTGAATGTCTCCAGTGAAGGAGACTCCACAACCTCCCTGGGAAGCCTGTTCCAGTGCTCTGTCACTCTCACAGTAAAAAAATTTTTTTCGGATATTCACCTTGAACATCCTATGCTCCAATTTACACCCATTACCCCTTGTCCTATCACTGGTCATCACTGAGAAAAGCCTAACTCCATCTCCCTGACACTCACCCCTTACATATTTGTAAACATTGATGAGGTCACCCCTCAGTCTCCTTTTCTCCAAGCTAAAGAGACCCAGCTCCCTCAGCCTTTCCTCATAAGGGAGATGTTCCACTCCCTTAATCATCTTCGTAGCTCTGCGCTGGACTCTTTCAAGCAGTTCCCTGTCCTTCTTGAACTGAGGGGCCCAGAACTGGACACAATACTCCAGATGTGGCCTCACCAATGCAGAATAGAGGGGGAGGAGAACCTCTCTTGACCTACTAACCACACCCTTTCTAATACACCCCAGGATGCCATTGGCCTTCTTGGCCACAAGGGCACATTGCTGGCTCATGGTCATCCTCCTGTCTACCAGGACCCCCAGGTCTCTTTCACCTACACTACTCTCCAGCAGTTCAGCCCCCAACCTGTACTGGGACATGGTGTTGTTCTTCCCCAAATGTAAAACTCTGCACTTCCCCTTGTTGAATTTCATCATGTTTCTCCCCGCCCAACTCTCCAACCTATCTAAGTCTCTCTGAATGGCAGCACAGCCTTCTGGTGTGTCAGCCACTCCTCCCAGCTTAGTGTCATCAGCAAACTTGCTGAGGGTACATTCTATACCCTCATCCAGGTCGTTGATGAAGATGTTGAACAACACCGGTCCCAGCACCGACCCTTGTGGGACTCCACTAGTAACACACCTCCAACCAGATTCTACCCCATTGACTACAACTCTCTGACTCCTTCCTTTCAACCAGTTCCTAATCCACCTCACTTCCTGGTCACCAAACCCATACCTGATCAACTTATCCACAAGGATGCTGTGGGAGACGGTGTCAAATGCTTTACTGAAATCAAGATAAACCACATCTACCGCTCTACCATCATCTATCCACCTAGTAATTTCCTCATAGAAGGCTATGAGGTTAGTCAAACATGATTTACCCTTGATAAAACCATGCTGACTGCTCTTGATGACCCCCATGTCCTTGATGTGCCTGGAGATAGTCACAAGAACAAGTTGTTCCATCACCTTTCCAGGGATGGAGGTGAGGCTGACCGGTCTATAGTTACCCGGGTCCTCCTTCTTGCCCTTCTTGTAGACTGGAGTGACATTTGCTATCCTCCAGTCCTCAGGCACCTCACCTGTTGCCCATGATTTACTGAAGATGATGGAGAGTGGCCTAGCAATGACCTCCGCCAGCTCCCTCAGCACCCTTGGGTGCATTCCATCTGGACCCATTGATTTATGGATGTCCAGATTACTCAACTGATCCCTAACCCAATCCTCATCTACCATGTCAAACTCTTCCTCTATCTTGACTTCTTCTGGGGCTATATGAATCTGGGGCTCATAGGGAGACCCTGCAGGAGTGAAGACAGAGGCAAAGAAGGCATTCAGCACCTCTGCCTTCTTTATATCCTCTGTCACCAGGGCTCCCACCTCATTCCTCAATGGGCCAATATTGCCTCTATTGCTAGTTTTGCTAGCTATGTACTTGAAAAAGCCCTTTCTATTATCCTTAACCTGACTTGCAAGGTTAAGTTCCAAGGAGGCCTTAGCTTTCCTAATTGCCTCCCTACATCCTCTGACAACAGTCCTATATTCCTCCCAAGTGACCAGCCCCTCCTTCCATGATCTATAGATTTTCCTTTTCCACTTAAGTTTGCCCAGTAGTTCCTTCTTTAACCATGCAGGTCTCCTAGCACCCTTACTAGATTTCCTAACCATTGGGACACTCTGATCCTGTGCTTGCAAGAAGTGGTCCTTGAATGTTGACCAGCTATCTTGAGCTCCTTTATTTTCTAGCACCCTGTCCCATGGGATTTCCCTTAATAGATGATTGAGGAGACCAAAGTTTGCCCTGTGGAAGTCCAGGGTTCTGGTCCTGCTGGGTATTTTGTTCCTTCCACACAGGATATGTACTCATATAAAATCTGTTTTGTTGTGATTACATCAGCTCAGTTAAGATTTTATTAGCATTTAAATTCTATCACCATGCCTTACAAATTAGGTAGTTAATATTGTACAAACAAGGCAAACAAATAATTATCTTACTGTATTGCTTAATAATCTACCTGGTCTTCTGACATTTTTCAAAAAGAATTTTCAGCTTCAGTACAATACATTTTTTTTCTACTATGTTCTTGTTTGTTACACAGTTGTCAGGCTTTTCACTCTCAGTCTATCCTTCTTTCTCTCTTTCTTTACCTTTCTTCTTTTAGATTCTGTAGTATTGCTACATTAAAAGAGAAAGCAAGGAGACTTGCTATTAAGGGGAAGAAATTCAAAGTAGAGTGAAAAGTCATAGCAGTACTGTGAATAATTAGAATGCAATGATTCTTTGAAATATAAATATGTGTAATTTTGTAGGAGTGTAAAATGGTTTGGTTTTTTTGTCCCTTGTTTTTTCTTTCTGGGTTTCAGTGTTTAGGAGTAAGGTAGGACAGGTAACAGCTTCTGTTGTTCAAATTTAAAAAAATGGAAGAGAATATTTCAGATTATCCCATATTTTGTTTTATTTTTATTTTTCTATTATAACCACTTATTTATTTGTTTATTTGTTTTATCTAAATGTTGCATTTTAAAATGCTTTTAAATTCCCTCTTTCAGAGGTTTACCTTTTCTGAATTCACAGCTCAGCAAATCTGCAGGAATTCAAAACTGTTTCTCTACCACCACATTTGTTTTTATTATGTATGTCTTCAAAAAGAGGTTATTCTAAACATTACAGATTTACCTATGGATAAGAAATCATGAGTTATAATATTATCTTTTCCAATCCTTTCAGTTCTCAGTTTTCTCAGTCTAGCCTTCTCTTTGACTCAAAGATTCTTCCAAGTTTAGTCCACATTGAAACTTGTTCTGGTTCTTCTACTCCAGAACACTTTACCTATCTCTATTTTTTCCTGTATTTTCTTTATTTTAGAAATTCTCTATTCAGTCAAATCATATATTTGCTCTTCTTACAGCACTGCTTTTCTTTAGGTTCCACTGTAAAATCATTAAAATAAGAAGCTTTTAAAGGCCTTTCAATAGCCCTTGGAAAAGGTCCTATGTATATATTTTGGGGGAAAACCTCCCAAAATCTGCACCTGATCACCAAACCCATACCTGATCAACTTTTCTACAAGGATGCTGTGGGAGACGGTGTCAAATGCTTTACTGAAATCAAGATAAACCACATCTACCGCTCTACCATCATCTATCCACCTAGTAATTTCCTCATAGAAGGCTATGAGGTTAGTCAAACATGATTTACCCTTGATAAAACCATGTTGACTGCTCTTGATGACCCCCATGTCCTTGATGTGCCTGGAGATAGTGACAAGAACAAGTTGTTCCATCACCTTTCCAGGGATGGAGGTGAGGCTGACCGGTCTATAGTTACCCAGGTCCTCCTTCTTGCCCTTCTTGTAGACTGGTGTGACATTTGCTATCCTCCAGTCCTCAGGCACCTCTCCTGTTACCCATGACTTACCGAAGATGATGGAGAGTGGCCTAGCAACGACCTCTGCCAGCTTCTTGGCATGGCTTAATTTCTTTTTCTGCTTTGCATCAGGATGTTACTCTTTTTATAACCCAGTACTCTTAACATCAGCAGGTAATTTGGGGCCATTATTAGCCCAAATTGTTCAAACTTGAACAAGTCAGTGGTTCAGTGCTGTCATCAACTCCAAGTATTATTTCCTGCCTAAAATATGAACTTCAAATTGACCAGTCTGTCAGTATCTCCTTAAAGATATAAATTAACCCATTTGATTAACTAATTTGTTTTTCTTTGCTGAGCTGCTCCTTCTACTTTAAAATTTTGTTTAAAAACACTCCAGGGAGTGGGAAAAGGACAAATTAATATTTTTTATGACATGGTCCTTAAAACAGGGTATAAAGTCAGTTTGAGCTGCCAGCCTGTCTTATAATATATTGGGATGTGTTGTTTGTTTCTTATGGGTTCATTCCCTTGGTCTTGATATTTCCTGCCTACATTCAAATTTTTTGGCATAATAGTTCTTCCAAACAGTATGCATGTTTCTATTTTATTATTTTTTTAATAAAATTCTTAAGGCTCTTAGAATCATTGCAAGGATTTGAATGTAAATTAAATGTCTCAGAAAGCTGTCTTAAACTTACTTTTCATGTCAGTGCAAATGTCTGATTTTTTTTTTTATGGATGTAACTTTTCTGTGATTGTGACATACTCTTCTTCTATTTGATTGCTTTGCTAATATCTATTATCCTTTAACAACAGAGAGAAGAATGCTAACTTAAAAAAAAATAAATGAATTATTGCATGAAACTTTTTATTGCTCCTTTCACATAGTTTTTTTTTTGTTTGCATATTTCTGGTGTCAAAGAAGTGGCTTTCAAGATAGAGTTCATTTTAAGTTATTCATAATAGTGAAGTCAAATACTTCCCTTAGAAATCAAACAGTAACTTTACTGGTAACAACATATGCTGCAATACGCTCCCCCTATCCTAGCTGTAGAAGTTATTTCAGCAACACAAATCCCCGTCTCTTGCTCCCTTTTCCTCTTCTCTTGCTTCCTGAAGGTGTTTATGCTTTTAATCAAGCACAAAAGGCTTCCCCAGCCTGACAGTGCAAGTCTTGGCACCACAGTTGGGTCAATCTCTGGATCATCAGTGTAGCTTTTTCCTCAGTGATAAATTGCTTTGCAAATGGCATTGGACTGTTAAGCCTTTGTGAGCTTTTTTTGCTTGTGATTTTTAATGGTGTGTCATCACTTTCTAAAAAAAAACAAGTATACTTCAGAAGTAATGTCATTGGGATTTGTCTGTTGTGATGGGATAATGCTTTTCCAGCTCTAGTAAAGATGTCTGTATTAAAGAAAAGAATCAGAATAGAACATGCTTAGTAGAGAAGATTTGTTGCTGTGAAGTAGGGCATATCATATACTTTCTTCTTGACATGAGGAAAGTGACAGATACTTTAATTCATACACATAAAACTTGATGTACTTGTCATGTATCTCTTTTTTGGTATTGCTTACTTGAACTGTGATCTTTTGGGTCAGAATTCTTTCTTAACTTGTATATGTTGAGCTTAGTATTGTGGAGCTTGATGAAATATGACACCTCTCAGCATTACTGAAATATATTTAATTAAAAATCATCAAGAGATGTTTGATAGATTTTTTTTACACTAACTTTCAGCTGCTTAAGTTCTGTAGTAACCTGTTGTTTACATTATTTAGGAACTCCTCATGATTAATATTACAAAAGTATATGTATTTGAATTTTGGAAGCAAAAGCTGGTGAAGATATATATCTGACTGTTGAAGTTTTGCCATTTCCAAATACAGTTTTTTTAGTTCTGAAGGTTATGCAAAAATGCATTGCAAACAGAGTTGGAGAACTGAAAGGTGACAAGTCTTCAGAACCTGTGCTTGTGATAAAGAGGAGAAGGTAAAGCAGTCTGATACACTGCATGAGAAACATCCTCTCCTGCAGTGTTTACGAGCACAAGATCCGAAGTAGGTAAGTTTGTCATTCTCATTGTTCTACTTGCAGTGAAGTAATTACTGGGATGGCTCCTAAAACTTTTGTTGTCATCTAGACCTTATAATGACAAAGTCTCAGGTCAAAGTAGCAAGCGAGTTGGGGCAATGATGATTAATGACTTGAAGAAAATTAACTTTAACTGTGTTTTTATAACTGGAGTGGGATGCCTTTGATATTCTCATCAGTAGTTGTTAGGGTCTTGAGGGCTGCATACCTGTTGGACCTGTTCTACTCCTTGAGGCTGGAGAAAGATTTAAGAACGTGTCCATGAAGAACCCTATTCAGGGGTCGGAAATAAATTTACATGAAGTTCTCATGGCTGCTTCATCCGTTGCAATGACAAAGGTGCATGTTTTAAACAGCATGACACCTGGTTGATAAATATGGAAAGACTTCTGTGCTCCATTTGAGTAACATATAGGGGAATATATTTGTCATCTCACCTAGGAGGAGTTTTTCAAGGTAAATTGTCATTGCAAGTGCACTGTAGGTCACCTCTCATGATGGAGTGTCATACTAATGGGCAAAATTAAGATCTAAGGAGCTTGAATGTAATGATACTATTTTTTTCCATTTCTGAATACCATAAACTGGAACAGGAAGGTTGTTTGATTATTTCATTTAGCACGCAACAGAGTGTAAGCACAAATAAGAAAATACACAGCAAGAGCTAATAGTTTTTAATAGTGCTGTCATATGCATTTCAAGTATGTGATTACTATGAGAGAGATGTTTTATCCATGAATTGAGGCTGACTTTCATGTAGCTTTTCTAAATCCTTCTAGATTAAAACTTCTAATGAGGCCTGGATCCAATGCTGTCTATGACATGAAGAGGAAGAGCTGTAATTCATATACGCCTGGAAGTTCATATGTCTTGGTGGAGGTTAGGATTCAAGAGTTTGGGGGAATACAGTTGGTTGCCTCCACCTGGAATACGTGCCCCTGTGTATTACAGATGACTGTAATTAATGTGATGTGGGGAAAAGACTGAGGAGAATAATTGAACACCTTGGGTTCAGTACTTTTCTGTTCTGAGAAATTTCTGAAAAGCCTTCTGAGTTTGTTGTGTCCTGTGGAATTTACCTAGTCAGAACTTGTAATCCCTTGACATGTGCTTGACAACATCTTCTGCCTGTTCTGGTGTGTCTATACAGTAGCATCAGGTTAATTCTACCTTGCTTCTGACTTTCTCCTTTGAACTGTGATGATTCTTAGGGATTGTGTGAAATGCACTGAATTAAAATACCACTGAAGTGTTGACAGTAGATTCCCCAGCATGTTTGACAGGCCTTCAGTCTTCTCCTGACCAAGTTACCTTGCCCTTGTTTTGCTTCCTGCCTTGAACTTCAGAAGCAAAGTATGGGTGATTTTGTACACCCTATGCTTAGCACAATTTGGATTACAGGTGGAAATCCTTTACTAAGAGAGGTAGAATAGTTCTGGTTTTCACTGAAAAGGGTCCTTTCTTTCACAAACACATCATTGGTTTAAGTCAATGCCTTTGGAACATACTTGTAGTTTATTAGTGCTTGTAGTTTATTCCATGCATCATTATTATGAGTTCATTGAAATATCAATTAGATTCATTTTAGCTGAGATCTTAACAGTAGCATTCTGCTAAAATATATATATGTGAAAATATTTGGTGAACAAAGGTGATGATTAAGATTCATCATATGTAGTACAATACCTAAAATTCCTAACTTTTATGTTATTACCCGAGGTAGTAGCTATAGCCCATTTTCATAGACTGTCCTTTTGTGAAAAACTTCTGCGACTTTTCTGAATGTGACTAATATGTGGTGCACTGAAGATACAACCTTGAGAACAGGTACAGCAAGCCTAAAAACCTGTTCATGCATGAAGGCCAAAGGACCAAACGTAGAGAATCCAAGGTTAGCTGCACAGAGAAGCCTCTTATGAGTCTGACAGCAAGATGCTACCATTTCTGTTTGACACTAATCTCCACAGAAGTCTTAAGTACTGTATTTTGGACTTCTGGAGGATTATATGTTCTATGCTCAAGCTGAAGAAACCACACATCTATGTACATTGTTCATTTTTCTTCAGTCGCATCCTGACAGTATAATTCTCCAACTTTCTGAACATCAGCCCAAATATGACCATGTTATACTGTAGTTTACTAGGGAGACTTATCTGTATCAAAGGAACCTAGAGGCAGAGAATAGACATAGAAAAAATTGAAGTCTAAACACTTGTTTTGTGTAGAGGTTGATGGATTCTAAGTGACTTTTGTTGGTTTTTAAAGCTCATTAGTCAGAGACAATAAGTAACGTATTATAAATGCTCAAAATGCCACTTCTCCACCCTCTGCATAGGAGAGGGATATGCTAGGGAAATACAGGGTAAAAAGTTTTAAATTATGAACTTTGGTTGTAAAAAAATAGACCCCACCTGAGCATCTTACCAGTTGAGCTCTGTGTCAACTCATCATTCTTTGACTACAGAAGTGGCTCCTGAATGAGGCCTGAGTGCTCTGGCCCTCAGAGAATCAGCTCAAGAGGCCTTTCCTTTCTTGTTGGCTCTGTGGTCCTAGTGTACATATTCTCATGCTCTCTCTCTTCCCCTTAATAAGATTGGTGGTATAGATACCACACTTGCAGTGAATGTTGTACCACTTTGTCTTCTGGAAGGTCAGTACCTGGTAGCCTGTTGGAAAAAATTGCATTTGCTTTCATCATATTTAATTTGCCATTGTTCTTTGCCTGTTTTGTTTTCATTTCTCCTTAATGGTTTTACTTTCTTTTCATCTCTCCTTCTCTGCCTTCTGCTACTATACAATAAAATTTTACCCTTTCATTCCATTCTTTTCTCACATACTATGTTTAAGCCCTTTTTATTTTTTTATCTTTCCTCTCTTTATTCCACTGTTTTTCTTTCTCTTCCAGCAGCTATCCTTACCCTTGTTACTTTTTTAGCTCTTTACCAGCATGTATAATGCAATAGCTGCATGATCACCTCAGACAGGTTCTCCAAATGTTACCCTGCTTTCCTCCTTACCCACATCATGTCTGGTGTGCTTGTACCTGGTGTGCTTGCACAAGCATCTTGCACACCCTCAGAGCTGAAGAGACCGTGATGCTGGCAGTGAGGAGGGGCCATCTGTACTTTAACAGCACCAATTAAGGATCTCTGAAGAGACCTTCTTGGAGAAAAGAAAAATAATGGGATCTCCAAAGTCTTGAGACAGTGGCCATTAGTAGAGTAGATGGGAATTAACAGTTGTTTTAAAGGGAGGGGAAGCAAGGTCTGTAGTTAAAGCCATGATTATTTGTGTCCTGGAGGTCACATGGTACATGTGAGCTAGAGAGTAGGCTAAAATGTTAAAACTGTGATTAGTGAGTGCTAAAATCTTCCTCTGCAACCAGACTCATTTGTGAGATGGGCTGTTGTAGTCTGTTCTGAGAAAGAGGGAAACAGAAGTGAGCTAAAGTGCATCAAACCAGCTAGATGGTTATACCTGAGCATGATAGTGTGTTACAATGGCTTTAGCAAGAAACCATCAAACATTGCTAAAAAAGAGATATCATAGTCATTGAATAGGTATGGAGAGTGGGCAAGCATGCCTGCTTGTTTGAAGGGGGGAAAGTCCTTGCCCATTTTGTCTTGCGATAAACAAGCATCCTAAGTGCTTATGGAATGTGTGAGACACTTCTGCAGTTAACAGTGAAATTTATTTAAAAATCCTCAGACATCACAGAAAATGCAAGTCTTAGTATTGTTAGCATGAGAGAACATAGTATTTACTTGGGAATACTGGTCATCTTGCTAAGTCATCTGGGTTTATATAAAACCCACAAAGTTTCATAAAGTTTTGGTGTTGCCAATCCCAAGTGCGCAACAAGAATGAGTCATGTTTTCCAAGACCACAAGATTTGCTTAAAAATCAGAAAGGTTTATTTTTAATTGTGTTTCACTTTTATTTGCCTTTTTATGTCAAAGCTGATTCATTTTTTTCTGCTATATTTTTGTGATTGTTACTGCTAGCAATGGCCACCAAAAAAAATAAATAGCAAGGGACTTCTTAACAAGTACGTCAAATACTAAAATATTTCAAAACGTAACAAATTCATTATATTGCTGTGAGGTCACGTTGGCAGGTAATTATCAAATCCCCCTTTTAGTGAAAAGATAGGGAGAAGGAGGTTGTAGAATAAAATAAAATAAAGCTGAAGTTTCATACATACTGGTTTTGGGTAACCAAGAGCCGTACCCTAGAGAAGGAAGTCACACTGGAACAGTATGTTTTATTAAGGACTGGGTACCAAATGAATGTGTTCACAAAAATTTTGTTTAGCATTTCTAGGTATGTGGGAGTTTCCAAATAGTTTGCTATGCAAAGTCCTCTCCCATTCCTCCAATCTCTGCACTTTCTAAAAAACAGACAAGGAAATAAAATAAATTTTAACTTTATACATTTAAGGCAAAGCACTGAAGTGGAATGGTTATATACAAGATTTCTTCCATAATCTTCAGTTTCTCCATGAGTGATAGGCTGCTCTTGGAAAAATTCCTCCACAAGAGTCAGAGGTTCTGTGCAGCCCACAGCTGTGGTGTACTGATACAGTGAGAGCATGCGGTTATAAATTTATTATTTGAGTCCCTGCTTTCAGTTTGTGTGCCTTCTGATTTTATAGCAGGAAGACAAATTGAGCTGCGATGTCATCGAGCACTGTGGAAGGATGGGACATTCACATTTGCAAAGCTTTAATTTAGCCTACCATTTAGATTTGTCTTGATACCCTGTGTTACTCTAAGTAGTTCTGTAGGGACTTTTTCCTTGGTGAATGATTGGTAAGTAGTTTAAAACCAATTGCAGGACAGATAAGTTAAAATATATAACCTGAAAACTCAAGTGAAGCAACTACTTGTTTGGGGTTTTTCTGTGGTTTAGTTACCTCAAATTAAGGTGGCACCAGCTACAGCCTATCTCTGCATCACTTCTACATAGTCTGAAGAATATCATTCACCAATGAGAGTGAAGTAAAGCACCCCAGCAGCTCTACAGCACTAAACATATTTCTCAGCAGCTCAGATTCAAACCCTATTCAAAACTTGCACCAAGTCAGAAAGGAGCTTGTAGGAACATTCCCTTTGCTAGATCTATTGTGCAGAACTCTTTATTCTGCTGAACTCGCTGTAGATGAGAAACATGCTTCTGGGTAAGTAATTCCATATGGAGACTGAAGTCTGTCTTTTAACTACCTGCATAGTAAGAGCGCTGTATGCTTGCTCCAGCTGTATAGAAGGAGTAATACATGCAATTTTGCTGATTTATTTTTAATAGCAGTCCATTAGTGAAAGCTATGCTCATCTGTTGTAGTTTAGAAACTGAGAATTAGAAAATACTAGCACTGTGGGTGCCTGTGATACGTATTTTTAGATAGTTCTTTATCTTTATGTAAACTACGTCAGAGAAATACAAATGCCAAAATCAGCATGTGAACTTTGTCTTTCTTTTCCCTGTTTGGATGGTAATTGTGACATTTTCTGAAGGAAGGCTATAAATGAAAATTCTTGATAGTAAGCCATTTGACTAATGTGTTTCTTAAATATTAAAATAATTTTTTCTTAATTGTGGGCATACAATTAGCATGTAGAAAATATTTTTAGAAGTATTGGGTTTTTTTTATATAGGGCAACTTGGTCTGGAAGAATGTCATTGGTAGGTTTTTCACATGTTGAAGTAAATACTAATTGAATGCTCATTTGCTGCGAATGCAATGTTGTAAAATACTCTGCTCTATGTAAGTATGATCATCCTCAGGCTGTGGCAAATTCCATTTCATAGGATTCAATTCCTTTTACAAGTACTTCTTCTGTCTTGATTTTTACTGAAAATGGTATGTATCCATTGACCATAATTTTCGTTTGTTGTCACTTTGTTTTAACTTTCTAAATGCTTAAAAATAGTCTGGGGAGATATTTTTGTTAGGCAGAATTTAGGATTAGTGTAGTATTTAGCTTAGTCTTGTTAAATTATTCAATTTTCAACAAAGTAGGGCATGTTTATAGGTGCTTCAGGACTTGAAATACAACTGTTTCGTAAGCATTTATCTCTCTGTATGTGTGTCTGTGACATTGTGCATATGTTTTGTTTTGCATGTGTCAGAGTTTTACAGCTGAGTTCTTTGTGATAGGGAAATGCTCTCTGATTTTTCTAGACCTTTGCTTCTCTGTGTTGTTTTGTGTGTACAGACATAGTCATGATAATAATTTTCTGTGTTGCAAAGAACTACATGTTGTCGAAGGTTTTTACAGAGAAGTCAGAGAAATTTGGTGATATGGTTGTACCTGTTGCTCACTTACATGTTTTCAGCATTTTGTATTTAGAAATCTATTTATTCTCTCTGAATTTGGAGCAGTGTATATCTTCCATGCTGTCTTTAAGCTGTTTCTTAAAAAATCACCAGTCATCATTTCCCTGTGCTAATATTATCATGGTAGTGTTCATCTTGGTAGACTAGGTTCACGTTTATCTTTGGTTTTCCAGTCTGGCTCATGTGACAGTCCACAGAAGGGACCAGGCTGCTGGGTGATGTCCACAGCAAGCAGCTACTGGGCAGCGAAGACAGCCCAAAAATCTTGGGCTGTTCCCAACTCCTGGAAGACAGTAGGCAGTGGGCAGGCTGTGCTAGCCAGGCATCATCCAGCAAGCCCAAGCTGATGCTGTCCTGGCAAAATGGCTTGCAAGCTGAGGGAAACGAGAGTCCCAGAATTGACGTCAAGCCTTTGGGGCAGTTGCAATGTGATGAAAGCAGCAGAAAAAATTCTGTCTATCCAGAAACTGTAAAAAAAAACAAACAAAAAAAAACAAACACGAAAAAATCCCCCAACCACCAACAACAAACCAACCCTCCTGCCCAAAACAAGAACAAAACCACACAAAAAATCCCAACCAAAACAACTCCAGAGCAATGAACCAGTAAAAAGCCTTATCAAAATTGTTTTATGTAGAACATGCAGCTCTATTAAGAAGCTGAGAGACAGATTCTGTTGAGAGGAGAAATCCAATAAAACTTGGAAGCTTGAGCACCGAAGATGATAAAGAATTTTGGCAAAAGCTGAGCAACACAAATGCTGCCAGATGTAGAAAAATATCTAACCCTTGCTGGTGGCAGTATCTGCTGCTGACCCTGTCTTCAGGGAAGCAGACACAGAGCTTTGAGGCAAGAGGCAGCAATGGGGGTCAGAAAGGGTCCTGGAAAGAGGGTGTTTGAGCAGGACTCTGATCTTGTGGGAGCTGTCTGGAGTAAAGAAGCGTAATCTAGAATTACAGAAGTACTTTGTCTTTGCTTTCCCAATGGTATTTCCTAATAATAGTAATTTTTAAAGCTTTTTCTGTAGGAAAAATGAAACTAGATTTATAGGCAAGCAAGAGTTTCAGTGATGGGCACTGGTAACAGGCAGTGCACAAATGAAATTGCATAGATTTGTGTTTAGATAAGTGAATATCCCAGATGCATGTACAGATTTCTTCGTGTTGTGAACATATATTTGGGCTTGCTCAGCACTTGAAAATTTGGCCTTTGGGGAAAAAAAGTTTTTACGTGCTGTAATACTAAAACGCTTTGAGCAAATTTTAAAATTATTATATTCTTTAGCTGTAGAGAGCATTGAGATCTTCTGGAATTACTTATTCAGATATCCTTATAGTTGGTGTTGTATTCATATTTGAATAAATTCAGGAAAGATTCATCCTAAGCTGTTTCTATTCAGGCTTTAAAGAAACAGGAAAATATAATCATTTCATCACTTCAAGTTGCTTAAACCTTCAGGGCCATGACGGTTACTACTTCAATTTCCGATGAAAGGAGTGTTTTGTGAATTCATCTGTGTCATGTATTCATACCTGAATTAAAATGAGCCATGAGGCACTGCACTTTCTTGGGAACATGACATAAACTTCCTTGTTCTAAACCACGCACAGGTTTGAAATGTGCAAACAGAACTGAAAGGAACTTTGCAGTAGTTTCTCCACAAGCAGGAAGCCTGGTATTTACACAACAATCAATAGGGTAATGGATACAGAGACAGCAGGACTCTCTTCTACAAAACTTGGTTTAACTGGTAAAATAAGGTAAGTTCTATCTGAACAACAACTTTCTTTTAGCTAGAAGTATATGACTGGTGATGGGTTTGGCTTGAATTCTGCAGAACCTTGTTGGCTGAGCTTTAGAGTTGTGCAACTGAAAAAAAGAAAAAAAAGATTGTTTAGAAGTATATGTGGAACAGTTTTATCCTGCTTTAATTTCTGGGATTTTGATCAGGTGTTTCATTAGCATTTTCTTGAAACTCTGAAGAACATCAGTCAAGAACAAATCTGATCCTGATGTAGCTTGCTTTGACATAGATGAGGAGTTCTTTATGTTTGATTTACTTATATCTTCCTGTAATTCTTCGCTGTGATAGTTGTTTCTGTTTATCCTGGGCACCTTTAGGGATAAGTTCTTCATCACTGAGGGCACATAGGCAAAGAGAAGGAAGGAAGAACTGACCTTAGTGAAACCAGAAAGGAAAAAGAAGAGATGGGACAGTGTACTTTTTATTTCTTGCTATTGTCTGATCTACAGGGCTAATAACTTCATCTTACATTAAATGTTGGCAATTCAGCAAAAAGTTGCGGAATCCAAGAATTTGTAAGAGGAAACTAAACCTGTCTTGGTTCCTCTTGTTTCCAGTATCCTTCCTGCAAGGACTGTTGTTGTTCCCCATGGTCTGTGGATGGGAATGATTGCTAATTGTATGTACTACCTGCAAGGAATGGTTGAAAGACCCTGCCTATCCTCATACCCTTGCAGGAGACCTGTCTGTTGGAAGGAGTGGAGGTAGCTGGAGCACTGAGACACAGTGCTAAATTTCCATCTTAAGAGTGGACATTTGGCTCTCTCAACCTGCTCATCTTTTTTAGTGCTCCAGTGATCGTAGGGGACCAAGTGTGAAGGTTGTGGTTATGATGTGAGCTTTAAAAGTAGCATGGTCCTTTCTGAGACTGGTCAGTATTTGGTAGGTTGTTGCAAAGATGAGGATACGAACTGATAATTTTTAACACTTCAGAAGCTGCATCAATAAATCAAAGATTAGGTGAACAGGCTGTCATGAATGGGAGTGAAAGGTTTTAAATGTTGCTTAAATAAGTACTGACTAAGATACCAGGAAGGGTGATTTTTATTATAGATTTATGAAAGTAAGACTTCACAGAAATCAGTGGCACAGTTCACTGTTTCTATGCGGGAGGGACGTGTAGGGGTTGGAATGATTTGCATGGGAATCGGGAAATTATTTATAGAGGAATAGGGGAGACAATGAGGAATGGGTTGGAGTGATTTGCACAGGAATCAGGGAAAAGAATGAGGAAGGCCCTCCTGTTGAGCCACAAGGTTGAGAGTGGACCCCCTTGCTTTCTAAACTCCTCAGAGAGGAGTATAGGTGTGGCTGGATCCACTCCTGGTCCCAGATTTGGTCAACAGTTAACAGCTATGGAATATAAGTGTAGGGATTTCAGTATAGATTTTTATCACAACTATGGGTCTGATGGGATTTGTAATAGCAGTAAATTAATGTTGATTGACACTATTATAATGAATCACAAAATTTGATTATATGATTTTTCTAGCAGCTTAATAATCAACTATTTTTTATAATCAATACAAAGGTTCTAAGCTGAATTCCATGTACACACAAAGACAGATTGACCTATGTTAAGATTTTAAATTTTGAGTCCTAATTGCACACAAGAAATTGCAATATACCCCTGATTAACCCACAGAATCAAATTATAACAACCTAATAAAATTTTACTTTTCCCCATATATCTAAGAGAAGTAGACAGCCACCTACTCTTCCCAACCAGATGAACGAACTTCCTTCATGAGACCTGTGAGATGCAGGGTCTCAGCTTAGTGCAATTCTAGGGAGCTCCAAAACACTTCCCTTTTAGGACCTCTAGAGGGTATCAAGATTATTGACTTTGATCAGTATTTTTCCATGATGGCCACAATTTGGATTAGATCATCTCTGGCAACTTTCAGAGAGGCTTTGTGATCTGAGCAGGAGAGGTCTTTGGTACAGTTTGCAAACAACAGAGCTCCAGGTAGGTTAGGGAGTGCCTGATTGCTCCAGATCACTGTATGTGCACTAAGACTAGAAGGAATCCAATTGTCTGAACTCACTGCTCCATTAGGCAAGATCAGAGAGTGTCTAGTTGTCTCAGCCTACTGCACTTGCTCTTAAAACAAGAACAATATTGGGCCCTTGTAACTAACACAAGAACAATATTGGCTGGTGTTGATGTTACAGCATGGCTCAGTGAGCAAGGGAGTCTGCACCACCACACAGGCTCAGGAGAGTCTTCTATATATCAATGGCCAACAGAAATGTGAGAAATCTACAAAAATGTTATTAATCCTTTGCAATGGGTGGCATCAGTTAATCCTAATTGGGTAATACCTACCAGTTTTTCTTTTTCATACATTTATGCCCTCCAGTTATTTCTAATAGCTGTTTTCAGAAGTCACTTGAAATTAAAAACAATAAAAAAATATAAACTAGGCAAGGAAAACTTCAACTAATAGATAAATTATCAGCTACTGAAAAAACATGGTCTTACAATACAAGGTATAATGCAAGCCTTCTAGTGTGCTGCCTGTTCTAGCAATACAAGTTAGACAGTGAAGTTCAGCTTATACTATGAAACCAAATCTAATTTTCTAGCCTTTGTGATCAAAACCTCTGTTTTATTAGGTAATTTTATGAGCCTTTCTTACCAAAGAGAAAGGTACGTTGGACTTGCATATTTCAAAGGGCAGTGTGCCCTGAAGAACTTTGATATACACCCTGTGGGCATAGATCCAAACCAATGTCCTGTGTTCCTTGAAAAAGAAAATTCCTTTATTTAAAGAGGTAACAGTGATAAGTGCAGTTATCCACAAGTGAGGAGGCATCTCACCAGAATTTACAAGGTAGTTCCTGTATGTTATTTTCAAAACCCACCTGTTGGCTGATTTTGATCTTCATGTCGCTGCAGAGCTCCATTTGGTATTGCTTTCTGATTTAGCATCCTGCTGTATGATGTACTTGTGTGGTATTTGAAATTAAACAAAAATTTAAAAAATCGTATGTAGTTAATTATATTTTGAAGTAATTTCCCCCTCTGTTTTTAGCAGATATTTAGACAGTAACTAAAACGTATGTCCTTGGGGATTCTGTGCTTTGTACCTAACTGAAGTTGATGACTAAGGAATCAGGTTATTCTTCCCGGATTTTCTTTCCTAGATTCTCAGAATCTGAAGAAAGAGAGCTTTCAGGATGGAGGAAAGAAAAACCAAAAATATTTTTAAACTCTTCCTCTTTGTCATTCTAAAATACATGTGTTGTTAAACCACCATATTGCTTAACAACTTGGATTGTGTCAGTCCAGTAGAATAGCCTGTTCTAACTGATTGACAAAAGGCTAAGAATAAAAGTAGAACCCCAAGACAAATGACCGTCCCTCAAAATGCTAAACTTGTTATATACTTCTATAGTTGTGTTCAGTTTAAAATACTTTTTGTTTTCATTGCTATAAATGAGCCAAAACCTAATATAACTTTGTATATAATAGATAATTGTTAAAATAGAATTATAACTAGTGTGAGGTGTCCCTTATAGCAGGGAGTTTGGAAACTGATGTTCTTTAAGGTTCCTTCCAACCTTATCCATTCTATGATTCTATGATTAGCATTACATTTCTTAAGATTACTTAGGGATACTGTTCTACAGTGTTCTTAGGAAAGTAGTTCTTGCTGAGCTGTATTAGGAAACCTTCTTGAAACCAGGAAACTGAGGGCAATACAGGCATGAAAAGAGAGTAATTCAAAGTGTTTAAAGCTTTTGAAAAGATTGAGGAATCCTATGGTTTAACTGAAAAACTAATTTCTGTGCTTAAGTGATTTTGATGGCACTGAAAGGGTAGCTGTTCAGCCAGTAAAAGGTATAGGGAATACTTGGAGGCAAAGGAGCAGGGTGTCCATCTCTCTTTCCCAGTGTTTTTACAGGATATGGTATGTGTCAAGCTGTAAAGCTGAGTGACCAGGTTTACAAGATTCCCTGTGAATGTTGTTCTTTATCCTTAAATTGTTACCTTTTAATGCTGGTTTTATTGGAACTTTTGCCACTTAGTGCTGTGAACTGAGTTGGCCTCTGAAGTGGTATATTGCATTTCTGACATGCTGTAAAACAAAAGGCAGGTCAGTGTCTCCACTGCCCATCAGTTGCCTAATGTATTGCAGGTCAGTCATGGGCCGTAAGCTTCATCTTGAAGTAACTTTTGACTGGCTTGCCCCTGTGAATCCTCTGAGGCTAGTGGAATTAATCTAATGGACAAGAGCACACGTAAGAATAGAAAAAGGCTCAGCAATCCACAAAGTATGGTCTTTGTCCAATTTAAATCTTAGAAAAATGCATTTGCATTTTGGTTCTGCATCTTGAGTGCAAAGGAGTTAATGGGGAGTGATGTGTGATTTCTGATTAAGTACAGCTCCAGCTATAGACCAAAATCAATTGGCTTTTCTCTGAGCATACTCTGCAGTAAAGGATATACTACATGATTATTCTTTGTCTCTTTGCTCTTTCAGTTGTAAAATTGTGGTACTTACCATGTTTAAAATACGTTTGATATGTTCTAATATTAAAAATACAATTGAAACAGAAGTGAAATTTTATATTGAAACATTTAAAAATAGGCTGCACTCAACATATTTTATTATGTTCTGATCTTTCTTTAGAATTCCTGAGCTATTTGGCTTTCCTGCCTTTCCCATGGGATGCCTTCCTTTTGCCTTATTGGATAGGTTGTTTTGGATATTGATTTTCCCAATATTAAGCCTTAGGAATACCATTAATTTCTTAGATCCCATTATTCCTAATTATGCCCCAGTGCATCAGACTAAGGACATTCTTTGCTTACAGTATTTATGCCTCAAACACTTTTGATGTACTGAGGGGTAGAGGTACTCATTTCCTTTTAAATCACTCCTAGTAATAACAGTAGGAATGGTGTGCTATGGCTGTGTTTAAGGGTCTTAGTAACCTCATTAGAATAATTTTTTTTTAATTCTTTATATCTAGTCAACTCAGAGATACCTTTTAGGAAGTGCTTTCCCTGCAGCTGAGTTAGTCAGTGGTTCCTGTCCTGGTGACACATGGTATTCTGCCAGTGGGTTATTGCTGTTCCTTGCAGTTACTTTTAGTGACATACTCTGGGCATATGTGGTGCTTTGAAACATTTATTAGATTTTATGAAAGGTCTTTAAACCAAGTGCTTACTTCTAGCAGCTGTAAACGGTATCTGTTTACTGTTTTGGATATCTACTCTTGGGATATTAAGAACAGTATCATTTTACCCTGTCCCTGTTTGAATTTGGCCATTGAGAAATCTTATCAGATAATGAAAGGAATGGAATCCTATTACAGCTTAATAATAGTAAAGCAAACAAGCAAATAAAAACAACGAAATAACCCTTTTTCTTCCAGGAATCAAATTAAAAGTAAAGACTTACTATACTGTAATGATACTTAAGAAGCTAGTAATAGTCTTTATGTTTCCAAGTCACATTACTGGGATCTAAGTAGCTCTCTGAGTTAGAAGAAATGAGCAGCTTTTGTGGACTGGGATTGTGAGCTAATTACAGAAAAACTAACCACAGAGCAAACAATAAAAGTTTCTAATACTTTGTCTAAATAGGAAAGTTTAATCTGAATACATTGAACATGCTGAGTCCGTAAATGTAGGAATTTATTTTACTCATACTTGGAGAGGTAGTTGTAAGATTTGGGAAATCTTTCTAGTGCAGCTGTTTGAGAAGTACTTTGAGATGTAGTTATGCAAGGATAACAAAACTGAGGATCTCGGAACTGTACTTGCTTTTTAAAATTAAACAAAAGAAAGACTTCTACTTGAAAGAGAAGAATTGCTTAATGTAAATCCAAACATCAGGGACTGAAGTCCTAGACCCTTAGAGCAAAGGAAGTGTAAGACGTATTAGAAGCATAACAAAGTTTTTACAAAGTTAGTATTTTATATCCAATTCTGAGTCATTCCATACTTAAACATTATATAATACTGTCAATTATGAATACAAATCCAGGGGGAATTTTGAGACCTTTCATCAGAATTTTAAAAACCTAAGGAAATTAATACCCGAAGTAAACATGAGCATAAATAATGAAGTACCTGGTACTAGCCTTTGAGAAAATACACAAGCTCCTATTAAATTACATCTGGAATGATTGTTCACACCAAAGAAACAAAAGGATGAAGGATAGACTTACTGGAAGCAGCAGCAAGATTTCTTAATTTGAGCTGTTGCAAAGACATTGCATGGTTGCTGTATGAGCTTTGCTGCGCTCGGGCCAGAGCCCCTTGCTCTGAGCAGCAATGCAGCTACTCTGCCAGACTTCTCAAGGGAAAGAATTCCTGCATCTGTGCCTCCATACCAAGAAATCCCTCATCCTGCAGCAAGGAAGTAGTAAGGTAATATAGCAAGATAATAGTTAAGTCTCTGCTTTTTTGTGTATCTATCTATGGGTGTGTTTGCCAGTTTCATTCTTCATTTTCATTATTTGATTGGATCCCTTCTAAAATTTTGTCTGACTTTTATTTATTCATGATCTTAAATGCGTTTCCTCCTTTGCACTTGAGTAGTCTGAGTGCCCAACCATTTCATTCTCCCATTTATCCAGATATTTTCCATCTTTATTTAAGATATTTAAAATAGAAATACAGGAACTCAAATCCTAGGCAAACCTCTACAACTACATGTCAACTGTCTATAATTATGTGAGAGCACTAATTGTAGTTTGAGTTTTTTTCAATCTAGCAGTCACGTGAAAGAAACTCATACTTTGAGGAAGCTATATGTCTAAGGTTTTCTCAGCTGTCTTTAAATGAATTAAACTATACTTCACATATATGCTAGTACAGTCTGTCTCACAAGGAATCTATTAATTTGTGGGATAGCTCTTAAGTTTTCAGTGCACATTTCATATTCCACATAATTTCTGAATATATGCTAATCTTCAAATAGAACTTGACTTTGAAGTTATCAATTTCTTGCTTTGTTTCTTTTTAAGTTTCATCTGAATTTTTTTTTCAGTCTTTTCCAAAGGTCTTTCCTCTATAAAAGTGTCTTTCTGTATAACCTTTTAAATTGAAGCCTTTTCTTTCCTGCCGTATCACACACTGCTTTAAATTGTGCTTCAAAGAAGATTTTTCTCTCACAAGGTTGGAAAAATTCCAAACATATCTGTTAAAAATGCCAGTGGGGCTGAACTGAGGCTACCACTTGATAGTTTTCCTTTTCCCTTTGAGTTTTACCTAGTTTAATGTGTGTGGATTTATTTCCCTTCCATTCAGGCTTGACTGTGAGGTCACAAGGATCAGAAATTTCAGATTTCGTCTCCCTTCATCCCTCACTTTTAGAGACATGTGGAATTGGGCATGGCAACCTGTCAGAAGTGATGTGCCAGACTGCATTTTTCAGTTTGTAGCTGGAGATCAGTGTGTTGGCTCAGACTTGTCAGAAACCAGCAGGTGCTACAGTGTTGCTGGGATGATGCACAAATCCTAGCCCTCTACTGGTCCTGATGGTGCTTTTCCAAAGTTGGTGGTTTTGTGCTGTTGTTGAACATCCTTCTTATGGGCTATTGATGCCTCTGAGTAAGATGCCATAAGAGGAGAGCAGTCCCTTTTTTTGGAACGAGTTCCTGTCTTACTGGGCATCTGCCTGGGTGACTTGCTTAAACTGTGCAACCTCTCTGTCATTGGACAAGACTAGAGCAGGACCTGCTGAGGCAAAACTGAGGTTAGAATAATGAAACTCCTGACAGTGGGCAAGGATCTGATTTAAAATACTGTCTTCACATCTTTGATGATCTTGCTCTTATGTTTTCACTCCTTCTCTTCTTTGTGATCATATGCATCATGTCCCTTAGACTTTAGGATTGCAGATAAGTGCTGTCTGAGATACTGAGATTAAATAACTGTAATAAAAACTTCTTTCATCGTTCTCTCCTTTTCTCCCTCAGGTGATAGAAAAATATTTGCTTAAAAGAACAAAAAAGCAATATTCTTCCAGAATTTTATTTCCACTTTAAGCATCTTTGTAATAGATCAGAGAATTTGTAACATGAGGATCAATCTGTGTTTAATCTCAGTTTATCAATAGAATGTTCTCATTCGACTGGAAACTTCCAAGTTAGACGAGCAGACCTCCACTGTCACAGCCTTTCTGTTCCTTCCTATATTAACATTTACTATTTCTGCTTCTGTGAACTCCAAAGTACCAATTCAAGGCTTCTTAGCAAATGCAGACTTTGTCCAATACAAGTAAAAGATCATAATCCTTGGTGTGAAGTGTTCTTTCTGAAGTGTCAACAAATTGTATTTTGGCACAGAAGCTGGGATCTTGGAAGCTGTGAGTTTACAGGAGGCTTCTATAGAGGTCAAGGTAGCCACAAGTGGGATGTCAGTGCTGTGGGGAGTAAAGGCAGGGAGGGCAGAGACAGTTCCATGACTGCTAAGTGGCATGCATGAGTCTTTCAGCACAGAGGTTTGGTGAGGAGGAGGAAGAATCCTCTATCCCAGCCTTCCTCCTCCTCTTGTGCATTATCCCCTACCACTTGCTGTCTCACTACGATATTTCCTCCTGACTGTATTGTCTGGAGCCTCATGGGAACAGATGAGTCAGGATCTGCTCATGGGGCAAGACATTGAGGGACTAAATATTTCCCTGTGGCTGAGGAAGGATCAGGCAGCAACCCCTAGGAATAGGTTTTATGTTCTTGCCGTCACTGAGGTGTTGGGAGAGGGGCAGCAATGTCAAGTGGAGGGTGTGGGGAAAGGCTCTTACATAGGAAAATATTCCTTCAGCTGTCCCTGACAGCTGTGTCATTTGCCTACTGCTTGACTTTGCAGGACAAGACTCTGCTTTATTGCAGTTCGTCTCCGATCCACTGTACCAAACCAGATAATCTGCTATTTATAATGATCTTTAGAAATTCTCCGACTCACCAACAACAGGATTTAAGGTAGAAAAGTCTTTAGATGATACTCTTTTTTATCTCATGTGTTCTATCTGCTCAGGAGCAGGAGCTTTGATGAACTAGAAGGTATTAAATATCTAGGACTGGAATCTGAAAGATACCAAATATCCTGGGGCTGAGTGCCCTCAATTCCAATCAGTTACAAGTTATACTGTAATATGAGTTAATGGATTATGAGCAAAGAGCAGTGAGATTCAGTTGTTAGTCTGAGCTTCTACATATACTCTGTGCAAGAAGGGTTGTTCTAGAGAAAAAGCTGATCTCTGTGGCTACAGGAAAATATTCAAGGAGAGGATCCTAGATTTTTTTCCTAGTTTGTGCTGTGTTTCTGTGGATGAAGCAGCATTTCACCTAAGTTGGTGGGAGAGATGAAGCATGGAATTTCCTTATTCCTTCCCATTTTGAGGTTA
Organism: Chaetura pelagica; assembly: GCF_000747805.2. Classification (NCBI taxonomy): domain Eukaryota; kingdom Metazoa; phylum Chordata; class Aves; order Apodiformes; family Apodidae; genus Chaetura; species Chaetura pelagica. The sequence goes on along the minus strand of NW_009952974.1, from coordinate 15,065,044 downwards.
TGTGCAGCCTAGAGGCACATAGAAAATAAGGTGAGTATATTGGTACAGTGACTGCTATATCCTGGAGGCTGGAGACAAATTCTGCGGTGCTCATTTCTTGTTCCACAGCAGGGAGGTGGTCTCCTCTGCTTCACTTTTTACTTTTACTATTTATTTCCTTCAAACCCTGAGGTTCCTTTTTGGCAAGTAGCATTCTATTGCTAAAGAATAAGCATTTCTCAAACATTAAAAATGCTATTCAGCTGTTCTTTTGTCTCTATAGCAACTTTAAGCATAACAAGAAAGCAGTAGGTGATGTTCTCAGCCAAAATCTGTAATGCTCAAGTGATTGCTGATAGCAACAAAATGGATGCCAGTGCAGGGTCACTTACAGCCAGCAATAGTTACTGCACCTATGGCAGAAGTATTGATAGGACATTTTACAGGAGAAAACATAACAGAAAAAAAAGAAAGATTGATGATTGATTGATTGATTATAAATTATACGAGGTGCTGGTTTAAAAATCAATGGGAAACCATGGATTACGTCCTCTAGTGGAATGAGTTGCATAAGAAGCAAAGAGCTCCTTGTATATACAATATATGCCACCTCGAGGGAAGAGCTCAAACTTTCTTGATGAGTTTATTGATGGAACAGAGAACAAACCCCACTTTAGAAAAGGGGAGTTTTTTCCTACAAGGGGTGAAAGCTGAAGGTTAAAGTTCCTATCTAGTTTCAGTGTTGATCTGAATAAAGAAACATGTCAAAAAGAAAATACAATGCTTTTCTTACAAATACATAAAATAAAAGGAGGTTGAGGGAAATTACCATCAGTTTTTGATCTTAACCCCATGATACCAGGGGCTTAGATATTTTGCTGACATGTGAAACTGAAAACCAGACTGAACACTGCTGAGACTAGTGTTGGGAACCAGCTATGAGAGAAGAACAAAAAAAAAAAAAAAAGAAAATGTTTGTTAAAGCTAGGAGAATAGGAATTAAAGTAATTTTTATGTAGTTAAGACAAAGTGAATTAGGAAAACTGTTTTTAAATGGCAGTATTGAAAGATGAGTTACTGAAAATAGACTATATTATTCCAAGTGATTTGTGTCCAGTACTTGACAAATCTCTTTGAACTGTTGATGCTGGATGTACTGTGGGAATTCTACCTTTTAGTATGTATTTATGCTGTCAGTGACGCATGTGCCAAGACACCTTTTGGAGTCATAAATTAGCTGAATTCAAGTGCTACTTTCTCCACTTAGTGTAACATGTTAGTGCTCTATATTTTGTAAAGGAGTCATGTCAATTCTTGCATCCAGGATTCCCGATTGTTTAAACTGTCTGTTATCAAAGAAGGCTTTCCTTCACTATGAAAAAGATGGAGACTGGATGCAGCTGGCTGTTATGCAGAGTCTGCCTTGACAGCCTTGCACACACCCTCTTTTAATGCAAACAGACCAAACAGCTTCATTCACTGAGAACAGCATGAGGTACCACCAGAGAGAGAGAACTGGAGCAATATTTGCGGTTCTTGGTTACTCATTACTCCAGTTACATTTGTTTGTGACCTTCCCAAATTAAGACATTAGTGTATTTTTTTCAGTTTGTTTTGTTCCAACAATTCAGCCTGTTGGCACTATGAAGCACATCCAGCTCTGTTTCCTTGCCTTTTTTGGGGAGGGGGAATGTTTCCTGTTTTTTGGGGGTGCAGTGCTCATAAACCAAGATTTTCAGGGCTGCTGTCCAGCCCCCAAAGCTTGATTTTTTTGGTTTTCATTTGTCTCAGATTCAAAAGATTTCTGATTATTCTTTTGGTTTTGAAACTCCATAAGTAAACCCAAATAATTAAAGAAATGGAATTAAAATAGGATTTTTTTTTAAGCTCCCAATTACATTAAGCTGCCTTAAAAGTCTGAATTAAACTGAAACTCTAACCTACATAATCTTTGACTGTTCATGTGTTATGTGAGGACTTAAAACTTAAGCTGAGATCTTACAGAATTTTTTCATTCCTTGCTGAGACGACTTTCAGTTCAAGTGGGAAAGAATAAGTCATCTTCTAAGATTCCGTGTGACTCTGGGATTCTTGCCAGTTCTGCGATTGGCTCACTGGTGTGATGTCAGAGAAAGCAACTAAGAAAAAAATATGGACATGCTTGACTGTCAGCCGAAAGGCATTGCAAGTAAATTCACAAAAGGAAAGATTTGTATCATTTTCGCTTTTAACCTTTGGAGGACAGACATCAGGCTTTTAACCTTTGGAGGATGGACATCTGTCAGATATGCTCAAGTATCTGTGAAGCAGTTAAAGAAAAGAGACAGAATGGTGAAACTCTAAATGAGAGTGAAATAAACTTGGACAAACTTGCTTAATTAGATTAATTGGTATGAGTCGATGGAAGTGTGGGACAGTAATTCTAGATTGCTTAATAAAATTAATTTTATTCTCATGAGAAACAGGATAACAGCAGCACTTGAGACTGAGAGGGTCCTTTTCGTTCTAAGTAGTGAAGTACCTGTTTGTTCTCCTGAGAAGGACTGTCACGTGTGTAAGTGTCAAATGTGACTGTGTGTCTGCATCTCACTGATTCCTTAGGTTCTCTACAAGCAAAGCTGTTATTGTCCCTAAGTCCAGCCTTATAAGCTCTTCTGAAAACTGAAAGTTGCATATAGTTCTTTTTTGCTCTGTTTTAGCACCAATGAGTTGTTGGTTTTTTGCAAGCCAAATATGAATTTCTACTTCTGTAACCATAGCTTTTCCAATACAAGCAAAACATTGAGCTGTGGGATTCTAGTCCTTCAGGGAAAAATGGACTGTATGTCTATATTGTTCTCACTGGTATGACATGCCTAAGTTATTATTATAACCCCATCAATTACCTTGCATAATTAACCCCTATAATCTATCTAATTATTTTCCTTTATAGTTTCTCTCAAGTAATTAAAATTCCAGACTATGAGCAAGATCATTATGCTTGTCATTATTTGCTATTTACTCTGCAAATATTACATAATCTTGCTGACCTGTTTTTTAAATGTGAGATATATTAGGAATTTTTCTACTTTCTAGTGAATGCCTCTGTTTCAAAGATCTGATCTTCTGAGCTACATATATGCACAGACAATGCACCAAATTCCATAGAGCCAGTGCAGTCCTTTTCTTTATTTTCTTCTTTTTTTTCTTCTTTTTTTTTCGTCTCCTGCCAGCTTTTCACTTACCTTTACCTCTTTTCCCTCTGTTCTCACTACTTGTTATAGTAAAGTAATTTTTCAAAAACTGTGGAGTTTGATGCACCCTGGATTTAAAGTAGAATTCTTGCTTCATTTTGTGTAGATGGATTGGATTACTTGAAATTGATTATCTAACCCAACTTCCCATAATTCAGTGATCAGCTTTTAATCACAATGCTTTCATGTATCTAGTAATAATGGTTGAAAGGTGCTGTCTCTCTAGAAAAAGTAAGTAGAAATTCTTTGATAGGTGTCTTTTTTTTGCTGCAACTTGCACAAATCCTAATGTCCCTAAGTGAAAGTTGTCTCTGCTTTACCCCAACTCTGCTCAGAGCTTTGCACACAAGCCAATTGGTGTGGCAGGTGTAAGGGATGTGGCAACTAGCAGCTGTGTTCAGGACTTGCTTGTGCATCATGGACTTGCTAGAAATGTAGTATGGAAAATTAATATTTAAAATAAAATACAACTTCTATTTAGGAATAAGATTGTAAATCTTCTATTTACTTCATAGATAAGCAATGTTCCTCTTAACAATTACACGATTTTGTCATTAATATGAAAATAAGTGTTCTGTGAAAAAAAAAAGTTGTGGAACTTTCCATTTCATGAGGGGTGATATCATGGCTCTGTACCAGTTTCTTTTACAAAATAATATTTCTATAAAGTGGAAAATTCTGCTTGCAGAGTGAAAGGAAATCTTAGCAACCTTCTTGTCCAGAATTTGCAACTGCTACTACATTGAGATGTTCATTTCAGTTGTCAACAACCAGATTTGACAGAAGTGTGAAAAGTTGTTCTGCTCAGAATTTCCACAGGAATAGGTACATAATTCCTATCAGGCTGATTCTGTTAGTGATTATACTGTTCTCTGTATTTTGAATGCAAAAATGCAAGTACCACAGTCAAACTAAAAATGCAGATTTCAAACAGAAGTGCTCTTGTCTCTTATGAAACGTAAATCTTTTCTTTATGTATACAAAGAAATATAGAGGGGTTTTTTATATTTCCATGTAATGGTGTTAAGATTTTGACAATCCTGTCTGTGCAGGAAAGACCAAATTTTGTGCTGTAGAATGGACATGATGAGATACGTTGCACTGTGGACATCACTGATGTTAGCTTGCAGCATATATTTGGCTTTTTGTTTGCTCCTGTTAAATTTTGCTTTATTGATCCATTGACCAAAACTTGTGATAAAACTATTTCTGAAAGACTTATTCTCCTTGAAATCAAGCAAGGGCATGTTTATACTTAATAAAAGCAAAGTTTGACACTGGTTATAGATACCTTATTTGAATTTAACAACTGCAATCATAATAACCATTGCTGGTCATCTAAACTTCACCTTGAATATATGGAATTCCTTCTTTTTTACATATAATTTTATTCTGCCTTGATGAAAATGTATGTGCAGTTGAGATTCCCAAATTCTCTTGGGAGATTATTTCTGCAGTCTGCTTCAGCTCAAAAAAGATGCTGCCATGAACATTAAATATCACTCAGAATAATCTTGGTGTCAAGAAGCTTTCTCTGATGTTCAGACCTGTTTTTCGCTGCTATCTCCTTTTAATTCAGTTGTCTCTAGTCTTCAGACCTTTCAGAATTCTTTACTTCAGAATGCTTTCAAATATCCTCTCCCCCTTCTTGCCTCTCCATCTGTCACATATTGTTCCTAGGGTGTCCATATTTAATTTTTTGTATTTCCTAGACTTCCTGGAGCTTGCTTCTCACAATGCTTTGCCTCAGTCTCTTTTCAATTTGTAAATCCTTTTCAAGTGAAAAGGTACCTGCTGCTCAGTACAATAAGCATTATCAGACAGGGGCTGTTGAGTCCTTGCTTCGAGTAAGGGATACATGAGCTTTGTCCCTCATGCTGTGGCCTGGTTATTAGGCTTCATGCATGCTGCTTTTATGCAGAAGGGGAACTGGGCTTTTTACTTCTTCACCTTAATTGCTGATCTTATGGTCAATCCCTTGTCCTTGCAACTCAATTATTCTTTGAAAATGCGTTAGTTTTTAGTATTTATACTCTTTTCTCACTGCATGACCAAGGTAGCCTTCAAAAAACTTGTCAGGCAGAATGTCCAGATATTTTTATTTTCTGTAGTTTTTGCCTAAGTCTTATTTTAACTTTGCACCACTGTCTGATGGATTGATTAATCAAACTATAATCTATACCTAGCCCAAGATATGAAGAACAAGTGGTTTTAGATTGATTTGCAGATTTTCTCTGCTGTTCTGTTTAAATATGCACATAGAAGTACTAGGCAAGGCTCATCTTGTCCCAGCCTCTGTTCTGGTAGGAATACACAGGTTTACAATCTCAAAACTAGTTGAAGTTTTCTACCTCACAGGAATCCAGCTGATCTTATGATTTCTTCTTATTGCCCTCTGAAATTCATTTTTCCAGTCCTTCATTATGGATTCCAAGAATTAAATACTGTTCTGCGAGCGAGATCTCATGTCATGGGATGACTACTTCTCAGTTTGTGTTGGAGACTTATTTCCTTAATTTATTTATTTTTGTTAAGTAGTATGATGGCTCTTCTGGAGCTCCTTGTTGCAAGCATTGATGATCTGGGAAAAAGAAAATGTTTATGGCTGTTTTCTACTCTGGCTCCAGTGTTGTCTAAAGACATATCTTTTTCTTTTCAATTGAGGTACCAGTCACAGCACTCTATTCAAATGTGCATTCCTTAAAGCACTTGAAATATGTGATATGCATTTCTCTTTTTCTATGACATAAAAGACATCTGAGGATTAAATTTCACTTTGTATGACTCATATTTTTGTGTAACTTTCAGAAGTATTTAATAGAAGATGCCTGAAGTTTGTGTCCTGGGAGAAAGGTGGTGTAGAAGTCTGAAAATCTGTGTTGGAAAACAGTTGCAAAACTGTCTGCAAAACTTGTGGTGAAAGGGACCATAAATTAAGACACAAAACTTAATATATCACATCTTTAAGGAGTGAATTTAGAGTACTTTATATGTGTTTTTGCCTTTAATGTAAACATTCTACTACAGTCAAATAGATTTATTTTTCTCTTTCCTGTTCTGTTCTCCACTCTGCACTTTTAAAAAAAAAAATAAAGGATTTTTTTTCCTTTGGAAGCAGCTAAGGCCATCATGTATTTTCCTGATCAAAGCGTGTAAAAACAACTTAATGGAAAGTTCAGCTAAATGATCTCCTGTGGTGACAGGCATTTACTATAGATATGGACAAGTTTCTCTCAGACTCTAATAATAGACGCTTCCTGAGAAAGGTTTTGAAAATTCTGAAGAAACATGGCACAGAGATTCCAATGCTGTAGGTACCACCAGTAGAGCTAGAGACTGATCGTGCTCTCTGTTCTAGATGACCATGTTAAAACTGTGTAGGCTTCATCTGTGAATGGTAGACCTCCAGAGAGTACTTTTGAAAATTCAGAGCCTACTTCTTAATTACAATTGCCTAAGGAACCTCAGCTCCTGAATTAGGGACTTTGGACAGATTCTCTGTTTTATACAGCAGTGAGAATATTCTTGAAGTATGATTTCACTCTGAAAAGCTGTATCTACTGCAGAAATATCTGGAATATTTTAAATCCATTCTGGAATGAATATCTGTGACTGGTTTATCAACAGGAACATACAAGCCTTGACCTTAACTAAAGAGCTAGTCTTTCATCCCTATCTTTGCAAACTTTTCCTGCTCAATTTAGCATCATACAGTAGCAACTGTTCATGCAAGGAGATGTTACAGGACATTTGCACAGAAATGGTGCAGGAGTTGCAGCATGTAGTCCAGAATACGTGGCAACAGAGGGAGCAGTGGGTAATGTATGATTCTGTCCCTGGACTGCAAAACATTCTGTATGACTTTCTTGCTGTGGTCCTGCTGCTACAAATGCTGTTATCTCTGTAATGTCATAATTGTTTGACCTTTCCATTTGACATACATATATTTCATGTCTTCACTGGGTTCCCTTATGGAGAAGTTTAAGAATTATTGGTCAACAAAAAGCATGGAGTAGTTTCTGTTCATGTAGTATCAAAGTGAAAACATGAAACTGTGCTAACAAATACCACCTACCTCCTCTTATTATTCCTTTGCACTGAGAAATGCTTGTTATAACATCTGACCAGGCAGCTGTTGTTTCTGCACAGAGCTCCTCCTGCT
>NW_009952974.1:15037887-15057359 GCF_000747805.2 Chaetura pelagica | reverse complement strand
GAAGCTAATCAGCCAAGTTTTACACTTGTACTGCTGATAATCCTTGTGACTCTGTGGACTTCAAAGGAATAATGACAGATTTGCACCAGGGTAGCAGATCCAAGTTTGGACTATTTGCTGGGATTTTATACATCACACGTTGTACCTCCAACCCTTAAGTTCATAAAAGCAGTCTTGCCTCCCTTGGTTTTGCAGATACATCTAATTAAAAGGGAAATGCAGAAATATGTTATGGAATCTTTTAAAGATTTCTTTGTGTCTAAAAGTATAATCTTATAAAATGCCTGAAACTGTGACCTCAAAGTCTTATATGAATAATTCTCTCTCCAATGGTCTGGGTTAGGTTTCCGCTTCATGTGTTGCAGTGAGTGGCATTACAGCTACTAGAAACATCATGAGGGGGAGGAACCCATGTCTTTGCAACAGCAGTGTTTTCCTTCCTCGGTGCCTTTTGCCAGCTCTTCCCACTTCACAAAAACAAAATACCCTTTCTTTGAATAATTTAGTTTCATCTCTCAGTGTTAAGTTTTGAAAAGTGAAGATATAAAACTGCATTTCAAACTATATGCTTTCTGTAAAATGCTTATTGCCCTTCAGTCAGGAAAGCCTCTCTCACTTTGGTCTTACCAACTGCTTAATATGAAGAGAGGTTAAATGTCCATGGTACTCTTGAAAGAATTAGGAAAAATGTTTAAACAGGAATTTAAAGCCCAGTGATTGGGAATTTAAGCTTGATCTTGAAGCAGGAATCAGAACAGACTTGAAAAAATAAGTGAAGTGCTCATTGCTTCATTCTTCTTAGAATGATAGGCTCGATTATTTACCACAGTATATGACCAGGAGTTTAGAGAGTGAAAAGGTGAGGGAAACACATATTTGTGTTTCAGGAGGCAGGCAAAAGCCCATATGCTTTTTAGATCCATCTTTAAACAAGCGTTTAGGAGAATAAATATTAAGTGCTCATTATTTCTTTTAAAATCAGTGAAGTATTACACTTATTTTTTAAGGCAATCAAAGGATATTTATCAGAAGTGAGAGGGAGTTACTTCTTAACAGAAATAGTAACAGAATAGCCATCTTTCTATGATTTTTAAGTTACCCAGTAAAATGCTACATTGCAGTACACCAAACAACCAGCAGTGAAAGTAATTTTGAAAAGAGGATTTAGTAAATTTTTTTTCTTTAAGATATCCTTATCAGGATATTTCTTTTATCAGCATACTGTAAGGGTCTGAACATTCTTTTAAAGAGACCCTTCGAAGAGCACAACTGCAAACTATCACATGGCAGACAACAACAATTTGACTACATTATAAACTCTTTATGGAGACAAGCACAAGGACTGTATGTATAGGTAGGAAATGGAAAGTAGTTTAAATTACTAAGGAGGATGAAGAAAGAGTAGCATGAACATGTAGGATAAAATTAGGCTGAAATAAGAATGAAACTTCAAGATTGACATTTTTGCAGTATTTTTCATTAGAAAATCCATTGTGTTAACTTGACAGTCATAAATATAAATAAAAAAAGAACTTGTAAGAATGGGTCAGAGTGTCTAAACGAACTAGAATCTTCAAAATGCTAGTTCTGACCAATGCAACACAAGCATATTTGCATGGATGGAAATATCAGAGCTGTTACTGTTTGTGAAAAGGGGAAGTCTCAGAGCCCTAAGAAAGCCAATGGAGTTACACTATTTTTAAAAGAGAAGAAAGAACAAACTGAGTTTAAGAACTAAGAGATTATCTTCCCTTTCAAGAAATGGACAAATGAATTATGCCAAAGTGTACAAAGGAAAACAGGAGCTGAGCAATAACCAATGCAGCACATAAGCAAGAATGACTACTCTGACTGCAGGAAAGGAGGATTGCTGTGTATCACAGACTGGATGTGAGTTAACACTGTGATTTTATCAACTAAGACAGATACCATCCTGAGAGATATAACCAGAAACATAGTGTGGCAGGCATGAAATTTGTCTGCTATGCTGCAAGAAAGATGAGGTAGCAGTTCAAGCAAGTCTGGCTGAGAGTGAGAAGCATCAGTGCTCACAAATCTGTTCTTTTCAGCTGCCCCCATTTTGGTAGTTTCCGTTTCACAGCCGTGAGTTCAGCTCAGCCAGCTCACTGGTCTGGGTGGGAGAAAATTTCTCTTTTATTTTTTGTGTGGTTTTTTTTTTTGCCAGTTTCTTACTCACATTGCTGGCTCAAGAGGAGTGATAGGAAGGAAAGGTGATGGGGCTGCTGCCCAGCTTGCTCCCAGTGTGGTCATGGACAGTAGATGCAGGCTGCACGGGACACCTCATAAAATGCTTACAGGCATTTTTTACATCAACTCTCACCTTCTGTGTATTTATCTTTATTTTCAGCATAGTGTTTGAGTAATTATATTTAATTTATGAAATAAATAATATTGAAGTGATATTAGTCACAAAATTAGAGCAGAAGTCCTGTTAAAAGTAATTTGGAAAGTATTGTTAAAATTACTATTTTTTTGTCCAATCTCAATTTAATTTCACAGAAACATTCTGTTACATGCTGTTTATTTTTTTTGTTTCTACTTCTGAATGTAGCTGAGGGTGGGGTTGCCCAAGTCCAAGTCATGCAGTCTTCAAAAATGTGACAGCATCAAAAGCACCTGACAGGGCTGGTGCGCTGCTGCACCCAAAAGCCGAGTAAGGTTTCTAGTCAGACACTAGTGTTTAATTAATGTTCAATAAGATCATGAGTGTCGTGATCTGTGCTGAAAGATCTTTTAATTTGAGATCTATTGCCTTCATTCCTCCCTAAGGGAGGGTAGACAGCATGTATTACAGTTTTATGAATGTTAATGTTCATACTTATTCATCTACCCTGACTTTGAGAATAAGTAAAGCAGTGCACCTTAATTCAGAAGAGCAAAGATTTGTGGACTTTGATCTTATGAATGTCAGGACTCCACACTGTCTGGAACCTTGTGCTCCAAGGTCCTTTTTTTATGGGCTTTTTAAAAAAAATCAAGGATATGCCATTAATTTTATTTATTTTCCCCATAAATTATTAAAAAAACAGTTTTGTTGCAGCCAGCTAATTATTAATCCCTCTAAGTTTGATTTTAAGAATAATAGCAGGGAAAAAGCCATGGAAATACAGTTCATCAGCCTTTTTGGTTATATTTGATCTGGTGATGTCAATAGCAGGCTGCCTTCCCTCTGGAGTCAAGTTGCAAACTCTCTCCTCAAGGGTAATTAAAGCTAAGCATGCAATTAAAACAGCTTGGATTTGTTTGGGCTTCCTGGTTGCCCACCGTCTCATGGCACCTAACATCACAAAAGCTCCATGTTGAAATGAAAGGATCATTTAGTTCTGAGTCTCATGCTGTATGTTTAAATGCTGCAGAGGAGGTGGACTGAAACTTTAGGGACTGAGGTAAGCATCACACTGATTAACAGGGGGAAGTTTTCATGGGACTACATGGTCTATGTTGTACTATTTTTTTTCTTTGCTAAAATGATTAATGGTTTTGTGGTCATGGCAAAAACTTCTGCAGCTTCTGAGCATCATATGGCACTCTCTGGTGAACTTGTAGTACCCGTCCTCCATTTGTAAATGGCCTCAAGAACTTTGGTCAGAAATGCAACTCTTGTGCTCTTTTCTCAGATAGGTTAAAATACCTTTATTTGTAGTTTTAGACAAGAGAAAGTGTTGGGTCTGATTCCTACTTGAATGCAGTGAGGTCACAGTGCTTGTTGTGTTTCCTGGTACGGTGTGACAGGGTGCACGTGTAAAGCTTGAGAAATGGAGCTCTGACTTGTCCCTTGTTGTGGCTTTTGTGAGCGTGGGCTCTGACTAGAAGATGTATTATGCCAACTGATTAGGAGAAAGTTGAAATCCTCCAGGCAATCCTATGGAGGTGCTCTTGTTGCTTTAGTTAGGGGCATGAGATAGAGCACCAGGAATTACAGAAATTTGAGAAGGAGCTTTTCTCTTCTCTAGTGTTAACTATGAAATGACAAAATAGTTCATCTAGAATTTTTTTCAGTAACCCAGTCTTAGAAAAAAGATTATATCACTTGGTCTTAACTTGGACTGCATGTGGGATAAATCTGTCCACTACCTTTACACATATGACCTCTTTTGGATGTGTGTTTCTAAGCTGTGTACATAGTTAAATTCAGTAGGGAGCAAAGGCTACATGGACAATGTTATGAAGATTTTTAAATCTGCCTATCTTCCCTGTCTCTTTATTTCTTATCTCTAAACAGCAAGACAGTGGTTCTTCTAAAAGCATGTACCCAAGTATGGAAACTACCAACTAAGGGGAAGATTGTGACTGAAATTGTGAACTGTGCAAGAAAGGGGATGGATTGTATGTTCAAACTTCTTTTGAAACTTTTGAAAAAATTAGCATTTTCATTGGAAGAAAAACTAGATTTAATTCAGTAGAGATCCTAGTTTTCATTGCAGATAGATTCAGCAGACCACTTTAAGCCACTTAAATTAGCTGTTGTTGCTGTCTTGTATGTGAAGGTTATTTCGGAAGGAATACCAATAGAAGAACTTACAAAAAGAAAACAGGAAGCAACTTAGATAACTATTTTCTAGAGGTGAATGTATAATGTGTGGGAAAAGTGAATGAGGCATTAAATTCTTTGAGCTATGATGACTTTTAAGAGAGCTGGAAATTGTCTAATGTTCTTACGTGATTAGACACAACTGTGAGGATGTATATGGGTCTAGACCCCTGTTATCTTTGAGCACAACTTTGGCCTACTAATTACAAAATGGTCACCCAGCAGCATTCACAGTGGTGGACTTATTTGGTTTCAGTGGGTAGCAGCTCAGTATCTCCTGAAAGACAGTCGTGTTGAGGCGCTCAGTGGTGATAGAATTCAGGATAAGAATTGGATTTTGAGAAACATCAGGTAATATGAGTGGTGAATTGATGATGGACTCTCTGAAAAGCTAACTTTAAATAAGTCCCATCCCCCACATTATGAAACTATTAAGGTACAGTAGACTTGGCTTTTTTGCTCCTGTTCTTAGTAGGGAAGCTCCAGGCTGTAATGAAGCATTGTGATAAGTCAGAACCCTGAATGGAGAGGGCAGTGCAGTGATTCATCCTGGGATGCTCACAAGCTTAATGTCCAGAACCTGAGAACATGCACTGAGGAAAAAAACAGGGACTGGCATGGGAGTTGCACCCTGCTCTGAAAGCAACTGTGACTTCACTAAGCATGTGGTGATGTTACGTTTTTAATTAAGGGTGACAGCAGAAAAGCAAACAAATGCCCTCACTCCCTGCACCTTTGTGTTGGGAGAGCAGAAATGGCATGGAGGGAGGCCTGGTTTAAATAAATAAATAAATGAATAAGGATCCTAAGAGTTTCAGAAGATCTCTCTTAGTGCAGATGGCAAGAGAACAGAGAGCTGAAAAAGGCACAGCTGTTTTTCCTGTCACACTTGGAAAACTTCAAAAACAACTCCAATGCAGCATTTCCTAAAAAAGATAACAGAGGAGAGGGCAGAGCTGCTTGCTTAGGCTGCAGGTACCAGAACAAGAGGCTTGAGTGAGCCAGGAGATTCTGAGAAAAAGACATGTAGACTGTAAAGCTCCAGCTGACTTTAATGCAGGCAGGAGCATTGCTATTATGAATAGTTTCACTGTTTGATTTGTATTAAATCTCATTTACTGAGCCTGATGGTGTTAAGCTCTGATGTGCCACTCTGCTTTCCAGTTGAACAAATTGATATGGTTGCTTTAGAAGTCCTGAGAGTTAGCTCTTTTAGGAAACTAAAGACAAATATTTCCCCTATACCTATAGATAACAGCAAATTGCAGTTGCACTGCAGCCAGCATGTTTATTTTAAATGTAGTGAAGGATGTTCTATAATTTGTTTAATTGCTTAGACTTGGCAAGGAGCCAGTACTAACAAATATGCTTTGATATTAGTATAGTACTTCTGGAGTTCAGTTGTCTTGGGAATATAAATACTGTAAAAAGATGTGTGGAACAGTGTAGCATAATGGCTGAAAATTGTAGGCTGTAGATTGTGCAGGGGTGCAAGTCCTTTCTCAGCCACAAGAACTGAAGAGTGGCAGCTAAAGGAAAAAGAGGACAGGAGTGTGAGTCATCTGCAAATCCAGAGAGACAGTGCTCTTCCAAATGTTAGGTTCAGACAATTGTAACACAGTTATTTAAAGAAAATAATCTGTTCCACTTCTAATTATTGGACTTCTCTTCCCTCTCCATCTGTTCTGGTATTTTCTGTACAAAGCCTACGGGGATTCCTGTTGTTATTGCTAACTATTAGAAATGCAGTAAAACTACAGGCAGAATGAGATTTTTCTTGATTAATTTCTTGATATACTTGTCTGTAAAATACTGGAATTCCAGTTGCCTATTGTAATGCCTCTACCCTCACCTCCCCAACCCTCACTCCACCAGGTAAACATCATTATTTATTCTCCATTAATTTTATGTACTAAATGTGGAGATTAAGGAAATAAATTTTACACAGTTCTTTTGAATATTAATGGACAATTATAACAGAGGTTTTCAGTTTCTGTTTTTCCATTATTGTCTTCATATCAAGTATATGCATAGTATTTATGATCTGTAGTCTACATTTTTATTTTTTGAAATGAACATCATAAGCCGTTTGTGATGAAAAACAATTAGATAGGCAGAGGAATAATAACAGTTCATGGAAGTTAAAAGTAATTCCAAGTCAACCCCTAATATTACAATGAAGAAGGGTCTGATCTAATGAAGTTTTGCTTACTTGAAAGTACAAGTAGGTTTATTTATTTCTTGGTGGGATAACTCACACAACTCTTCAAAAGTGATAGGTGAAGAAGACGAGGTGCTGGGGTGGCCCTCTACATTAGAGAGACATATGAATGCTTAAAAATTAATGAAAGTTATGATAGGGTTGAGTCCCTATGGATGAGAATCAAGGGGAAGACCAAGGCCAACAAGGGTGATATAGTGGTTGGAGTCTGTTATAGACCACCCAACCAGGATGAAGAGGTGGATGAAATATTCTGTAAGCAGATGGGAGAGGTTTCACAGCCCTTGTTCTAATGAGGGAGCAGAAGTTGAAGTTGTCTGCTGCAAATAGAATATAGCAGAGAACAGACCTGGATGTTGCTGGAATGCATGGAAGGTAACTTCTAATGCAGCTGGTGAGGGAGCCAACGAGGGAGGGCACCCTTCTGAACTTGCTACTTGTGAGCAGAGAAGGACTTGTGGTGGAAGTAACAGTTGGAGGAAGTCTGGGCCACAGTGACCATGAACTTGTAGAGTTTTCAATTCTTGGAGAAGTAAGGAGGTGGGGTTAGTCAACATGACACCTTGGACTTCCAGAGGGCAGGCTTTGGTCTGTTCAGGAGAATGATTAACAAAGTCTCTTGGGAGACTGTAATGAAGGATAAAGGAGTCCAGGAAGGCTGGACATACTTCAAGAAGGAAGTCTGAAAGGCCCAGGAGCAGGCTGTCCCCATGTGCTAAAGACAGACCATCAGGGAATAAGACTGGCCTGGCTGAATAGAAAGATTTGGCTGGAGATCAGGAAGAAAAGGAGAGTTTATGGCCTCTGGAAGATAGGACAGGCCTCTCATGTGGAATACAGAGATGTAGTAAGGCAATGCAGGGAGAAAATTAGGAGGGCCAAAGACCAACTTGAAGTCAATTTGGCTACAGCTGTCAAAGACAATTAAAAAAAATCTTAAGATTAATAACAAAATTACATTAATAACAAAAGGAGGACTAGGGATAATGTCCATCCTCTATCAGATGCAGGGAGAAACAGTGACAAAGAATGAGGTGCTAAATGCCTTGCTTGCCTCAGTCTTTAGCAGTAGAACTGGTTGTTTGCTGGATGCCCAGTCCCCTGTGCTGAAAAACAGGGAAGTGGGGCAGAATAAGACCTTTTTAATCCAAGAGGAAATGGTCAGTGACCTGCTATACCAACTAAAAATCCATAAATCTATGGGGCTGGATGGATTGCACCAAACAGCACTGAAGGAGTTGGTGGATGTACTCTTTCCATCATCTACCACAAATACAAGAAAGACATCGAGGAGCTGGTGTGTGTCCAAAGAAGGGCAATGAAAGTGGTGAAGGGCCTTGAGAACAAGTTTTATGAGGAGTGATTGAGGAAACTGGAGATGTTTAGTCTGAAGAAAACAAGGCTAAGAGGAGACCTCATCATCCTCTACAACTACCTGAAAGGATGTTGTAAAGTGGTAGAGAGGTAGGTATTGGTCTTTTCTCACAAGGAACTGGTGATAGAACAAGGGGGAATGGCTTCAAGCTGCACCAGGGGAAATTTACATCACACACTAAGAAGAACTTTTTAAGGGAAAAGGTTGTCAGACATTGAAGCAGACTGCCCAGGGAGGTGGTTGTGTCATCATCCCTGGATGTGTTTAAAAGTCATCTAGATGTGGTGCTTGGGAATATGGATTAGTGCTGGACTTTGTAGGGCAGGGTTAATGGTTGGACCCAATCATATTAAAGGTCTTTTCCAACCTAAGCGATTCTATGATTCCGTGTTTTTTATTTTTAGAATTCTTACATGAAATGCACATGCAATATATAGCTGTATTTATTTTCTGATTGTAAATGAGCTACATGTAATTATCAATATTAGTTAAGTAAGTGATAGCTGATGCTTTGGATTGATGAAATTCCAAAGCTTCCTTTCATTTCAACAGCACCATCAATTTAAGTTTATTTTTGGTATTGACCTAGTTGGTGGAATCCTACATGTATTTGAAATGTTGAAATACCTCATTTCAGGGTATCTGATTTTATGTAACACAAGAATATGGAATTCTGTTCATAGAACATTTATTTCTAGATGGGTAATAATGGAAATATCAATTTCATGCTGAAGCATACTGGAAATCATGCTATAATTTGTAGGGAGAGAACTATTTTCATAATCTGACTTACTTTTTTAGATAAGTCATTCTGAAGCAAGAAGAGCTTAAACTGTACAATATATAGATAAATTTTATGTTGAAGTGAAGTTGCATCAAATTCCTCTGGGTTTGCTGAAACATCTACTGACAAAATAAACTAAGAATGGAGTGTGTGTTGGTTTGTGTACATATGTTGCGATGGAAGGCTAGACCTGGAGCAGTGCTTTCTTTTCACCTGTCTTATGAGTGTTACACAGAGTGGTTCTTGCTTAGTGCTGTTGGGTAGCCATAAACTCTACACCAGTTCTTGCTGCCTTTTCTTGTGACTTCTGAAAAAAAACAACACTCATCTTTTGAGGATTTACCTCTTTGTATTTGCCAAACATGTATAGGTGTGTATAGTTTGTGCTTTTGAAATTGTCACAGTTTGACTCAGGAATGACAACAATTGATTAATTGACAACAGAAATCAATTAATAAGTTAATGGAAAATCTGACTGCTTGAGTGATATTTAAAAATTGTTGAAGAGTTTTGAATTCAGTGCACTCTCCAAGTTTTAGAAGATGTGTGTGTATCAGCAGCTCTGATGGTAATCGTATCAACTCCCAAAGGAGCTGCATCCTCATTCATTAGTAAGTCTGTATGGTGCCCTGGGGGCAAAAAAGTTGTTGGCATTTTTCCTATTGTCAACTTGGGGGAGGGAGGGACTGTGCCATGTTTCATATATGCTGGGCTTCGGCTTCAAGTTATTTTTAAAGATAAGTTGCCTGGGTAGTGATTTATCTCTTTGGATCATGTTGATTTGCAGTTTGGGAAAATCTGTTGAAGAACTGGTCTTATATCTCCTTGACTGCTTTACTCTTGACATACTGGAATCCCTAAGTGTATCATAAGTTTCATTTATCATGCCAAACTATAAGGAAGCAGTCTTTATTCTGCAGAGGGAATCCTGAGAGGGGGAAAAAAAAGAAAAATCTAAAAAAAATGGTTTATTTATTTACACTGCTTTTTATCTTAAAGGGGAGAGTGTCTTAAGGTTCATCTTCATCATAAGTATTAATGGAATACCTCTAGAACAGCTTTTTCCTTAAGGATTTTGATTTCAACTCCTGCTGTTCAGAAACTCAGAATTATTTTGCTTGCACTTAATTTGTTTTCAGCAGTTTATTTTAGGCATAGTCAGAAACACATTGCATTCTCTAATACCCATGTAAATCTGTAACTAAAATTAGAAAATTTCTGAAACCTGTAAACTTTTCATAATGAGAAGGAAAATTACTAGTATTACTAGTACTTGTATTAAGTATCAGGAAAGATCTCGGGAATTGATGTCATATAAATTCCTAAACTATAAAAATCTAGTCACTTGCAAGTGATTGATTTTTACCTGTCATTTATGGTGAAAAAAGGTGGTAGTGAAAACAGATAGATTTGGGGCATGATACAGTAGAAGTATCAGATACAAGGGAAGTAAGCTATTGATTTTTTACATTTTTGTGTGTGTGTTGCTGTAGTTAGGGGTGGTCTTGTTAATAAACAGAATTTCATTGTGCCAATCTTCCCACAAAGCTGCATATAAACAAGTGTAGGAAAGTCTTGTGTTAGTTGGGCTTTTTGTGGTGGTGTTTCTGGGGTTTTTTAGGTTGTTTGCAAGGCATAGGCAATAGACCAGAAGAGATTTTTGTATACAATATGAAAGCCTAGGTACTACCTCTGTTTCTAACCTGTTTATAGAACTGTTTTTTGAGCCACATGCAGAAGTAATTATTTCTGAATATTTCTGAAAACTTCCACTGACAAATTAATAACCTGTAATGAAATTGAGGGTCCCAGAAAAAGCTTATGCAAAATTATCTCAGAATCCTTCCAGGGAGCCATTTCAAATATGTCCTGCCTGGGCTTCTGCCTTCTGGAGTTCTGGAGGAAAGCACTGTACGTAGAGATGACTGTGTGAGGTCCAAAGGCAGAGTGGCTGTGCATGGTGTAGTTACAGTTCATAACAAATTCAGCCCGTGTGAACAAAATGAAAGGAGCAATTTGCCCTCCACCCTTGAAAGGATCCGTTGGGTCAAGCAGTGTCTGAGAAATGCTGCACTAAAAAGGTCAAGGGGGGAGCAGTCACAGAACTGACCCTTGCTATCATTTACATGGCTACTGTTCCCTGGCCAGATGAGACTACTCAATGTTGGTGTAGAAAGCAAGGAATTCTCATAGCTGAAAATGGTCAGAAAGTTCAGGGATGAAAAGCCAGTGCAGTCTGTCCATAAACTGAAAACTCTCAGTGTAATGCACATTAGTGGTGGGCGTGAATAACCTGGTGTCCCTTTGGAGTTTTCCCAAATGCACAAGCCACAGCAGTGACTGATACAAAGCTTTCTTATTACTCTCCCAAAATAACACTTTAACTGCTCAATCTATTAATGATGTGCTTATTTTTGTTAGAGACAGGTCAAATTTGGGTTGAGGTGACAACTTTTCATAACTTGTACAAAAACATTTGTGTCCCAGAGCATTGCAGTGTGTGAAGCCAAACATATGTGGCTAAAGGGGAACAGCGCCTCTTACACAAGGGCTTGTTTTTCACATAAATATGTGTAGGAGCAGGAAGAACTTTTAATAAAATGAGGTATTTTGGATCATCTCAGATGAAAACCTGTTTTTCTTCCTGTAAACAAGGGTAAAAGGGACGAGTGAGGATCAGTGCCTTTTGGCAAAGTCTATCTGCTGCTTACATCTCCAGTACATAGGTAACTCCTACCGTGGGAGGCAGAATTGTAGTCTCAAAGGTAAAATACTGTTTCAAATTACGAAGCTGAAATGAACAAATGAATTTACAACAAAGATCAGCTATGTTTATGCCAAAGATTTATAAGTGGTTTTAAACAATCTGTGTTTGACATGGTAAGTTGTCTTTATCATTAAAATGCTAATGAAATGATAAGCATTTGTTAAATTTATGAAGATAATGAAGCTTGTCAGCTACATCTTTCTTGTGCCAGCATTCCTCCTTAGCTCAGGCCAGCACAGATTTGATCAAATGAGAAATTTTGACCTTCAGGAGCAATGTCAGTGTAAAAGTGTGCCTTGTTCAGTTTGATTTTATGATTTTAACCTGAAGTTAACCTGTAGTTTAGGTAATCTTTATCTGATCATTCTCCCAGAGGCTTTCAAAGGCAGGTCTGAAAATCAAAGTTCAGTCATACAAGGTCACTGGTATTTGATTTGCAATAGTTGAAACTGGCAAAAAGAAGATAACAGATTTCTTGTTATTAATGCCCTCACTAATCAGTCTGGTAGGTGTGTATGTTTTCTATTCTGTACAGACTCTGAATGTATTGTAGTCTACTGGTCAGATATTACTCCGACAGCAGAAACATTATGAACTGCAAGAGTACACACATATTTCAAATGTCTTTGTACTTAGCCAAGCATTACAAAAAAGATTGCATTGTTTGCAGATGGATGCTAATTGTTTTATAATTTTTAAAACTTTATGCCAAATGCTTTCTATTCCTTATATCCGTCAGAAACTTACATTAACTCTGATTTTTATGCCACTCAAAATTTAAGTATTCTGTTCTATTTTTTTCTATAAATTTTAGTTAAAATATGCACTATAGCATCGTAAAGGTATGTTATATATCCTCTCTCTACAAAGAGAGGGCAGCGTGTTTTTTAACTTCATGGATCTTTAATTGCTTATTAACTTCAAAGAGAAATTTGTAGAAGTTAGATGATGGCACATTATGGGCTTTGGGTAATTGAATGCAACATAGCTGCTGTTTAAATAGAACTCTGAAATACACATTATGTAAATCTACAGTTTCAGAACCAGGTAGTAGAAATAATCATCATTTTTGCAGTTGAAAGTATTTTCTTTGGAGAAATCCTCTGACACATTGCTTTCCTATTGACGCACTTTTTCATTGTGGATATGAAGAAGAAACTCTAGATGTGTTCACCTTCAGCTTTTTCATGTTTGTGACTCCACTTGAATAAGCTTTGTCTTACAATTAATTAAACACATGTGTCAATGAGTTTCATGGGCTTATGCAGAAAGAAACCTTACATTAATGAAAGTATTTGGGTAGGAGAAGGGAGAAAATGTTCTGGGACACTGTCTTCAAGTATATTTTTTGCTTTCAAGTTGTGAAGCTCATTTGGGATGGTATTCAACTATTCCATGGTTGTCAGTGACCCATTTCTGTGCAATCATCACACTTTTGCTATAGAAGAAACAGAGAAGAGATTGTAGCCTGCTATTCATCTGTTAGACAATAGTATATCATTTATTGTGCTGCAGCTGTGATCAAAATTACTGTCTCTCCATCTTCTACAAAATTTGAGCTCAGGGCTAGTTAGTGTGTTTGGTCATCCAAAAAATCCATTCAGCCCCATCTGGCTTCTGAACTCTGCTTTCCTCTTGGATACCATTTGAGTTTGAAATTGTGTCCATGGATGCAGGCTGATGAGATGAAAAGAAGGAAAATTTCTACTCTATCTTCAATTTTGCATGTTCTTAACAGGAGGAAATGGAGATCCCTAAATGGATGACTGGTACTCAGGCAGACCATGTGGCTTGCTGGGCATCCATCCACATGGGCTGCAAAGTGTGCATATATTTTTTTATTTTATTTTTTTTTTAATGGAAGAAGAGAGGGAAAATTGCTTGTTTACTATTCTCCTTACTTCCCTCCATCTTCCTGACTGTTTTTTAAATGCTCCGATGGCTTCTATGAGAAAAAAGCTTAGGTTTTGTGTCTGCTCTGCTTGAGACCAGAGAAACTCCTAGGAGAACTGTTATGCTCCCAGGCTGGTGTGCTGCCCACCAATGAGTGGGAGAAGGAGGTAATTGTGGAGAAATCCTGGCAGAGGTAGGAGGGGCAGAGTGTGATTCACCCTCCTTTAGAAGTGGGACACATATGTTCCCATACCTGCTCCAGCTGATGTTGAATTATTTATTCAATTGAGGAAGAAGACATTTTTTTTATTATTATTATTTTTAATTTTGATGAGGAAAATTTTGGTTTAAATCTATTATGCATTATTTCAGGAAAAAAATTACCTCCAGAGGCACAGCTGGAAGCTGTGTACTAAGCACACGGTCATGTGGGCAGGGCAGATAGGTAGTTAAAAATGAATATTTGGACATCTGTCCCTTCCCATTCTTTCAGGATCTTTCTGGGGACTGATTCTGAAATGTATGCAGAAAGAATTTCAGCATGTAGATTTCTGGAAAGACCTTGTTTAGAAAAAGAAAACTGGGCTCCAATTAAGGAAATGCTAGTTTATTACATGTAAAAAGTTGTGGGTTTTTATGTGCTAGGTGATTATTTAACTGTTGACTGTTTTCTAGTATTTGCCTTGCACTGTAGAACAGAAGGCATTTTGATAAATGTTAGGAGAATTGGTGTTTGTGCAGCACCAGATAGTTACAGTCAGAAAAGGAAAAAATAAAAACACAGCTCAGCGAGAACAAACCTCTGGATTTCAACTTGTGTGTATTATCTGTGCTAGCTGATCTAATAGACAACCATGAATAGTGAAAGCATCTGACTTTCATGGGCACCCATCCTGGCCTTTTTGGCACGGAAGAATTTTTCAGCTTTAGAAAGGATTTTTTCTACCTGCCAGTGTGATTTATATACCATATGTCTCCCCTTCAGCATCTGAATATCCATGGCCATAGAGAAGTGCTCTGCCTCAGCTGTAGTGTGTGGAAATAGGTCTTTTTTTAATGATATTAACTCCTACAGAGGCACTTTATTATCTCCCTGTATTATTTTTTTCTAGACAGTTGTCTCAGCTGTACTGTGTGTGATGTGGAAAGGAGAACACTATGAATTCCTGGTTTTGTTTGCTCTTGGCAGGCACTGCTACACTTCCCACCCTCGTGCGCACACCCACTTTGATGATGCAGCCTTCCCTGGATATCAAACCTTTTATGTCCTTCCCTGTGGACAGCAGCTCTGCTGTTGGATTCTTCCCAAATTTTAACACAGTAAGTAAACTTGCTTTCACATTTGGTTTCAGTGTATGCTTTCCAAGCCCATTCTAATATCCAATATTGAAACTGCCTTAAATCTGCATCACTGACACAATTCTAGGGAACCCTTTTGGTCTGTGCTGTGATGGTTGCTGCTCCCTCGTGCAGAAGGCTCGAGGTGGTACCCAGCCTTCTCACTGTGAACAGGGCTGATCCTTTTGTAACTTGGTCCCTTGGGGTGGTGTTTGCACACCAAAAATACCCTATGATCGAAGTTTGGTGAGTAGTAGAGCCATTTTGAGTATTTGTCTGGGCATGTGCATTTCCAGGTGCTGTAAAAAAAGAAAAAGCAAAAGGTAATGGAAAATCAGGTGCGACAGGTAAGACCTAGATTCTCCACTGATGTGAATCCATCTAAGTGTGTTATAGCCAGGAAATAAATTGAAGGATGTTGTTAATTCTGTATAAGAACAATAAAGTCTAAAATTGTGCAGCCAACACGAGACACGTGAACCTGTTACTTTTAGTTTATGATAGAGTATCTTGGATTTTTGAAAAAAAAAATTAAAAATCCTATGCTCAACGCTTCTCCATGTTTATCAGAGCAGCAATAACAAAATACTCTTTTCTGCAGATCTTATTTCTTTAACAGCTCATCAGATGGTTCTGAATGTTCTCAAAATGCTTGTTTTGTTCTTGCACTTTACAAATTGTTTATTTAGTTATTATATTACATGCCTTGAGTACACCAAAACCAGTATTTTGCATGTAGCCACTCAGGTTTCCATGTGTGGTGCTAATTCAGTGTGGAATGAGTTGGCAAATAGTAAGCTAGTAGGGACAGGAAGGAAACTTCTCTGGGTCGTTTCTGCCAACTCATCAATAACGATCTGCTTATGTGTGACCAGTGCCTGAGCGGTGCAGATTTGCACTTGTCACTGCAATGGTTGGGGGGTGGAAAGGGAAGTAGTGTCACCACTGCCAGACACGGATCGACTGAGCTGCTGCCAAGTGTTTCATTGCACAAACTCACCTTCGGTTTGAAGTTAAAACAGCAAGAGGAGGTTTTTTTCTTCATGTCTTGTGAACACGTCTTGCTGACAGGCCTTGTGCTACTACAGCATGTGGTGCTGTGTGATGGTTACAAGGCAACATATCAGCCAGCTTCTTTCCAATGTCAGCAGTCCAAAAATTGTTATAAACAGTAGCAAATATTGCCAGCTCATTGCAAAACGTGCATGTGAAAATTGTGCATTTATGAGGGAGATGTGGGGTTGTGCATGTGTATAGGTTGGGGGAGGTACATGTATGTGTACAAAGAGAAAAAAGATTTAAAATAATCCAGGTATGTTTAAAGTGCAGCGCCAAAACACAATACAATTTGAAGAAAACAGTGTGTCATTCTCAACTTCTAGACATACAATTCATTTTTTTCCATCCTCTTTCTGATACATTCAATAATTTTATTTGTTACTGAGTTTTCTACTTTCCAGCTGTGTTCATTTCGTAAGTGAGCTTTTTCACAGAACTGTACATAAAGACTCTGAGAACCTTTTCTTTAGGGATGCTGTGGTTGTACAATCGAACAATATTATTTACTTACTGGTAGCATTATTGAATTTCTGAGTTGCAGTAACCTGTAGAGACAGAGGAATTTGGATATGTAGTTTGTTTTGCCTTTGTACACAGTCTTAATCTATCTAGGTTACATTCTGTTTGCCTAATTCCCAGTTTTTGTTCTTCACACCTGTCATTCCTCTCTGAACTTCTAGGGGAGGGGAGAAGGGACTGGGGTAATCAGCGAATATTGTCAACTCAGGCTACTTCCTTACTTCCTCTCTTGGAATTCTTTACAGTTATATAAAGTTGTGTTGCTATGCACCACAGGTACTGCATGTTTAAACTCTCTTTTTTGAGGAATGGTGGTTCAGTACTACTCTTTCTAATCCACGGACTGCCATTTATCTTGCAGGTATTGATTTTCCCTAGCAGTCTTTTACAATGGACTTCAGAGCTCATTGGAAAACTAAATCATTCATGGTTATCTACTGACAGGCACAGTGAATGCCAGCTGTTGTGCACGTCCTTTGTTTCTGACTTAGCACAAAAATTGTGACTGTAGATTCGTATGTTTGTGTACACATAATCTATTTTTCCTTTTTCAATGTAAGGCAGTGGGGGGAGTATGTAAAATTTCTAAGTAGTCTTCTTCCAGAAGATAATTTTGAGTGAGTAGAGGCTAAATCCATTTGACCCATAATGTATGTGTCATCCAGAGTGGCATAATTTTTCATCTAGTGCAGGAACAGAATATTAGAAGAGCTTTTTGTCCCTTTCCTTTCCCCAAAGCTATCATTTACCTTATGAATCAATCAGGAAATCTATGTACTTCACTCACAAGAGGACTTGCCAAGGACTGTAGGCAGTGAAACCTACACCTACAGTGCAGCACTCAGTCTGTGCTTTTAGAGGGGCCAAGGGGACACCGCAGTGTGTGCCAGGGCTGCTGTCTATTCTTTCATGAGAAGGTGGCAAAAAGAAATGTGCTATTCAGAGAAAACTTCTGTGGATCTGTCTATTTGCAGCAGCAATCAGATACAGAAACGTTTTTCTAAACCTTGCCAGGAGGTGGTTTCTAACTTAATTTCAGTGGCGTGAAAAAATGAAAAGTTTTTTGCTTAGGAGCTTGATACAGTAACTACCAGGGCAGGACAAACAAGGTAAAATACAATAACTGCAAACATGTTGAAAGGAACACCCCCTACAGTATTTCTAAGCAAACTTATCTTATTTATGGAAATATATTTAAGATCTGGGGTAAGCCCTTATATAGTTAACTTTGACAGTTTTCAGTTCTGAAAACATCTGTGATGCTCCGGATGAAAAATCAGTGTTCCCATTTCATCTGTGAAAGTGTTTCAATCACTTTTTTCTCTCCACATGGGGTATTTTCAAATGAAGCACTGAGCAGACCTTGGGATGTGTGTGTGAATATCTTCTTTTCTTGACAGAATTTTGTAATTTAATTTAAAATGTTTCACTTCTTTTTCTCCTACAAACATTCATAGTTCTGAAAATGCTGTGGATGTATGTGTAGTACTTATCAATTTGTGCCCCAATTAAATGTCTTTGTTCATTAGGACTTGCTTATTATATAAGAAAAATTAATTAGGGAATGATTGCATTAACTCCTTGAATACATGCCTTTGTTCCTCAATAAGGATGCCTTTTGTTGCAAGAGATCTGCCAGAAGGGTATCTTCTAAGGACAGAATGAAGGATTCCAAACACAGAGGTGTTGCAGAATAGGTGCTCTCTTCTTCCCTGGTCTTTTCACAGCACCAGCAAATAGTTTTTGTAAGAACAGGGCAAGCATGATCAGACTGTCACAACCTGAACCGAAGTTGTTTCACAGAAGGGCAAACCCTCTCTCAGAAATGCTGCAGCAGCAGACCCAAAGGTGACATTGTTTGTCCTGGAATCAAGTTCTAAAAGCTCTTGCTCAATTACTCATACTCCTGTGCCTGAAACATACAGCTTGAATTAATTTTTTTGGCTGGTATTGTTTAAAATGTCCTTGTTTTTTTTTCCAGAATGGGAGACAGCATTATAGGAACTTCCCAAATTGGTACCTCCAATTTGGGATGGATGTGTCCAAATAGTAGTTGTTTAAGCAGAGCTCTTTTAGCACACTAGAATGACTCTAGTGATTCCTTAACAAGTAACATCTTGCATATTGATTACATTTAAAAATCAACAGGACTTCAAAGTCAGTTTTATAAAGTCAGTGGAAGTATAAATTAAGATTACTTTGTTCCCCATTGTGCATGTATTGCAATGTAATCTTGAATTTTACACTCACTGGTTTCCACCACACAGCTTCTCTTTTTGTACTGTTCTCTTTTTACACCTCCCAGATTCTTTGCCTCGTGTCATCTATCTTGTGTATGGAATGAAGGAAAGGACGTCTTGTGATCATGTCATAGAAGGTTATTCCTATGCATGTGCTACAGGATTTATCTTGCAAGGCAAACTTAATGATCACTGTCTTCATCTCCCTATGCAGGATGGATAGTTCCCAGGGGAAAAAAAACCCAAAACAACCACAAACAAACCAAACCCCCAAATAAACCACAAAAAAATCCCAAATATTGCAAAACTCCAGTGCATTATACCTTGTTCTAAAATGAGAGAAGCACCATGTGATTCAGTTTACTCAAAGTGATCCAGTCAAGGACCTGTCAGTCTGCACAAAAGCAGTATCAGCAACTTCTTAGATTCTATCATCGTAGAAAATAATAAGCAATTGATATGCTTCCTTCTGAGTTAGTTACAGCCTCAGGGGTAATAAAAGATTATTAACATCTCTTGTAACTTTCACAATATTTTCCACATAACTAGCCCATGATTGGTTTCTAAATGGTGGTTCATACCTTCATATTTCAGAGGACACATGGGTTAATGTGACCTAGTTACTGCTTTAGTGTCTATTTTTCTTCAACTAGGTTTATGCTGATTCTTATATTAAAGTTCCCTCCATGCCCTTGAGTAGTGGACCAGAAGTATTTTACATCTG
>NW_009952974.1:15033562-15037835 GCF_000747805.2 Chaetura pelagica | reverse complement strand
CAGTCAGAAATCTCTGTCTCTTCTCCAGCATTAGCCCTGCCTGGACTAAGCATCCCTGGCCTACCACCAAGGCAGCTACTGGAAGGGACTAATTTGCTTTTTGCTCTTCTGTGTTTTCAATTATGTCCCTCATTTTTATTTGCTGTCTTTCTGCTTCTCATTTGAAGGACCCAGTAATCAGTCAAGGCAGAAGCAGGGGTCTGCAGATAAGAACTCAGGGTACTCGTGTTGCTGGCTTTCCCCACCCCTCCATGCCATGTGCCTCTTCTGCATTTGGCACAGTGGCTCAGGAGCTTGCTCTTTCCTTAGCAGGGTCTGAATTCAGCCACTTAACGCCCTGCTGCAGTGCCAAAGTACACTCTGGAGCTCGGGATTGTATAGAGGAGGAGCAAATTACAGATGCAGCCAACTGGATGTTACCAATCCCTTATCTGCAGTTCTCTTTCTCTAAGTAGCCTGTCCCTGTGCTCTGATTTCCCTTTTTCCCTTTCATGAAGTGCTGAAGGGAAGTGACCTGCTCTGCTCCTCTCTCTCGGAAGGACTCTGTTCCAGACAAGCAGGTGAAGTTTTGTACGAGCTATACTTCCTCATTAAAAGCACAGAAAGGAAATTGAAGCAATTAATTTTGAGAGGTGTTTTGTGGGAGAGCTGGATTTTTATTTTATTTTGTTGTTGTTTTTTTTTTAATAAAAGAATGGGAAGATTTTTTTCTTACAGATGTTTTATATCCTTTTTTATAGTCATGCAAGCACAAAAGGCACATCAGGTTTTCCCTTCCATTCCTGTGTTGAGCGCTTAAAAACATTCCTATTTCACTTCTAGTTATTATGGATAAAACAGTTTGTGTTTTCCAAGTCATAGCCAGAATCATCCAAACTACATACAACATGAGGCATCAGCTGTTACATTTTATAAAAAGGAAGAAAAAAGAATAATAGGTGTTTTCCCAGATACTCACAGGTGAGGAAAGCAGAGTTTCAGGAAACACATGGTAAGACCAAATGCTGGCAGCACAGACCTCTGCTATGTGGGTAGTCTTTGCTTTCTCCTCTTTCTTCTCTCACAGTGCTTGGCTGCAGATCCCCTTTACCCTCCATATTTTTCTCTTTTCTATCTCCTCTAGCCCCTTTTATTTACATCTTTAGGCTTATTGTACCAAGTCAGGAATTCCTCCTTGATTTTCTATGGTTTTGGTGCAAACCAGCAGAGACCTCTATGAACTATGATAGCAGTTTTTGGAAGAATTCTTTGCAGCTGTTAGAGAAAAAAAAAAAACAAACACATGAAATACATGTATTTAAATACATGAAAAACATGTATTTAAAGTGGTGTATTTTTCCTGCAAAATACTTGAGCAGCTTCAACTGAAACTATCAAAAAAGACTGAGCTTGAAGCAAACAGCTGGTAAGATACACTGAGTTAGATGTGGAAAAAAAACCCAAATTGCTGCCAAAAGCAGGGAATGTCAAATCAGTCTTTGACAGTTTTTACAGTTTGTGGTATTTTAACATAAAGATGCAGGTTTCCTAGTTCCTGACAGGAATCTCTTAAAAGAACAACTCTTTGTTAAATTGGTGAGTATAGATAAGTACTTTTCTACCCTGCTTCTACTCTTTAATACATACTGTTCTCAGGAAAAAAAAAAAAAAAAAAATCTTACTTGAAATAATACAGACTGGCTTTAAGGAAGAATCTCGTAAAACATTAATTATTGTTTAAAGTTTCCTGTTGCTTTGTATTTTCTCTAACAGAAATTGGATGGATGAGCTTCCTCATCTCAGTTCCCACATCAGCAGCCAGACAGGAAGCCCTGTCTCTGAGGGGAAAGTGAACTGACATGCACTGGTGTGAAACAGAAGTCACCAGGTGCAGTAGCCTTTCCCTGCTGCTCTACAGGAGCTTGGTGTCCAAGGTGTGGCTTTTGAAAAAAGGCTACTAAATTGCTGCAACATGCCCATTATTGTGTATACAAGTAGTTGGGTCATCAGCCTAATTCTTTATAGAAATACAAATCTTACCATTTGCTGTTTCTCCCAGAAAATCTATTCCTGGGCTGTGTGTTTCATGTCCGTCTTTACATAAGCCTTGGAGTTACTCTCTAACACTTCAGTAGTATTTAACTTCTTTTGTTGGTCAGCATAAGAAAAAGCTAAGTCGTCTTTGTCTTCATTTCATTGCTTCCTTCTCAAGTTAGTAGTGTGTCCATAACACAAGGAAGTTGGCTAAAGGGAGAAGATTGTTAGAGGTAAATATTGTAGGCATTAGACACTGAGGGATGTTTTGCAGCTAGACTAAGGAAAACATTTTCCCCCAAAGCAGACAGTTGCAAAATTATACTTAAAGATATACACACATAAAATTTATCTTCAGCTTAGATTTTGTTTTTGTCCTGGTTTGAGCCAGGATGAAGCCAAAAAGAAAAATTGGCTTTATCCTGGCTCAAACCAGGACAGTTTTCAGTATGTGGAAGGTAATGATATTAACTCATTTCAGGGTACACTTCTTGTGTCTTTAGTCACTCTGGTTCACAGAATTAACCAAGGCCATGAATTTGTCCCTAATCTCTCTTTGCACAGTTCAGAACTGCAGAGGAAATTAAAATCTACCTAATGGGATACCATCTATCTTTGTGATCTTGGTGTGCTGGAGCATTCTAGAAGCAGGTAAACTGTCAGTTAAACTTAGAGCAGACCCTTAAGGAGGTTCATATATAAGGACCATCTGAAAGATGAAAGCCAAAGTCAGGAATATTCTTTACTCCACATGTTAATCTAAGAACCTTTTCTGATTACAAAATCCTAGGCTTCAGTCTTTTGGCAGCATTCTACTGAAAGGTATTTTTTTCATGTTATTTTACGTATTCATACTGTTTTACTGTCAGATGGTAGCAGGCAGTGTAACAAAAGCAGCTCTTCTCTCAGAGTATCTTACTGCTCCGACTTTCAGCAAGTTTCAAAATGTAGTATGTTTTTATTTTTTGCTAGATCTGGAAGTAGGATGGTTTTGGTAGTGGTTTTTGTTTAGCTGAATACAGCTGAGTATTCTGAGTATTTTTATCTCCGTTTTACAAATGAATAGCACAAGGTTCAAGCAAAGTGATTTATGTCCAGTTAAATTTGCAAGCCAGCAGAGCCATGAAGGGAAGGGAAATTGTCATATTCCTTGAGTATTAGTTTAACCACTGGGTTTGTACTTGACTGTTCTTTTTCTCAGGTTTGATCAGTCATGGTCCTAAAAGTTCATTTTACAAAATACAAAGTCTAGTACTGTGGTAGAGGAGCAATACGGATGGATTAAAAAAGAAGCTGCTGATTTCTTAAGGCTGATTTATTTTAGTATAAAGAAAAGAATTGAATCTCAGATACTTGCTTGTTTCATCCTTCTCCATTTGCTTAGGGGGGAATTCTCATTCTCATTTTCACAAAACATTTTTAACATCTTTCTGTTTCTTTATTTTACTTACAAAAATCTCCAATCATGTCTGGAATAGAAAATCTGACATTTTTCTACCATAAGGGGTAAATCTATGGCTGGTGTTCACATAAAAATCACAATCCTTGTATGTATTTATACTGTCACTCGACAATCAGTCTTGGAAGAAACTGAGACCAGATGAGATTTTTTTTTTTTTCTCTAATGTCTCACCAATTTTTTTTTTCTTGGGGCTAAATCTTTCTACAGGAATCAAATACTAAATTTTAATAATATTTTAGATTACAGTTTCTAAACCAACAGTGGTATTTAATTTTCAGAACACTCTTTTCTTTCCAAGGTTCTCCTGATTTTTATTTTCTAAATCAGAAATTATTTTTGGCATGCGATGAATATATCCATGAATGAAGGGAAGGAAGGGCAGAGGAAATATTCCCAACACTGAAAAAATAATTGTAAAAATAATGAAAAGGTGTTTTCTCAATTATCTTTTGATCTCTGTGCTTCATCATATCACATTATACAGGGAGGAGAGAGTGGTAGGGAGAGATTAGAGTTATTTACACGATTAATTTATTTAAGTATCAGAGTTTCTTGATTTCAGCCAGAGAAGTGCAAAGCCAGGGTGATAGAAGAGTAAACTACCAGCAAATTCTGATTTAATTTTGGTTGGACAGCATAGAATGTTTTTTTTTCATTTGCTTGTATTTGTCTAAACCACCATTTTGGTCTGGTTTAAGAGAAAAAAAAATTCTACTGATAAGGCTGGTATTAAACTTTGGTTTCCTGTGCTTGGTTTGACAAAGTCTTGCAAATTAGACTCTTAAGTGAAAATCCTGC
>NW_009952974.1:14970094-15033542 GCF_000747805.2 Chaetura pelagica | reverse complement strand
TAATATTCCCACTTTGCTGCTAATTCAGCCAGCTCCCTCTCCCGTACTAGGTTAGAGCACATCCCAAGATAGAGAAGGACATGGGATGGTGAAGTTATTTGTACTGGCACAAAGAATGGATAAATGGACATGTTAGCAAAGATTTAGGGCTGTTATCCCAGGTCAGTGCTGGGGCAAGATGATTAATGCATTTCTTGCTAAAAAAAAAAATAATTTTTTTTTAAAATAGGTAAAAAGAATGTATGTTTAAACATATTGTTCTGGTTTTTAGTACCTATGTTTTAATGGAATGTTGAAAATCTGAAAATGTGTCAGAGAAAACCTACCAAATGAATCAAGGCTTTTTTAGTGGGAGGCTTAAAGAACTTATGTTCCTTAGTTCCTTGATAGGCACAAGAGCTGAACTGATTGCAGTGTAGAAGTGCTTACTCATTCAGAAGGTATTTGAGATTAGGGTGACCTTTAGTAGAGAAGCACCATTAGATTGAGTGGTTTATAATAGACACAGGAAGCATCTCTTCCACAGTGATGTAAATTAACTTAGTTGGAAACCTTTAGATGAAGCTGTTGAGGTTTTTTTCCCAAAATTTAGGATCTGATTGACCACAGATTTTATGACTTGATAATAGGAAGGGCCAAAACTCTCCAGTAAATGAAATTGTACCACAGATTTTTCAGGAAATCATATATAATGGTTCCTAAAACAAATGTATGAATTTACTGCAGACACTGCTTTCAGTATTCTGTGTGATTGTGAGTACAGGCATGCAGAGAGAATCATCCCCTTTGTAATTTTTCCACACAAGCTGTACTTTTAAAGGAGACACATGAAAGAGGTAGCACAACAAGTGACTTCATGTTATGCCATAGTAGTGGACACAAAAAAAGTAGGGAGGGAAGCCTAACTGCTGGTGGCCCGAGACAGAAAATAGGTCTCCCAAGTCCAGGATTCCAGCCCTGCAGTCCTGTTAACAGAGATAATGTGGAATTTACAAAAATAAAAATAGCTGAATTAATTTCTAAGGGAAAATAAGGAAGCTGAATTTATTAATCTTTCACCCCTTTTAAGAAATGAAGTGCCCTTTTAGTTGTTGTGTACTATATATGAAGTAGAAGTACAAACTCCAAAGCTGTCTCTTTCCTTTTTTATTTTTCAAGCACTCGCTGTTATTTCAAGAACTTTTCATGGATAGCTGTAGTATCTGACATGTTAGCAAGTGCAAAAGTTTTGTTTTGAAATGTCTCAAGGCTGATTTCACTGACTAGTAGTAGTGTGTGGAGGTCACATTTAACACAGCCACTGTTTTCCTCAGAGAAGCTGGAGCTTGCTGCCAAATTGAGCAAGAGGGAGAGAGACAAACAGGGAAAAGTTGCATTCAGACGGATTTGCCTTCAGAGTACAATGTTGTTACTGTATTTTGGAAACCATGCAGAAGGGAAGGGAGATAGGTACTGGCCCTGTGGTCTGAGTTCTGTCTTAATGGATACTTACGTCTTTCTGCACCTGGTGAAAGACATCTACTCTGAATATTAAAATGAAAAAAAAAAAATAATCATGGATGCAGTTTGATTTCAGGGAGATCCAGATTTCATGCTCTGTGCATATGTGTTACATGTGAGTGCATTAAGAGAACCCGTTAAACAATCAAATGTGATTAAGCAGCCCTCAGACGACAGTGTTATGGTAAGTAACCCATAATGTTGTAAAATAATATTTCTTTCTATTCTAATTAAATATTCACACAGTCTGAGTCAGCTGCTGGGAATCTGACAGGAGTCCTCCCCTGGATTAGTTATTGGACATTTACATCTGCCTATTTTTTTTTAAACCCTCAAATGTTGTGAAGAGCATAGAGACAGAGGTGTGGGGAGATGGTTAGAGAACTGCAGGCTCATCTTACAGAAATACATCCCTGAGGAGACACTCTCTGTGCTAGTCAAGGAGAGCCAATATGGGGGGAGCACTGGCAGCATTCCCACAATAAAAGGAAGTTATGCATGTCATAGAATCATTTAGGTTGGACAAGATGCTTAAGATCATTAAGTCCGACTGTTAACCTAACAATACCAAGGCCACCACTAAACCATATCCCTGAGTGACACATCTGCACATCATTCAAACACCTCCAGGTATGGTGAATGAACTATTTCTCTTACCAGCCTGTGCCAGTGCTTGATAACCCTTTTGGTGAAGAAATTTTTCCTAGTATCCAATCTAAGCCTCCCCTCGTGCAACTTGAGGCCATTTCATCTTCTCCTATCACTTGTTTCCTGGGAAAGCCGACTGGTACCCACCTCCCTACTACCTCTGTTCACGTAGAGCTCTATTGGTAGAGCTGACTCAGGTGTTCTGGTGACGCAAAATAAGCAAGGCAATGTACAACAGTTTAGTGTTTACTGGAACAGTAAATTACATTTAGCAGTAGCCAAATGAGAAATATGTTCCCTGATGAGGCCTTGTAATCCAGAAGGATGTTGAAAAGATCTGATCTACAGGATGTTTATTGCTGTCTGTCTATTTACATGATCACAAAAATGGCATACAAATAAGGAGTGTTGTCCAACGGTTTAAGAAAATTCCAGACCTTAATTTAGGTGCAGCTCCTGCATTGTTAGTTTATCTATGACATTGTTTTCTCCGTTTGATTGCTGAAGGGAAACATTGGATTATATTAGCAGTTTTTTCCACATGTGGCTTAAAGTTTTGCGTTATCAGAGTGAAACAACCCAGTATGCTGTAGGGCCACTTGGTGTTTTTCAAAGGCTTCTTGATGCCCAGTGGGTGTGATACTCAGATCTCTTATACTCACCAATATTCTGTTTACAAATGTTTGTCTAACAGGCAACTCTAGATTAAATTCAAGAGTTATATCATGATGAGAGGTAAATTAACTGTGGGCAAAAATTCCCAGTCACAAATTTAAACCTTACTCAGATTTATGGTTATGCTGCTGTTATAAAAAGATAGAGCTTTTGGAGTTTTGTTGGAGTGGTGGCAATAGCATGTATGAGACTTCCCTAGCATGCTTCAATAGCTAAGAAAATGAAAGCTTAGAAATTAGGTCATTAGGTAGAAAAGGAAATGTAAATCAGTGCACTGTCACTAGCTCAGACATGAAGCCAACAGCTTAGCCGTGGATACTAGTCAAGCACCAAAAGCTTAGACTCAGATAAACATCTGGTTGTATCTAAAGCTTTAAACTGGAGAATGCATCTCAGCAAAAACTAATAAAAATGTTCTGGAGTTCAAACATTACAAAAAGCAGCTTTTCTTGCAATATAGTGTCACCTCACTTAAACAAAAGACTTAGAAATGCTACCTAACCTTTCTGTTTGCAGCAACTTACCTCCTGACAGGATCAGTGCCCTTTATTTCTGAGGCTCACAAATTGGTGTTTGTACTGCCTGCTGTGTGTGAAGAGATCTTTTAAAATAACCAGAACTTCAGTTTCACCAAAGGAGTTCTCTTGATGCACTTGCTCTTTCCTTCTTTTTTTTCTTTTTTTTTTCCTTTATTTTTTTCTTTTTTTTTTTTCTTTTTTTCTTTTTTTCTTCTTCTTCCCCCCTCACGTGCCTACTTTTATGTCTTTCATTAGTCCGGTTCAGTTTCCAGAAGGCATCAGAGTCTGTGGTACGATGACAGAGCTTCAGATAGAGAGAATTATAAGAAAATTCAAGGATGAAAATGTTGAATTACTGACAATGTGTAACAGATCACATGAAACTGCTTTTGTACCTGAGGACTCAAAGGTGGCATATGTGATGCAGGTTTTTAAAACCTATTCCATGGAGAATGTAAGCTTTTGGGTGGCATAGTTTTGTCAGGCAAATTAATAGAATCCTCAATAAGAATAGTGTAAGAGGACATCTCATACTGTAGACTGCATCTGAAGTGCCAACATAATATTTTTATGATATTTTTAGAAATATTTTTATTTTAATATTTTAATATTTATTAATTTATTTATTTTTATATTTCTTATTTTTTAATATTTTAATATTTTTAGAAATAATTCCCATCTCTTCGTAGAGGTCAGCAAATGTGAATAAGGATATTTTAACGGGCATATTTTGAATTATCAAAAGGGTTTTTGCAAAACCCCTTGGCAAAAACTTTTAAGAAAACTAAATTGGCCTAAGAGGATTCTTGCATGCCACAAAGATAATTGTGAGGTAAGTGAGGGAGTTTACTAATGGTGAAGTTTTCCAAAGTAGTAAGGACAAAGAAAGACCAAAACTTTGTGAAAGACCTTACTGTGAGTGAAAAGCCAGACAATAAATGGTTGGTGAAGTTCTGTCTAGATAAATAAAAGTGATGCACATGCAAGGAAGAACACAAAACTTTGCCTGGGAAGTATTGTGCTATAAATTGGCCATTAATATTAGGGAGTGAGATTTCAGGTTTATAATAGTGATTCCATGGAACCATCAGCTCAGAGTTCAGTAATAATCCACTCTGAGTATTGTATATTGTTCCTGTCCATGCCTTCAAAATACTTGATTGATTTTGTTAAATTGTGGTAGAATTGAGAAGGGTACGAGGATGCTCAAAGGAACAGAACAGTTTCCATGCACAGAATGACTAAGCAACAGAGACAGAACTTATGATGTGGTATAGGCTTATGAAATGGAATTGCATGGAACTACTTTTCCACAAAAAGAATGGTTTCTTGACACAGCACATTGTAGGCATTGGAATTCAATGCAAAAAGTGCAAACTGTTTTACATCAGTTCAAGGGATGACTGTGCAAGAGAAAGTCACTGGGATTTGCCAAATACACAGAAAATACTTGGCTCTGGAAAATTTTTGGTGGAAAAATATACAAACCTTGCAAAAATAGTTTGGGGAAATACAACGTATGTTTATGCTGCTGCTGTTCTGTTGATAACTGCATATGATTGTTTTAAGGGATACAACAATAGCATAGGTAGTGCTTCAGTAGAGTTTAGCAGTTCTTTGCCTTTGGATTGTTTGGTTTTACATTTGCTTTTTTTAGGTACTTGGAAAGTCATTGTCACCAATCGCATTAGCTGTAGAGTATTCCTCATGTTTATATGATTTGAAATCAGGACATAGTAGTGGTAGGTTATTGCAGAAAGCTGTCCACATTCTGTTAGTGCTTGCTCACTTCAGTATTTTGGGTTTTTTTAAGAAGATTCATTGCAAAAAGATAGTATCTTCAACTTTGTTAGAAAGACATTTTTAAATTTAACTTTTCATTACACTAATGGAAATAGGAGAATGAGACTAAAAGGTTGTTAAACTTAGTTACGGCTTCCAGAGCACTGAGAATTGCTTTATTAATTTCTCCTGTAGCATAAACAGCATAGTGCATATTTTTATTAACATTTCTGGTAGATGCTACTGTCTGTCATTATTTTGTTTTATTCAACAGTTTTTTAAATATTGGTGCATAGTATGCTGTGGCATTTCCCAATATGTACCTCAACAAATTACTCTCTTCCTCTTTCCTACTTCTTTCCTTACTCCCTGCAATGAAGGGGATAATTTTATGTAGTGATCTGACATCAGTTTACCCTGCAGCATTAATCTTCTGACAGAGAGATACTATTTTAGTTTTCCAGCATGCTGTAATCCACCCCTGTTTCTGATATATTTAAAACCTATTAATTGTTAATGTTGCACTTCTTGAATTCTAATCATGACCAGGTTGACTACATGTGGGGCTCTGGTTTGGGAAGGATCATTAACTGTTCCCCTGGGGATCCCCATAGGTACTTTCTAGAGGCAGCATGAACTGTATTATTTGTGTAGATTTTGTCCTTGTGCTGCCACATCTGTTTGAAATGGGGACTTTGTGGGTAGTCTGCATTGTATGGTTTTGAGCTGCATTGCCTAGTGCCAGCACTCTGGATTGTTACTGGGGATGCACAGAGGAGTCATTGATCACTGCTGCTTTTTTCCCTTTTTATTTCTTTAAATGGAATTGCAATGCTAGTGGGTATTTTTGCTATTTTTTCCACTGACCTCAGACACTTCAAATGGTAGAGGTACTTCTCAGCATTACTCTTTTGTTCTAGGATACATGGTATAACAATTAGTAGTTAAGTTGGAATACAAAACATACTTTTCAATTTAGAAAAAAACCCCACAGTTATCCCCTAATGATACAGCAATGTTTTAATATTTTAAATGTAGTAATATAGATTGACTGCCATATCCATTATAAAATGGATGCTCAACAAACTTTAATCTGCATATATAATTGTTATATATCATGCAGGGTGATTTAATAAATGGTACAAGTCAGAAACAGAACTTCTTTATTACATTTTAACCTTTTGAACTTTGGACTGTCACTATATTCTAGAAACAGAGGAAGAAAGAAATAATTACATTTGTTTTAGGCATTTCTTTAGACTTTATCACATTCATTGTAACAACAACATTTTATTGTAGGTAGTGTTTTTACTTCTATAATTGTCTTATATAACCCTATGGCAATAAAATACAGTATTTAATGGCAAAAGCTGATAAAAATCATATCATCGCTCCAGAAGAAAATTTTAGCAGTGACATTTACCTAGGTGTATATTTGATTTAAAGGAATCTAGCAATAAACCTGTGTACCATAGTCCAAAAATCTGTTTAGTGTTTCAAATTATAAGAAAATATTTTCTTAGGCAGATATGCAATAAATTTTTCTTGAATTTGTGTACTTATTTGCATGTACATATATGTGAAGAAAATCCTCATTAGTGCAGGCTTCTCTTGAAGCTTAAATATGTACTAAGAGAAAATTATAGCCTTTATGCTCAGGTTCAGAAAGTCTGGAAGCAGCTAATTTGGTGTTATAATTCTTTAATGAGTCAGTAAATCCAGCTTTTCTCTCTTCCTTTTGTAAGTCAGCTTAGTATCGACTATGTGATGTGTACCACCCAAGATTGAACAGCCAATTTGATTTCTTGAAATGCTGCTGTAAAGAGGAAAAAAAAAAATAAATCATTCACCGTGACTGCAAAGCAAGCTTCAGAAAAAGATAACTTTATAACAAATGGAACTGTTTCCTCCTGTGCTGGTTTAAAAATAAGGTTGAGAAATAAGCACTTGTCTTTTCTTATAGAATGCTAGTTTTTGTCCTCTCCTCTTCAGAATCCATTTCTCATCTCAAATAAGGACAGAGGACCACACGTGCACAGATGCTCACATAATAATTTGGCTGAAAGGGACCTCAAAGATCATCTGGTCCAACCTCTTGCTCAGAGCAGGATCAGCTGCGAGATCAACCAGATATTCTATTTGAATAAGAAATATATGTTTGATTATTTTTTGAGTCAGGAAATTAATTTTAATCTGTATCCATGACGTATCAGGAAAATTGCAACAGAGCTCTCTCAGATCTTGAGGCTGTTCTAAACTGGTGACCAACAGGAGTCCTGGTATTTAGAGAAGATGTAGTTAGTTCCCAGTTCCTTAAAATGTTCAGTGCTTCACTTACCTCACGTTTTTCACAGTGCTAGAATGTTTTCTGAAGCACATTAACTTCAATATCTTTTCCTGGTGCAAACACTACCTACATTCTCCTGCAAACTTCAGGCTTCCCATGGGCTTTGTCACTCAGCAGTTCTGCATGGAAATGTTTGGGAATTGTGACATTTTTGCCCAGCAAATGGTGTTTCTCATAGAGTCTGCAAAGGACCTCCTCTCACAAAGAGGTCTCTAGAAGACAAGATTTTCCAAATAAGTGCTGGTATCTAATGGTTCTGTTGGGTCAACAGGTGATAGGTGAGGACTCTCAATGAGCTGTTTGCAATTTGGAGTTGATAGTGGGACCTTGCAGCATGGAAGATGTGCAGGGCTGGAGAGGAACTATTTAGTAGCCTGGGGATGGCAGCAATAATGGAGCTTTTCTTCATAAGCTCTGGCATGCTACTAAATTCCTTAACTTATGTTAAATCTAATTATTCTGAGGGCTGAAATTGTATTTACTCCTGTTTATCTAAAACAAAAAAAACAACCAAACAAAACCCAAAACAAACAGAAAACCAAACAAAAACAAACAAAATAAAACCTGAACACAGACACACAAGAAATGGAAGTTTTGTCTTCTGCTTTCTTTGCTGTTATTTTTTATTTTTCTTCTGTACTGTATATTGCCCTAAAAAGTTGTAAATTTATTATTATTTGTTCTCCAGATGGATCCTGTGCAAAAAGCAGTCATAAACCACACATTTGGAGTGTCCATTCCCCCAAAGAAGAAACAAGTAATTTCCTGTAATGTCTGTCAGCTTCGCTTTAACTCTGATGTGAGTATTGGCTATTTTCATTCCTTTTTTTTGGGGGGGGGTGAGTGTGTACATTAGGTATAATTAATCTAAACATCTTTTTCTCAAACAAATCGATAGTTCTGCCTGTATTTGCTCAGCTTGCTGGGCTGATATTTTGTCCACTCAGAGGTGGAAGTCTATAAAGGTACATCATTCTCTGATTTTCTTGAATGAGTCTGGCTCAATATCCAGTGCCACATCCATGAACAATATCCCATTGGCAGTCCAGTAACCTTCAAAAGGTACTTACAGAAATGGGTTTGTTTTGTTGGTGGTGGTTGTTTATAAGAAGCTTCCCTGTGACTTCTCAGGACTTCGAGGTTCTGGAGACGGTGCAGAGAAGGGCAAGTAGGCTGATTAGAGGTCTGAAGAACAGGTCTTATGAGGAAAGGCTGAGGGAGCAGAGGCTGTTCAGCCTGAAGGAGGCTGAGGGGAGACCTCATTGCTCTCTACAACTACCTGAGAGGAGGTTGTGGTGAGGTGTTTTGGCCTGTTCTCCCTAGTGGCCAGTGACAGAACAAGAGGATATGAGGTTAAGCTGCACCAGGGAAGGTTCAGATTGGATATTAGGAAAGATTTATTGACAGAAAGAGTGGTGAGGTGTTTGAACAGGCTGCCTAGGGAGGTGGTAGAGGCGCTGTCCCGGGAGGTGTTAAAAAAATGGGTGGACATGGTGTTTCAAGAGATGATTTAGTGGTTAGAGACTGTAGGGCAGATGGTTGGACTGGATGATCTCGAGGGTCTTTTCCAACCCTGATGATTCTATTTTTCTATTTCTTTTGGATAATTAAAAAATGCATTACAAAAGAGGACATCTACTGATAATGTTCCAAATATACATCCATTTAATGTTTTTCCTGAGAAGATTAAAAATTAAAGAAATTTAAGAAAACTATATCTAAGAAAATTATGACCTTTGACACTTTAAAAACATTTGTTCTTGGAGAATACTTACTAATGTCCTTAAGCTAATTTAAAAAAAGGAGAAATGTTCAGGTTTTTTTGTTGATCTCAAGTGTAAGAACAAATCCTTAAATGATGTGTTATGCGTATTTTGCTGCTACAATTTCAATCTAAGAAATAGTTTGCAGACATCTCCTCAAAGCCATCAAGTTCGTTGTTCAGCTAGAGATTTGCAGTGAAGCACCTATACATGTTGCTCTGTTTTCTTTGCCTCTAGCGTTCCACCCTGAAAATGTCCTGTAAGTGGTTTCCCCAGTTTGGCTTTCTTGTCTTTGCTGGTATGGATTTTGAAGCAGTGCTGTTTTACCTTCAAATTTATTTTTAAATTTGTCTTATTTTGACAAGCTTATTAAACTTCCTTTGAAGTGGCAATATCTACTTAATTAAACTGATTCCAAAAGTCATTATTTAAAATTTAGTTCACTCATCTTTCCTCTCTAAGGTTAAGATGCAAAAAAAAAAAAAGCTTTCTGCTCTGATACTTGGCTCAGATACCTACTTTTATTGATTAAAACAAGGAAGCAATAAAGTTATTTTTTAAAATTTCCCTGGACTCCGTAGATCTGAATCTTGATTTTGAGCTGGACCCTACTCTCTAATCAGGGAGGCAGCTCAGCCTGTTCCTGGAGGAGTCACTCACTTTGTATGACATTCAGGTGGGCAAACAGCACTTGAGGCAGATTGAATCACAGTTTAGTGTCTCAAAACAGAAAAAGAGCTGAAATATATAATTTCTTGCATCTGCCAACCAAGCATTTTTTTCTATCTGCACTTGCTGCGTATCTACTTACTGACAGCAGAGCACAAAGTGCGTAATTTATTCTGCTTTCATTAGTAGCATCACAAAAGCATGCTGGATTATAGCCTTGTTTCTTCTTCTGGGGTGGGCATATTCATAGGTGTCACGCTCCTTTCTAAATGTGATCAATAAGCTCAGCTCTAGTTACTAGAAAATATCATAATTCTTTTGTAATGGATTGTTGAAAGAAAAGATGAAACATCATGACTGTGATACTGTTGGTGAAAAAATGCAGTTCCTTAACTTCTACAGCAAGTTTGCTTTACCAGGGCATTCAAAAACAAAGTGGAAATTTGATTCTAGAATGAGGTAGTGTTATGTTTAAGTATTTTCTGGTATTATTACAGTTAAGTTTCACAAATATTTCATAACCACATAACAAAGAAATACTTGGATAAAAAGTTTTCATAATATAGCATTTCTATTTTAAAAGCTATTTAGCCTTTCATCAGGTTATTCAGCTTCTCCTGGGAAGCTTACATAAGATTTTAAACCTTTTCTTCAGGTTCCATTTTCTGACCTTAGGAGTTCTTTATCTATGTATTGCCTTTTTTAATCCCTGAGAGACTGAGATCTTATTTTGGTCCTTTTGTAATGTGACATTATGCTTATGGGATGGAATGGTCTTTACAATCCCTTCTGTGTTAGAGCATCAGGGAAAAGGGAGTCAGGTATTTGTGAACCTTGTAGCTGTTGAATCTTTCAGTGAATCTTTTCCACCATGTGACATCCTAAGAATGTATTGAGCACCTTTCGGGTGGCATCAAACTGTGATAACCTGCATTAAGACCTTGAGCATAGCACACTGCA
Source organism: Chaetura pelagica (assembly GCF_000747805.2). NCBI lineage: Eukaryota > Metazoa > Chordata > Aves > Apodiformes > Apodidae > Chaetura > Chaetura pelagica. The sequence continues at coordinate 15,022,680 of NW_009952974.1, read as the reverse complement.
GAATGAGATTTGTAGTACAGGCACTTCACAATAACAGTTTCTTTTAGCTCTACAAGTCTGACATGCTCCTTGTTAAAGATTCTGATCTGATCTAGTAATGCTTTACGTATTGCATGAGTAACATGGCACAGTGGCTGTTCATCTGTGAGAAGAAAAGTATTGGTTTCCTTGCCTGCAATCTTTTCCTCACACTGTGGACACTCAGTGGTCTGGATCAATAGAAAAAAAAAAATTAAAAAATCAGACTAGTAAATTTATAGTTGTCAAACCTCCTACTAAATTAATACAGTAAAGTGCATGGGTTTCAGTTTTCTTCTGCTAGTGTCTGCAGATTTAGTTTGGTGAGAGTGTTCTGGCATCAGATTCACAGGCAAGGATCTGCAGCTACCTGAAGGAAATGAAAGTCTGATATGAAGGGTGGAAGTGAATTTCAAAATAGGTTGTCTCCAATATGGGAGTCAAGATATCTAACGTTGAAGTGATGCTTCATATTATATGAATTATCATATTATATGAATTATCATATTATAACTTGAACAGGGTGTTTCCTAACTAGTGATGGGTTTTAACTTCTATTTAGACATTTGCCATCATACTCTGTATGTTTTATAGAATCCATAATCTGCAATTTGGTCAGTTTGGAAGTTGTGGTTTTTTGCTAATAAATTCTGACACAAGCAGTTTGAGCACCCTTTCTAAGCTCTGTCAGCTCCAGGAGAAACTGAAGTACAGAAGACATGATCCAAAGTCCCAAGAAACAGAAACATAAAATGCCATCTCTGTCAAGTAACACAAAACTAAAGTGGTTTCAATAACCTTAACTTTCAGGTTCTTGAATGGGAATTTTATCTGTACTACTGGTATTAACCTGACTGCAGTGATAACTGAGGTTGCTTCAACAATATTTTTTGCATTATCTAGTTAAGATGCTCTAGCTGATACTTAGGGTGGGATAAGGTATCTGTGACATCCATACAAGGCTGGTACACCTCACAGAGAACCTGCAGTTGGAAGTCAGACAAGACACCTGAGGACATTCCAAATTGAACTTGGATACCTGTTTCTAGAACTGTATCCCCAGTCATTAGATTTGCCTTTTATTTTCTTTTTCTTTAATTCTTCTTTTTTTATTTTCCTTTTTTTTTTTTTTTTTTTTAAGACTAGAGTGTGAGAAGCAGGATTTTGTAAGGAGAAAAAGAATTTAAAAAATAGAAGAAAGGTAATTGACATCAAGATTATACCAGAAAAGTGGAAAGTTAGTTAGCACACTCAATAATTAAAGGGAAGTGAAATGGCAAAAAAGGGAGATGTGAACAGAGAAAAGGGCCTTTTCCTAAACTGATTTTTAATGACAGATATCAGGAGTCAACTGCTGTTGAATTAAGCTGGAAATCTCTATCCTTTATAAATTTTATACTGTTATGCAGAGGAACACACATTTTTAAAACCTGTTTAAAAAATAAATAAATAAAGGCAAAACCATCCATCAAGTTACTGTTGAGTTTGCTTCAGTATATTAGAATAATCATAGGTGTTTCCATCTTTGCATCAAAATATTTGTTTAACACCATTTTATCTTTTAATTTCTACATGATGATGTAGTAATATGTGTTCCCCTGCAGCAATGACAAGAGTGTCAGCAAATTTCAAGCTTCAGTCTTACACGTTATGATCCAGCTCAGAAAAAAATGAGAAGTATCTTAATTATGTTTCCTACCACCAGAGACCATGCAGCAGAAGAGGAAGAATCCTTTCCATGGAACACATTGTGGTAATGATTCAGGTTTAACACTTGCTTAAAGGCCACCAGAGCAAGGGATGTAGCTGTATTCCAGCAAGAGGAAGCAAGACAGGCTGAGAAGGATCTAGCTTAGCCTTAGAAAAAAATGATGGTTTGTTGTTTGTTTTTTTTCTTTTAAGAATTCTGGGATTCGTTCCGAACACATGGTATATCTATGTGGACTATAGATAAGATTTGCTAGATAAATTTTCATATTACATAGGTCTGGCTTGTTGATATTAATTATTTATATTGCAGTCATTCTAGCAGAAACAAAAAGCAGCTTGAGTTTGCTAAGTCCTCATGATACCCACAAGAGTGTCCAAGAGCAATAGGGCTAGTGTAAAAATGGCTGTTTTCTATCCCACATAGATTCCTTCTCTACCATTTCTTGGCTCATTCTTTCTCATTCCTTGTGGCCACCAGATGAATCTGCAGCATCTCTTGCATCTGCTGTGTGGCAGTTAAGTCCCTCTGGCATCTGTGGTGCTTTGGCCACTGTCCCCATGATGATTGTGTTATGGCATCTGACGCTGTATCTTGCAGCCATAAGAGAAAAGTGTGTTGCAGTTGCAAGGACACCTGTTTGTCCTCTGCAGAATTTTCCCCCATATCTATGAATCATCACCTTATATTAAAGTACCTTCTCCCTACTCTTCTGACTCCTTATTTGTATTGCTAGTCCACAGAGTTTCTGGAGCTTGGGCACATTACAGTAATGTGAGTGCTAATCTAGTCCCTTTCCTCAGGAGCCAGACCTCTCTGTACTCCAAACACAAATGCACCTTGCCAGTAGTCCACAGGGGGTTTTGTTCATTTTTTTTGGTGGTGTTTCTTTGAAAACATAGTTTGTCATATCGTGTCTAAATGAATTATCTGCTTCCCTCTGCACCCTTTGTTTCTTGTAGAAAGGGCCTTTGGCTGTGATACAGCCTGGTAGGTACCATCTTGTTGACAGGATATCATTTGATTGAAATAAGCTTGTGGTTGTGGGGTGTGATGCTCTGTGAATAAAGGCTCTCAGTTAGAATTGCTTTTTGGTGTCACCTGCAAAGTCCTGGAAATCAAGAAGAAACACCTTGTAGGCAGATCATAAAAAGCAGATGTAACAGTTGGGCATTAAGACATGTTGGATGTCATCTTACTGTTGAATACATTAATAGTTAATAAAAATTATGTGATAGTAGGGATAATACTTTTTAAAAGTCAGAAGGCAAATTTTTGAAGTTTAGGCAGGTATTACCAAATGTTAGCTTTGCAAATTTGAATGAATCACTTATATTGTCAAAAAGAAAATTTGCAGAATAATCAATAGCATCAAATAAAAATCCACACACCTGTCATCATCTTTTGTCAAATGTTCTACAGTTTCCCTATAAATAAGACTATTTATATTGATTTTTTGGCTATGGAGGGTAGTGGAGCAGATAGGAGGTAATTAAAATCATAAATCTCAGGAACTTGTGAAAGTGATTTTCTGTTTTGTAGACAGAACTGACAAAATGATGAAATTTATTAGCTCCAACATGACAGAAATATTGCATGATTATAGGGTGCAGGGTTATAACATGCTGAAAGTTCTCTTCAAATAACAGCTATTTAACAAAGCTTTTAACTAAGTTTGGTTAGGTATTTGAAATGTGAGTTGGCTTCTTATGACATTACTGATCTTCTCAGCTTTTATTTTTTTCAATGTCCTTTTCAATTGAAATCTACCTAACTATTTGGAGCTATTAGGTTTTAGAAATCTGTTTAGAACAAAATTGAAAAAATAACATATAGCTTTGATATGCCAGATGTATGAACCCAGTTTCACAGATTTCTTCAATTACCTCTATTATTAATATAAAATGAGATAAACCTACATTTTTCAATACCATTTCCTAAATTATCACTTCATGTAATTTTTATTAAAGCTATGATTCCAGTCTAAACTACTCAAAATTTATATACTCCTCACATAAGTATGCATACTCTTACAGTATGGTTCTAACAGGTAGATGATGTGATCAAACATTTAGTAAACCAATTACTATTTTAAGAAAGGGAGCTTTATAGTTTAGTAGCTGCTGAGAATTGAAATGACAATATTCTATGGATCCATCAGTCTTGCTCAGTTAGATGCATTCTGTAGTAGGCTTACTGCCCCTGCAGCCATGTCAACAGAGCTCTCACAGGGATGCTTCACTAAATCACTCCTCCTTACTGCTAATCATGTTGCAATTATGGCCAGTCTAACTACTTCCACACTAAGAGCTTCATCTTCAAAAAACTTGGGGTTTTGTTTGTTTGTTTGTTTTTGTAGTTGAGACTATGTAGTTATGATGGAATTCTGTAGTTATCAGGAAGTCTGGAACTCACCTTGCCAGGATCCATGCTTTTACAAGATATTGCTTATCTTCCAGCACTACTTAGGCTTATTTTTATAGCTGCGATACAACTTCTGTGGATTTCAGTATCAGCTTGGGCAATTCAAGCTATTGACAATTTAGGATAAAAACTGGAATATTATGAGGATGTTTTAAGTATTCTGAAATAATTCTAAAATAAGGAAATTCTTTATTAATGATATGTCCCCCGGAATCAGAATCACCTTGATATATAGAAGTGGACAGGCACACAGGTGTTGAGCAGTGATCTTTCTACAATGTATGTTATGACTATATTTAGGACATGTTAGATTCTTTTTTTTAACTGAAAATTATGTAAAATTTGTTATGGTATGCAGGGAGAATTTATCTTTATAGATACTCCAAAGCAGAATAGACATTTTCAAGATTATTATATATCTATTAAGTCTTCCAGTTGTAAATTGTGTAAGTGGTTGAACTGTTACTGACAAAAGCTTTTGTAGTATTTTAAACAAAATATTTTTCATTGGAGTTTATAATTGTAGTGACATCGAATGAGATGGTGATTTGAGATAAAATTGCTGTTGAGAAGACTTCTCATCCAGGATTTAATTCCTGCTTTAAGAAGATGCAGTAGCAAGGGAAGAACAAATAGGAGCTCCAAGCCACGATGTTTGGTTCCATTTAGTTATGGCATTCACCTGGTGTGGCAGAGCTTAAGGCATGAACCTGGACTTCCCACAGGGATATTTCAGAGTCTCCCTTTATTTCTGTATTTCTCCTCCCTAATGTCGAACTGCTCTACATATATTTAATTTTACATGTGAATTGTCAAGCTGGATAATGTGGTAGCAGGTTTGAGAATTCAGCTTCAGTGTTGGCAGTCCAGTGGTCTTATTTCCATCAGGACCTCCCAAGGGACTACTTCAGCTCATCCTGAATAAACCTGAAAAAAATCTTCATCTCACACACATACATTCTGAACCATTAGATTTAGTCAAACATTGCACCAGATTGTCACTGAAGGGATCTGCTAGGTTAATATTTTGTCTCTTTATGTAGTAATAAGTTCAGTTAATTAGTCATTCACATCCCAAATGAATTCTAAAAGTCAGTCACTTGTGAACTGTCAAAATGAATAGTGCTGATGTCAAATATACCATCAATTATTGCTTCTGACAGGGATAATTTTCTGTAATCTTTTGTGCTGGAGTCTTACCTGAATTTCAAAGTTTTCTTAAGGGTAATACCATTATCAATGGATCTGTAGGAGCTGAATGTTTCCTGGGTTTCTGTATCCTTATATATGCCTATCTATACAGACATTTAAGTTTATGCAAAGTTAAGCCACTGAGGTTATTTGAAGCACTGTAATATACTAACAAAATTAACATTTGTTTAGAAAGCATGTTTACATCTAGAAGATGCAGATTTGCATTGCTTATGTTTTATTAGATGCAGTCTATTATGTAAGGTTAACATTTATAGTCTCACAGTTTAACATCCTGATGCTTACATTTCAAACTTAGTAATTTGGAGTTGAAAGTAGCGATTAATTTTACAATTTAAATAAAATGTAACATTTGGATTATTTGTGTGTTTTAATAAAATATCTTTTAAAGAGAGGAATATTTTGTTCTTTCTTACAACCAAGTCATTAATCCTTATTGCATGGAAGGCTTTATTAAAAAAAAAAAAAAAGGTATAATCGATTATGGTTTTTTAATTGCTACTTAAAGACTGTGAATGGAATTAAAAATAGATTTCTTAAACAGAGGACAAGCATCTTCCCAGCATTTTAAGGTGAAAGAATTTGAAAAGCTATGGGAGGAAACTGTATATTTATTTCTTAATGATATTGTTAATTATTTGCAACTGAATTCAAAATACAACTTTTCACTAAGCCATGATCTTCTAAAGATTTAGATGTATGTTTAGTACCTTAAAATATGCAATCCTATTCATCAAAAAGTAATGCCAGGAAAGTGCATGAACACTCTTGTGGGATTCAGCCTATCAGTACAAAGGAATTTTTTGCATTCTAGTATTTAATGTCACATTTATTGCAGCTTTAAGCTTTTCCTGTTCATTACATCTTAATAAGCAGTACTTGACTGCTTTCTATACTTCCTAATAAATAGAAGGATTCCATTTAAAAATGTTGTAATATGTGTACATTGAGCTAGTAGGCCATAGTCAGGTTTAGAACAAAGGAGAATTTAGATTTTCCTTTAGATAGGGTATAATTTAATATTCAAAAAAATATTCTACTTTTTCAAAAAGTTTTCTTCTTAACCTAGTAAGCATTTCATTTGAAGATTATAATAATAGTAGTTTAATGGTGACGTTTATTTAGATTATATAAACAATACATTCAAATTAATATTTTTGAAATAAAGAATTCAGTGTTCCATTAAAACTGAATTGTGGCACAGATAAATTATTTCACTGTAAAATCAATTTGTCCCTGTGGCAAATGCAGGCCTTTACACTGGAATAAATTATTTTGCAATTTAAAAACCTCACAGTACATGAACACAGAGAGATTCATTAACATCACATATTTTTATTTTGGCTTTTCCTAACTTCTATTTTCTCAAATATTCTTTTGATGATACAGAATTTGCATGAATTAGTTGTACTTAGTTTAGTTAGCATTAATGATGATAAAAAGTACATTCAGCATCAATTTAAAATATTGCATGCCTAGCATATTTACTCTTAATTTAATTGTATATTTTACTGAAGTGTTACATTAAAACTGCTAAGTTATCTTTATTTTATATATGTGACTTTTAAACATGATGTGTACAGAACTTCCTTTGGATTATCAGAGTAAATGAAAATAAATGTTCACCTTCTTGCCTTAAAAATGAAAATTTTATATGTCATGGCTATTTCAAAGGTATGTTTAATATTTCAATTATGTATGTTACAAAGCTCATAACCTTTACTATATTGCTGATTGTGTGTCAAGTTTTAAAAGGGACTTGGAGCAAATATGTTTGCTTTTAATATGGTACTTGTGAAAATATTTTATAAAACAAGGGTTATTAATGATCAGGACATTAATAATCAAAATAATGGGTACCAGTAATAATCAGAACTTGCATTCCAATTTCAGATTCCCACAGCCATCCTTTTTTTCTTTTGCTTACTATGACTCCAGAGAACTCCAATGGTATTTGTAACATGGTGATAGAGAACACAGTTCTGCTATATTGCATTTCAGCTACCAAAAGGCAACTGAGTCAAATGATTTATCACACGGTGGATAATAAGAGAATTCTGAACTTCAGCTATATCTGAAAGGATTAGAAAATAGTGCTGTTGTGGCTAGGAAGCATTGCTTCAGTACCTCAAGAAAAGCTCCTCTAACTTCATACTTGAAAAGAGCATATGTGTTTCTGCTTACAGACCAGAAATGAGTTGAAAGAGCCTGAATACTAAAGGTTTAACAAAATCCAGCCACTGGAAGTTGAAGCTAGACAAATTTGGTGTAGAACTAAGTGGTGTGTACTGAAATGAAGCACTAAAACAATTTATCAAAGTAGATTTTCCATTCCTAGTTGTTTTAAAATCAAGGCTAGACAAGTTTTTTCACCAAAGGAAAATGAACTAGTTTAAACAGTTTTGGACAAGGCTGGTGTTTTCAGAAGCCCTACTTAGATGGTCATAATTATCCCTTTTGGCCTTATAATGTATAACTACGAATTTGATAACATCATAGTAATTACAAAACTTAAAACAAAAGTAAGTTCATTCAGCACATTTCCATGAGGCTTTGCTTTTGTTTATGGAAATCTTAATTTTAATTCTGCCTGGACTTGTTTGTTCTCAACAGGTTTCATGTACACTATATGAGGATTGAATGAAGGGAATCAAAGACTGTAGTAGGTTATTACTGATATTGCAGGCATTATTATTGCAAATATCAGCAGAAAGGCTTATTATCAAGGAATTGACTTACTAAGTCTTTCTCTTGAGTGCACTTATGTCTCTTATTTTATAGCTTTGGCCTCAGGCAGCATATGATCCTATCAACAGCACACATATGCGCAGAGCATAGAGTTCAAATATTTAAAGGGACATCATCAACTTGAGGATGCTTGAGTGGAAAATCTTCTACTTGCTATTATTTAAAGTTAAAAGTGTTGAAAGAGAAAGGATATATATATGTATATACACGTCAATTTTAGCTTCACTTTTTGTACACTGTAATGTGTGAGTAGTTTATTTGATTTTGTTGGTGGTGAACACTCCTTTCAGTGCATCATGTAGCAACAACAAAGCTTAAGGCAAAACCCAACAAGGGTGGAGGAAGACAGGGTGAGACACCTGTGGCTGTGTAAGGCCAACAACATAACATGGCTGTGCTTCTCTGTTCACATTCAGAAGTGAAGAGGTCCAACCCCAGAAGTTGACAAGTGTCCCTTTAAGTAGTGGTCGTAGTAGTAGCGTTATAGCTGTTCATTTGTTTCTTTATAATCCTTAATTTGTGTTTGTACACGTGTTAATATTTGACAGTTTTTTAAATCAAGAAATAGTTTAACTATTTTTAATTGATGAGTAGGCTTTGAAAAAATGTGGGGTTTTTAAATCTAAATTTCAAAGGAATTCAAAGTAAAATTCACCTAGTAGCCTTTCTTACTGAATGTTTGCTGTCTGAATCACGAAAAGAAGCAGCCACAACACGTCACACACACTATCATTTGGATGTGGAAAGCACCGTGTTTCACAGGGTGTGTAATCCCTGATAAAGCTTCACTGTGTATGAACTTCACTCTAGTGGCAGCTCTGCATCAGTTTGAATAGTGCATATATATTTTTGTGAGGACTCCAGCACACTGTCTATTCTCTTTTCTGGTCCAGCTGTTTCTACTTTTCACATAAACTCCACCATATGATAAAACTGTTAGTACATGCTGTCCCAAGCTGATTGTATCATAATGTCTATTTCTGCTGATCTTAAAATTATTTTTCTTGTTATGGCAGCACTCCTTATGGAGTTCAAACATCTTAGATGTTATAGTTGCTTTTTATAAAAAGCATGTGACTTGTTTCATAGCTCGCTTCATTTAATACAGTGAACTAAATAAAATAGTCCTAATCAAGTGAAGAGAGAGAATGTGATTTTGCATGAACACAGTAGACGTTTACTTGCACTGATGTTCTTATATACCAGGTGCAAAGGTGTGGTCATCTGGTTACATGAAGCATGCTTTCTCTGAGTGTTTTGCTTTGACATAAACTACAATATTAACTTTCTTAGTTAATATGTAACCTTCAATAGGGGCACCTAGTAGTATGTCTGAAATATTTTAATTATGTTTGGAAATCCTACTAACGCAAAGCTATTGCTGAGTAGTATCACATTATGAAAATAGACTCTATTTTGTATAAAATCATGTGTCTTACCCATTTTTTGGTAAATTAATTTCTTAAGATGTAAAGACAATGTTTAAATTCATTAACTGAAATTTCTTATATTAAGCATATAGCTCTTATAGTTTTGCACCTGACAAAGTAGGGTGATTTGTCAAGGCATCTAGTTGTGTAGAGTCAGGAACAATAGTGGGGACTCAAAATCACTGAACAAATGGGCATTTATTTATGTGTCTAGCTTTAGTTATGTAAGTTCAGAAATACTGACGTAGATTCTGAAGATAGTTTTAAGACTAAGGTGAAGTAAACTTCACATTTTCAGCACATATTTCTGCTGTCCTGTTTGAGCAGGCCAAGAAGAGTACATCATAAATACAGCACCTTAGCAAAAAAATTTAAAAATAAAATAAAATTTAAAAAAAGTTAAAAATATAATAAACAGGAGTTCCTCTCATTCCTGTCCTTCAGGTTCCAGTTTTCTTAGTCTTTGGAAAGAATATTCAAGGCAATTTATAAAACAGTCAAGACTGATAAGTATTTACTTTTCTGTATTTGACTTGGGTCTACTGAAGTTTATCTGTATGGTGTTTCTTATTTTTAACCTTTCTTGCTTGATCTAATAGTGAAGTGATAATGTCATTAATGCGTGTTTCAATTAATACGTGTTTGTGTAATGATGAAAATACATTATGACTTTTGTATTAGATCAAACAATAGGAAAACAGATTATTTAATCTTGTTATAGCACGGTACATGTTTCTGTCTATAAGCAGTAAAGACTAGGGAATAGTACATAGAAACTGAGTAGCTTCTTTCTCAATTGGATGTGTTTACATTTGTGTAATCTTTAAATCTTGAAGCACCGTGGAAGCAAAGAATTTTGATTCTCTTTTCCAGCTACTGTAAACATGTACCATTCATTTAAATCCTGCTGTTTGGATATATCAGAACTTATATCTAGGAAAACTGTTAGTATAAAGCTACTAAAATTTCCTAGGAGGAATAACATGGTGCCTACTATTGAAAGTGTCACGTTTCTGCCTGTCATCAATTGTGTTACATAGAAGTACAGAAAAAGTGAGCCTGATTTGTTCTCCTTTGTAGAGCCAGGCCGAGGCCCACTACAAAGGAAGTAAACATGCCAAGAAGGTCAAAGCACTAGAGGCAACGAAAAATAAACCCAAAGTTGGTTCTTCCAAGGACAGCGCAAAGACTAACACAAGCTGCTCCACCACGCCAGTCACAGCCAACATCTCTGACAAATCAGGTCAATGAAAACTTTTTATTCTATACATTTTTTTTTATTTTCTCCATTTTTTTTTGTGTTTGTAAGAAAATCTGATTGCCTGACAGTGATCAATGGCTTCTGTTTTCTGAGCTATTTACTGTGCTTTCTTGTACAGAATTGATTGGTTTTGTTATTATTGAAGTGTTTTTTCACATGTATGAAATATCTGGTGTTCCTGAATGCTAAAGTCTATTTCTTTCTTGAACTTGTGAAATTTACTCTTAATAGAATGGATGTTCATACAACAATAGTAATGGATGAATATGGGTGGAGGGACAAGTCTGAGCTGCACATATCTAGCTGAAGCACAATAAACTTGTAAGCAATTTTTTCCCTTTCTGGATAGGTTAATATTGCTCAAACAGGAAAACACACTTACAGAAATGAAATTAAGCCTCATGGCATGGGTATTTCCTGACTCTCACAGCTCATTTGTGCTTCAACATCACTTTTTTTTTTCTTTATTAGTAATATGAGGAAGATCAGTTGCACTAATTGCAGTGGAGTTGCTGGAGTCTCTTTCTGCTCTATCAGTGGTGTGTTACTGAATTAAACACGAGACTTTGCTAAACTTGATGACAGTCTGAAATACTGTATTTGTTACCCAGGAGAAAGAACCTACTGTGGGTTACCCAACTGTTGGTCTAATAGACTGCTTCTGATGAATTTGCTTCTGCCTTGGTAGCCATTTATTATTCTCTTCACCAGAGCTGAGCTTGACTCAGATGCCATAAGGTGAATGATAGACAATTTTCTGACACACAGACCAAAATAAACAAATCTGTATCAGTGGGTATTTGTCTTTTTGCTCCCTTCACAGTAGCACCAAAATTGTATTTGGGTTATGAGTCCCAGATTTTGGGTTTATTCACTTAGCAATCACATTTTGAGAGATAACAAGAATCCAAGTAGCATCTTCAGGTAACTGAACCACGTTACTATGAAACAGTAGCAAACTACCATTGATCTAAATAAAACATGGATTATCAAATGGAGGCTTAAAATAGTTGATAAATATTTTACTCTTTAAAGTATTAAAAAGAGCTTTGGTTAAAATAGCTTACTGCTCCAGGTGTACACTGTAAGAACAGAGACAGTTGCTTAAGTAAGATCTCAGTTAAAACTTCACAGGATTTAACATGTTAAGAATGCATTCTGTGATAATGTAGTTGTGTAATACCCTCCCCTGACTATGCCGAAGGCTAAGGACCAAATAACAAAAGTGTCAGCATCTTTCACAAACTCTATTATCTCTTCTGTAAGTCTGGATCTGTCTTGTGTTTCCTTTGCCAGACTATGAGATCTGTACCTGACTAAGTTTACTTTGTTCAATGTACCTAAAATAATTCAAACCTATCTACATTTGGGTTTTTGGTAAAATAATCTCACGAATGACAAGGGAAACCTGCTCTAGATATTTTTTAATTGCCCCTGTTTTGATAGCGTGTTGTTTTATGCTATTAGTTACTCTACACAAATTAGATAATTACCATCTGTGTCTGCTGGATTATACCATTGCAAGTGTGTACATTAAAAATAAATCACAGTGGCAGTTTAGTTAAATATTCCTGTTAGAACTGTGGGATACTCTGTGAAGGGGAGGCTTCTCAGACCCTGTTACTGCTTCATAGGAGATTGTGAGTGGGATGTTTGATAGGACCTGAACCTGGAGTGGCAAGTTTTCCATGTATGCAGGGAATGCTGGTTGCAGAGGAGGGGAACGGCTTGGAGATTGGGGTTTTTACCAAGCTACGGACTTGAAATCAAACCATAATTTTGTTCAGCTACACTTTCCCTTAGAGAAGCTATTGTTCATCTGTTCTTTAACGTATGTTTAGCTCTTTAACATAATGCTTATTGCAGCCAGAGTAATCACTGTGTTGCATCTCGGAATCAGTGGTGGGATTTTTTTGCCTTGGACCAAATTAACTTATACCATTTTTTTCTGAATATTTTAACACAGCTTTCACGCTCTAGAAATGGATATTGTTACACATTAAGTGTATGGGTATATTCCTGTTTTCTTAAAAAGATGTTTATTACTGAGAGTTTCAGCTCATGTATGTATTTGTGGTCTTGTTTTTTTTATCCAGACTTCCTGACAAAATGAGACTCGTGGTCACATCATCTATCTGTATCTCTGTTATTCTCTGGCCCTGACTTCACAACCACAATTTTGATTGTTTTACCTAATGTGAAAATATTCTTTAGATTAATTTTAATGAAGTTCCTATTAGTTTGATGAATATTGGCACCTGGGTAGAAGAGAAGCCTTAACTTATGGTCCATCCTGAGAGATGCCGCTGTGTGAGCTCTGTTTTGCTCGACTGCTGACCAGACATGCACTATATTTGCCTTCAGAACAGGCGATTTGAGAGTGTGTATTGTGGTGTAGGTCTGAAAAAATTGCATTAGAAGGACATAAGTTAGGGACTAAGAAGAATCAATAAAGGGAATTAAATTTCACTACTTGTGGAGCTGATTAACCACTGTACTTTGGAGGATTACTAAATTCCTAAGAAATGTTTGTCTAGAAATGAGTAATTCCTGGTGTGCTTTTCTTGAGCAGCGAAGAGAAAAATGAAAGCTAAACAGAGAAGACAGTTTTAAGTTCCTGTGTTACATTGTTACCCACTGTACTTCCCCTGGTATTAGTGCAGAATGGGTAGAGTATTAGAGTAAACTGATGAACTGAATTGACTCTACAGCTGCTCCTTTCAACTTGAGAAGTATGGCTGCTGATAGAGCTGCAAAAGTTAGATTAACTTCTAGATTAATTTAAGGTCCTTAAGGTCTTGTGGGAAGTTTCCAGAAGAATGTGGGCTCCTGCAGACAAAAGTGGCCTCAGCTGACTCTGGAATTCCATTTGAGCACAGTGATGCCCCACTTGTGAGAGTGGTCTTGACTGCTGATGTTATTAATACATTATGACTCAGAAATTCCCTTTGTAACTTGATCATCAGCAAACATGTAACAATAAAGCCACAGTGTAGTAATGCTGAGTTGGTTGCAACCTCAGGTAAATGGATATTGATGGGTTGGATTGCACAAGTTTTGCATCCTAACACAATTAGTCTATGATATGATCTTATTTCCCATGTGCACAACTCTTCACCATTTAGAAATGCTTGTTTATTGGTCCTTGTAAGGACTACAGTCCCATCTTGTTCACTGTTTCTGCAGACAGAAGACAGTGCCACAGATCATGTGTGACCAGGTGATTGTTTCTGCAGCTTTCATTGTGTCATGTCTGCTTCTGCTGAGTATTTGCAGATTGCACGTGTCCACAGGGGACCCTTTCATAGCCTGTCTCCCACATAGTTCCTCTAGCCACTCAGAAAAAGTCTAGTAAAGGCTACAGAATAGTTTCATATGTTAGAAAATCAGTACTGTGACACTGAGAGCTTTTTTCAGCTGCTTTGAGATGCGGTTACAGAGCAGCAGTGCTAAAAGCACTGGGAGCTGCTCTTTCATGTGGGGCAAAGATTCCCTCCTCTCCCTATGGAAGCCCAGGATTTTCAGGGTGGCTTCACAATGAAGTAAATACATATGTATGGTATGTATGTTTGGCGTTGCTTTAGAAAAGGGCAGAGGGAGCAACCAGTACATAACACAGTTTTGAATATTTAGACTGTGTTTTAATTATAGCTCTGAGAATGCAATAGAAGATGGTGTCTGTGATCCCGACTTAGCATAGTATAGATGCTTACAGTGATGAGTCCTTTAGGAATGCACATGATAATGACTAGATTGAAATGTCAGTTTACTTCTCAAGCAAAGTGAAATTCTTTTACCATATTTCCAAATTAAAAAAGAAAAAAATTCAAAATTAAGAAGACACATCATGTGGTATCACCTTCTTTGCATTTTGCTTTGATATAAAAATCAAGAAGTAAATGCCACTGTTTTTACTACTGAGAAACTTTAAAACCAGATTTCAGATTATAAAAGGTCATTGTTTTTCTGTCTTCGATCCATTCAGTAGGTGCACTATTTCCCTTGTGCCAGTAAGATCTGTTTGTGAAATTATAGTTCTAGGCATTTCAAGTTCAGTCCTCTTTCAAAAAAAGTCAGAAGGCTCTGCTACTTGGGACTTAGTAGGTACAGGTAAACCCTTTGGATGCTCTATGAAAACTCCTTTTTCTCCAGCTTATAGAGGGATAAGCAACATTATATGCCTAACTGCCAAATTCTAGACCCTGTTTCAAATCCTGAGCCCTCTTACTACTGCTTTGTTCTGTAGCCATGTGTGAGGGCAGAGTAACAAGCTGTTCATTGAGTCATGGTGATGATATTCCAGTTTATGAGCAGTCCTGTGCTGATCTCCTGTGTATGGCAGGAAAGGGATGCAACTGGTAGGAGGCCTGCCAGCTTCTCAATACTAAGTGGGCCCTGTAAGAGTCATTTCAGTCATTACAGCTGTAAAACTAAAATCAACTGGAGGTGGTTCTGAAGAGTTTTGTGGTGCTAGAGTGCAATGCTCTATCTGATACTGAATGAGCTAGCTCACATCTTGAAAGCAGCCTAAATATAATGATGGTCCTCATAAATGCCACTTGACATCACAGAGACATATGGTAATTAGTTGGCCTGTTAGACAGGACTGGCAGCTCCAAGCTTTATCAGACTTAGAAAGTTGATCTTGAGGTCTTGTCTGGGGTGTTTAGTTCATTAAGGCCTTTCTGTCAGTGCTTTGACAACAAAATTGAGTGTTCTCTTACCTTTATTTCTAAAGTGGAGTGCAACATGTTAAATCATATTTGCTTAGGAAGACTACAATGGGTTGGATTTCTCCAGTGTCCCAATTACCAGTGCTGTTTATTCATCATCTACCAATGAGGTGTAATGTCCCAAGGGAAGACAGTTCATATTTCACAAGTCCACCATCAAGGCACTCCCTTAGCCATATTGCTTTCATTGCTTATTTTAAAAATCTTTCTGTCAGTACTTACATTTTAAACTTTTCCACATGCATTGATGTACTGGGAGTAATCCTAAAACCACTACTAGTTGTCTTAAGAAAGTCCCATTTCACCTTAGCACTCATTTCCATTTATCATCTTTTTTTTTTCTAAAGGTAATGCTTGTTTACATAGCTCAAATAAACTTTTTATTAGGTATTTCTTCAGAAATAACTAGAAGATAGGGACATGTAGGCTCCACAGCTGTACTGTGGTGTATCTGTTCTGGGGAATTCTAGGTTATTTGTCATACAGAGATCATTGTAAGAACCTCAAAGTTTAGGTTGTTTCTACGGCATTTCTTCTTCAATCTTTAATTGTTTGTAATGTACTAAAGTCCTCTAAGCCTCTAAATATGTTATGACAAAGTTGAACTTTGAAGATAGGGCAGGGAGAGAAAAAAGCTGTAGGAGAGGAACATGACAAGGACATCTTTGGCTTGCTGCCCCCCAGTGTCAAGGAGCCATATTTAGATGTTCTGGCTCAAAGGTGCTTGTTATTATGTCTAGCCTCCATGAAAAGCTACTGATGAGCCTCTTGAGAGTACAAGCTGGTCTAGTGGCAGCTTCCACATGATCAATAATGTGACTTGATTTGGTTGGGTTTTTTTCTAAATGTAATTTTTTTACTCATACTTATCACTGTTTTTGTAACAAAAACACAAGCAGTATTTAGAGCACAAGGAGAAATGGATGTTGCTAGGGAATGGCAGATGACTGCAAGACCAAGAAGTTGGTGAGTTGGTTTTGATACAGAATTGTTCAGAGAATCTGAATCAAAAACAAAAGGAAAATTAGCAGTGGCTGGCATATCAGGCATTTAAATGGATCATTTGAAAGATCTTCCTTTATCATCCTTCTGCCTTAATCCACAGCTGTTACATTACTGACATAGTATGAGAAATATGCTGCATTACCCATAGCATAATAATTACAGTTATGAACAATAGATTACATAATATTTCCTTATTACTTGTTTTCAAGGAGAGCAAAATATTTTAGTGTCTTTTAGACAAGTTATATTTACAATACAATTTATTGGTCAAAATTATGAGGGCATGACTAAATACTCATAGTCCTCAGGCAAACCTGCTGCAGAAATCAGTGAGAATGAACGATTATAGATGTCATTTAACTGAAATGGAAGGTTTTATAGCTGACTGCAGTAGCAGTTGTGCCTGGGCAAGTACCAAGTAAGTAGTTCAGATACAGACCCATGAGAATGTACTTTCATGCAGATTGCCAGTTCTTCTTGAGTCATTTGTTTAGATAGCCATAATTTTTTTGTTGATTTCCAAAGCACCTTTGCATCCATGGGTAGAATCTTAATTTTTTTTTTTTTTTTTTTTCTCTCCACAAATGCACAAATAGCAAGTGAAATGTGTTTCTAGTAGTATATTTCAGATTCATAGATGGAGGAAGCAGTGGTGTTTTTTATAGTTGAAGAGATGAAACAAGACATTTTTAAGCAGAAATGAGGGATGTCTGGGCAGAATACAGTATGTTTGTTGTACTCTTTTAATGTTATTTTTCTAAGCATTTGTACATTTTTAAAATGTTAAAGAGACAATGCAGTATTACAGGAAGTTTGCATTCCAGGACCTCTCAAGTGTGGCAGAGTCTGTAATGGGAGTATAAAAAATTTACAAAATAATAGATGTCTGCTGTCAGAAAGTGATAAGTTTAAACAACAAAAACATTTACTTTAACACAAATGAGTCATATTTTGTAGCATCAGAATTTATATTATGTTCCAAATTTTCCCAAACTGAATTGTAATTTTCCAGGTCTCAAATTTTTCCATTCCAGTCAATACAGAATGACATAGCTCAGAAAAGATGAAAGATAAGGTAGATTTAAGATAAATTTGCCTAGACATACAGCAACAGGACCCAGGAAGACTAAGGTGTTAGATAGTATCTGTTCATGGATACTTGTTAAATTAACATCCATCACAGTTAGCTGAGTAGTGTTGTGTCCCCTGATTAGATCCACCTATTTTACAGTTGCAGAATTGTGTGTACTGAATATTTTCTAATTCTCATTGGTCTGCTTTCACAAAAATTAAACCTATACAAGATTTCAAAATCAAACCTTTGTTAAATTACATCTTTAATCTGATCAGTTGCAAACAGTTCTGTACTCTGAAAAAAACAACCAGTTCTTTTATAAAAAAGCTTTCTGGAGTCTTCAGCATGCCAGATCACAAATACGTTGTCTAAGAAATCAAATATCAACATCGCTGTTGTTTCATAGCCAAACAAGCAATACTTCTGAAACCAAAAAAGATACTTTGGCTCAGCCTGTTGCAGAGTACGGATGCAGCTAATCAAATGATCAGTCTAGCTAGAGAGCTCAGTTAATACTGCAGGGCTATCCAGACATTTCCTGGTGTAGTTTCAGTATGTCAAGAAAATATGTTTTAGCTCATTTCAGTGCATTTGTGTTTGAGATGAAAAGCTTTATAAGGCCTCCATTACAGCTTCCATTTGTTTCTCATCTTTGTATAGAAACAAAATTGGTTTTCTTTAGAATGTGTCAAACAGATTTATTTCATGTAAAAACCTTTCATTACAGAAAACCTAGCTGTTTTTCAGACAGGCCTGAAGTACAAGAAAAAATTTACAAAAACGAAAGGCAATCAAAGGGTTAGTAGATACACTGCACTGCCTGACTTGCAAGTAGGTTTGCAGTGGAATTTATCTAGAACAGAGCCCTACGGGTTTTTCAGCCTCATTTCTCAGTAGATTGCACAACTGGCGAGAAAGTAGGTGTTTTGTCTGACAGCCATTAGAGTCTTATTATTCAGCAAGTGTGGAGGTAAAACAAGAAAGATTTTGAAATCCCTTAGCAAAGTTAGCTAACTCTGTCTTAATGAGTGTCAAGAAATACTCTAACGCTCTTTGTTGGTTTTGAGTGATGCCAAGATACAGGACAGAGTGCTTACAAATGCTGTAAAGGTTGTGACCACTAGTGATTTAATTGCTTTCCTGCTATTGCCTTTATGGCATAGAAAAAGATGATTAATCATGTAAGTGCATGTTTTATTCCTTTGTAGCAGTGTGAGCCAGGAGAAAATAAGACTTTCTGTGAAGAACAATGTTTTGAAACCTGCTTTTCTTACTGGAGCTATTGTCTGCCTCTCTATTCAGTGGCTTTCCTACAAAAATATTGAAGGATATAATATGTTGAAGTCAAGCATTGGAACAGGATGCCCAGGAAAGTGGATGAGTCACCATCCCTAGTGGTATTAAATTATATGTAGCATAGGTGCTTAGGGATATGGTTTAGTGATGGACTTGGCAGTGCTATGTTACTGGTTGGACGTGGTGATCTTAAAGGTCTTTTCAACCAAAATTATTCTATTATTCTAAGGAGGCCTTTCTTGTCCTTCTAATTTAGTCATTGATCATCTTTTCCCTCTGTGTTTCAGGACAAAGGGTTACATGGCAACTGTTGTTTTCAATATGATGACTTGTGCATTCTCTCTGCCTCAGACATTTGTCCCAAGGTAGATCTCAGTGTCTGTTTAGGCAGTCCTTCAAGTACAGTGTGACTAAATACATTTTCCTCACCTTGTTTTTTTTTTATAAAGTCTTCTTAACATCTCTCTTAATTACTTACTTCATTACAACCCAGGCTTGTAATCTCTTTGACTGTGATCTGTTTATTTTTTTGTTTGTTTTAAATACTGCAAATTTTGTTACAACATTTTTGTGGTACAGCTAAAGCTGCTGGTTTTTCTCTCTCCAAATTCTTTGTCTTTCACTTTCAAAGTCCTTTGTACCTATGTATGTCCTTTCATAATGTGCTTCCAAGATGTTGACTTGCACCTACTACCCATCAGCCATTAAAACCAGCTTCCCAAACAGCTTCCTGCTGTTCCTGGTTGTATTTTTGAAGAGCTCCCTGCAAACAGCTGCCAGACTTAATTCTGTTACTCTGGCCTCTGAAAATTTCTCTTTCTCTGTGATGAATTGAAAAAAGCTCGTGAGAGGCTTGACTGCTACACCAGTGCCTGTGTTGGTGACCAGTTGTTCTGTCACTTTTGTTACTTCATACCTGTCTGTCTGCAGCTGTCTCTGCTCTTAAACTTAAAATCACTTAGTCTGGGGCCCACCTTATTGTTCTGTGTGCCGAAAGCTTAGAACAGCAAGGTCGAGTGATAAAGTTTAGTAATATCAAGTAGCTCTCCTCTCTTCATCATTGCCAGCTGGCATATTTTATAAAGAAGTAAGTGTAGGAAAAAAGTATAGTGAGAAATACTTGTCACTTCAGTTTTATGTCACATGTGCCAGGCATCTAAAGTGTCAGATTTTAATTGAGAATTTTATTTTTCAATGAACACACTTTTACTTTGTCTTTATTGATACTAATTCAGTTTCAGTGACAAGCTTCTCAGCAAAATTCCTTGGATTGTATATAGCTGTAATTATGTATCTGATGTTACCTTTACTACACAGTTGATCAGGGGAAGAGCACTTATACAATAGTCTGACAACCTGATTGATTTCCTCATCCCATTCTGTAGTGTGCTTCAAAGCTTGTTTCATGAAGCCGAATATTCATAGGCATATTAGAGGATGTTGAAATTACATGGAGAACCTGAAAATTGGTTTCACACAGTACAGCTCTGCTGACTGAGGAGATATGCTTGCTTTACCTCAAAGTCTCAATTATCCTCTAAAGTCAACACTTCAGACTAATACTAGCTCCCTGTAAAACAATGTAGATGAACTCAAGGCATAAGACAATCTTTGCACCACACTTCTAGTAACCTGCAAGTAAAACAGAAACCCTTCCTTTCAGAAATCACTGTTGGTTTTAGTTACCATAGGAAGTGGTGTGGTCAGAAATTAATTGAAGATGTTCAGAGTCATCAGCCTTTTTAAAAGTTGTCCTTTCAGCAGTGATGTGGTATTGTAACACACTACTATAAACAAGGCTGATTTGCACCTAACCATGCAGCAGTTCTGCTCATCAGCTGCATAGTGTTGATAACTGTGCAGTGATTTTGTTATACATTAAATTACGTTATTGCTGTGTTTCTCCTCATGGAACTGTTTAGGCTGGAAATTGTGTTAGAAACTGAATAGCTCTTTCCTTCAGGTTTTTCAAGAAGGAGATCAACTATTTACTATTTTCTTACCTTCACAAAGGAGAATCATAACGTATTTATACCTTGACTGACAAAACTAGTTTTTCCATTATGCTCTTTTCTGAGCTGGCAATATGTTCTGTTGTGTGAGCAGGTGGAAGTATTATAAAAACAAATCTCCATTTCTAGGATGGGAAATTAGCAAATCTCTCAAAAGAGCTTCAGTGTAGGGTTGTCTAGAGCAGCAGCAGCCACTTGGCACTCACTGTGCTGCCCTTCTGTTGTAAGTACTTTGTACATGGCTGCTGTTCAGTGCCTGCAGCTGGGGGATGCAATGAAGGACCTGGCACAAGGAAAGGTGAGAAGTTGAATTTCTGTATTTATAAGTAAGTTTGAGAGTTCTGCTTGTTTTTATTTGTATTAAGAATCTCAATTCTGAATTAAGAATCTGAACAGTAAGTTACTGTTACACTGAAGTAGGATATATATATTCATAGTGAAGTCCAAATTAGAATCTCTACCTAACATGTGCCAAAATTACTCACACTAAAAATAAAATAAAAATAAAAAATTTCCTAACAGGAGAAAGCAATATCTATGGGCACATTTTAATAAGGTAAGAGATAATTTTAAAACATGAATTTATAATGTGTTTATATGTTATAAAATAATAAACACGTCACACAAATCACATAGTAAACAAAGTGATTTCTCTTGTGGGTACCTTATAAACCAAAGTGCTTATATGGAATGGTTGTGGGTGGGAAACAGTCCTTTTTGCTTTCTTCATGGAGTCCATTGATTGCTGGACTATCAACAGGGACAGACCATTCACGTTCAGTTCACCAGGAGAGAAAGCAGATTAAAAGAAGAGATGCAGATTGAGTGTCAAAGGGAAAAATTCTATGGTAACATTTTTTTGCCCCTTTTTGAGCTAGGGCAAGACCCATTCACTTATCTTGACTGGGATTTCAGCTTCAACTGGTAGGTCCTGTAGGGCATGCCCTACCCTGTAGGGGATGGCAGTGGCATGACCTGTGAAAGCTGGTAAATCTCTTAAGCTGGTCTTGCTCTGGGAGCTAGAAGCCTCTTAGCTTTGAACCTGTCAGATGTTATCCTGCAGTGTCTCCTGACTTTGGTACAGACTGCTGAAATGAGGCATTGCCAAGTAGATAAATAAGTCTTGAATTCTAACGTGGTGCTGACGCAAGCATAAAGCAAACAACCAGAAATATGTGAAAACAACTTCAAAGCAGAATTGAAACAATGTAAGTAGGCAACAACAGCATTGATACTACTGAGCCCCAAGGAAAAGTTAATTAGCTAGCTTTATGTTTTCCTTGGGCTCTATTTCAAAATAAATGCAGGCTTCAGTAAGTACTTGAAATGAACCATTGATTTACTTCTCTGGCGTCCTGAGGAAAAGGGAGAGTTAATTTAAAGACAGGAATTTAACAAAGGTGAAATACGGCCTTTCTGTGTGGAAAATGAACGTAGTCAGACACAGTGCAACAGAATGGGCTAGATTTCAAATTAAACCCTTGCATGTGAGTTACAGTGTAAGCATTTCAACCTGACCCAGACTCCGGTTGAATCACAGTTGCAGTTTTCTCGGAGGAGGTTGGTACTGCTGTGATCTCCTGATTCCAGCTGTGCTCTGCTGAGCAGTACAGCATAAACTGGGGGTACAACCCTAGTCCTGGGCAGGATGGACTCGCTCATGCACTTGTTTGGCCTCTTCTCAGCTCTGTTGGGGTCCATGGGCTTGGGCCAGGTGGAAATCAGAGCAGATTTGATCCTATTTTCAGTAATATTTGCCTTCAGAAAAAGCAAGAAGACTCTAATCCTACCTCTGCATCTAACCATCTACATGTATTTTATATGGTGTTTACAGTTTGGAGGCATGTATATGTGTGCAGGCATCAACAGTTACATTTCTGATTTCTGCACATAGATCTCATTTTTAGCTCTATGCTTAAGTACAAATAATAGAGTGATATTCTTTATGCTTTGTGTATACATGTGATTTGCATTTCCTGTACTTTGCACAGTTAAGTACTTGGCATTTCTGTCTCAAATATCAAACTGTAAGTAATGGTGTTTTGAATTCTGTGGATTGAAAACAATAAGCTGTTATTGAAATCCCATTTGGAGAAGTGCAATTTTCTGATTTTAGAAGCCAGGAAAATCTGTTTCTGGCCTCTCTGCAGTGACAAATATGCAGTTAGCTCAGTGTACTTTCTGTGGGAGTTGAACAATACAATTACCTGATAATTACAATCTTTGAAGATGTTCTGCATTAGACATTAATTCATAGAGGTGTGTGTGTCTCTCCTTACACATCTCCATGGATGAAGAATTTATTTGTGACAGGAAGCTTTCCAAATGATGGCATTATTATGTGAACTGAAGTTCTTTCCAAAAGCTGAGATACTGTCAGAATTGAGTCAGAATGGATGCTGGAAACTTGTCTCTGGTTTTTGAGAAGCTTTTTTTGTTAGGCACTTGATACTCTAGAACTGTTTTGTATTATGAATAGTGAAAACACTGTAAATCTAAGGAATATTTTAAAAATTGGCATACTGCATCAGCTGGTGGCCAACTAAGTGAGGACATGTGGGAAATGAAATCTGTCATTTTTCAATCATTATTAAATTCAGTGATGGAAAACTATCAGTCTGTGATGATTATTGGTGACCTGTGGAAAATGGATCTTACTCTGTCACTCAGGATCTCACTCCACAGACGTTTGATGGCAAAGCAAAGAAATAAACATCTGCACCCTTTTGTTGCAAACTGTTTGAACAGGGAAGTCAGGGGCTGCAGACAGGAGTGTGAAGGGTGCATGGGCTGCACCAGGCTGTCACAGAATGTTAGGGATTGGAAGGGACCTCTGGAAATCATAGAGTCAAACCTCCCTGCCAGAGCAGGACCACCACAGAATCTAGGGCAGGTCACTCAGAAACACATCCAGACAGGTTGTGAAAGTCTCCAGACAATCTTCACAACCTCTCTGGGCAGCTTATTCCAGTGCTGCATCACTCTCAAAGTAAAGTAGTTTTTCCTCATGTTGAGGTGGAACTTCTTGTGCTCTAGCTTGTGTCCACTGCCCCTTATCCTATCGTTAGGCACAACTGAAAAGAGGTTGGCCCTTCCTTTTTGACACCCACCTCTCAGATATTTGTAAACGTTATTAAGATCCCCTTTCAGTCTTCTCCAGAATAAACAGTCCCAGGTCTCTCAGCCTTTCCTCCTAAGACAGGTGTTCCAGTCCCTTAAGCATTCTTGTAACCCTGTGTTGGACTCTCTCAAGTAAATCCCTGTCCCTCTTGAACTGGGGAGCCCAGAACTGGACACAATACTTGAGGTGTGGTCTCACTAGGGCAGAACAGAGAGGCAGGAGAACCTTCCGTAGCCTACTGGACACACTTTTCTTAATGCACCCCAGGATACCATTTGCCTTCTTGGCCACAAGGGCACATTGCTGCCCCTTGGATAACTTGTTCTTCACCAGAAATCCAATGTGCCTCTCCACAGAGCTGCTTTCTAGCAGGTTGGCTCCTAGCCTGTACTGGTGCATGTTTTTGTTCCTTCCCAGGTGCAGGACTCTACACTTATTCTTGTTGAACCTATATACTAACATACAGCTTGCAGTTCTGCAGGTATATTATTCTTTAAAGGCCTGAAGTGCAAAGTGCTGAGAAACCTTCCTTTACTGCACTCAGGTTCACACATATCCTCGTGTTACACTGTTTGCAGCCTGGCATAATATTGCATAGAACAACAAGTCTGTTTTCTTGTAATGTGAATTCACAAACGGCAGCAGTTCAGCCTGTTTCCTTTGTAGATGTTGGCACTTCTGGGAATTTTCCATGTTGAAAAGTCTCTCATTTGTGATGTAAGCAAATGCTATTTATTAAAACCGTGTATTTTATGAAGACTCACAGGTCATATAATGTGTTCCAGATTTTCCCAGATGTGACATTACTTACAGAGACATTAAAATTTAATAGTATATAAAGTATGATTTAACATCACTTTCTTTTGTCATACTTTATTAATCAAAATACCTCCAGAATTTCATTTTATCATTAATTTGGTCCTAGTAATAGTCCTTGTACTTGATCATTTTCAGTGTTTAATACAGTTCATGTCATGTAATTTCAAATAATTTTTATTATTATTTTAAAGTATAATAATTATTTTAGTAAAATTTTCTTCCTGCTTTTTCACAATCTAAACTTGATGTACTGCAATGTGCTCCTGGGAAATATGCCAACAACTGTGGGTTGTAGTTTCAGGATGCCTGTTTACAGCTCATACACACTCAAGTGTTTGTTGCAGAGGGTACAATCCTGTTTTCAGAATCCTTGAAAGCACAGCATTGGTCTGATACACAGAGTGATATCAAAACAGAGTCTGGTAGCTGTAAACATAAAGTGCAAAGGCCTATATTTAAAAATAACCAAGTGCTCAAAATAGACCCTAGTTTTTCAACTCAGTTCAGCACTATTTAAAACTATGCTGTAGGTTTCAAATGGGATATGAATAGCTTTCAAGAGGTTGCTATTATGTAGATGTTGAAATGAGGGATACCATATGCCAAGATTCTGCTGGAGCCTTTCAGCATCCTCCCAGTGACTTTGAGAAACTTTAGCCATTCCAAAGGCAAATATAATGCTTCTCAGAAATATTTTTATAAACCCCAGTGCAAAGGCTCACATGTGCCTGAGTGCTCTCCAGTCCTTAACCCTGGCGGCCTTTGGGCTTTCCTGTGCTCCTTTGAGCTGGCCAAACCTGCAGCAGGACAGCAACAACAGCTGGCATGAATTCATTAAAGTCATTGGCATTTACTGGTAACCTTAAAAACAGGAAAATCATGAAATCACAGAATGTTAGGAGTTGGAAAGGACCTCTGGAGATCATGTAGTTCAAGCCTGCTGCTAGAGCAGGGTCACATAGAGCAGATTACACAGGAACATGTCCAGGCAGATTTTTAATATCTCCAGAGAAGGGGAATCCATGACCTTCCTGGACAGCCTGTTCCAGTGCTGTTGAAGTCCAAAAAAAATCACTCTTTTTGTCTAATTACACACATTTAATGGTAAGATTTAAAAAGATTTCAAGGATGACACTGTATAAAATGAGATTAATTAGGCCCCTGTTGTGTTAAGTTCACTAAAACCACAGGATTATTACTGTACAGGGCTTTTGTGTGTGTGTGTGTGCAGCATATTATGACATATGTATTTTGCTTCTTTCAGAAGATAAAGGGAAAGCAAAACCCAATAGTGCAAGTCAGCAGTCCAGTACAGAAGTGGGTTCTTTTCTTCCCAAACCTGGAGTGGCAGCAGTGGCACCTGTAACAACTGCCTCATCCTCTAAGAGCACCAATGGAGCTCCTAACACAGTTTCTGAGTCAGAAGAGGAAAAAGCCAAAAAATTACTTTACTGTTCATTATGCAAAGTGGCTGTGAATTCTCTGTCACAACTAGAAGCCCATAACACAGGTGAGTATGCATAGAGTGCAAGTCAGTTGTGTGTTACTATTTTTAAAACTCAGTGTCACGTGCTGGTTTTCTAATACTGTGGTAGCCACACTTCACTGAAGAGTCTTCTAGTTAAAACTTACAATGGCAAGTTACAAGAAAGTTAATAACAATTTCATGTGTGGTGTTTGATATTTTATTAAGGCTCTCTCTACGTTTTTTAGCTGTTATTAATGATGTTAGATGTTTTCATCACACCAACATCTGTAATGTTGTCAGATGTTTTAGTTGACAAAATCTCTACAGTTCATGTTACTTAATCAGATTCCATCATGCCACCATAGTGAGGATGATAGGGTGATCATAGTGGTCTCTGTAACATTAAAGTTGCTGAAGTGTCAGTTCTCTCTCTTTTATCTTTCATCTCACTCTCTGGTGTCTGGTGTTTTTGCTTGTACACTTTACAGTTATTTTTGTTATTTGATATTTTTGATAATTTTAAGGTGGGCTCCTTAGATTTCTGGGATGTCTTAGAATATTTTGTTTATTGCAATTAGATATGCTCCCTTTAGAAGGCCACAAGCAGCAATCCCTTAATGTGCTCTGGCTGCTCTGTGATGGGCTAGTGATGTAAAACTTGTTAACAAACCATTGAATCTGTTTCTACAGCTGAGATCTATTCCTGAAGTGGCCAAAGCAGCCTTTTCTTCCAAATCAGAGGATACTTCTTGAAGTCTTCCTGTTCCTAGGCAGGTTTTGAGTGATTGCTCTGATCCCCCTCCCACTCTTGGTTTGGCCTTTTTTCACGATTCACCAGCTATCTGGATTTTGGCAGAATAAGCAACAGACATCTTGGCCATACAGCTACACGCTGCCCCAAACAGAGAGGCAGTGGCCGATGGTGCCTGTTGTTCCCTTTTTGTACAAACCCTTCTTCTATTGTTTTGTTTCCTTAAAATCAAGGAAGTGGGAAATACGTTCACCAGAAACAGTCATCATTAATCCCAATCTGTGGTGACTTTAGCCATTCTGACTTGAAGATAAACGTGTTAAGAGTCCCAAGGCTAATTAACATGGCTGTATGTTGCTGATCATCATCTCACCTCCATCTCCTTGTCCATTAGGCTCCAAGCACAAGACCATGGTCGAGGCTCGGAATGGTGCTGGTCCCATCAAGTCTTACCCTAGACCTGGATCCCGGCTGAAGGTGCAGAATGGCAGTAAAGGCTCAGGATTGCAGAACAAGACATTTCATTGTGAAATCTGTGATGTCCATGTTAATTCAGAAATTCAACTGAAACAGGTATCTTTCATATATCTGGGGCTGCTTTGTTGCTTTAAGTTGCATTGTAATATTGTAGGTGGGGAGTAGGTCTGTGTGAAGATGTTTTGGCAAAAAGTGAACTTAGTATTTCTTTCCTGTCATCCTACAGTTATTTCTAAATAGTTCACCATAGTTCACTTTCACCTCATTGTTTCATCTGGAAAAAAAATGGGCTTGAGAGTAATAAAGCAGAGGTGGAAAAGGTGTCAGTATCAATGAATAACATTGCATATCTAGCTTAAAAGTTTGCTGTGGCTCAAGTGAGAGATGGATGGATTTCTTCCAGGTGTAAGAAATTCCGGGTTGAGGTTCCCTGAATTCCTCTTTTAGTATGGTTTCAGTCTGCTGGGATACTTTTTAATTCTATGTGAGAAGGAGAATGTGACTTGAGTCTATTGCTTTAGGACAGTCGGCAGGAGGGTAATGCTGTAGATATGTCTGAATTGTGTAGAGCAATGTTATCATTAACAGCACAGCTGTATGAACATACAGCTCTGCTCTGTCTGAGGCAATTAGCTCTGGATTCAAAGCTGTGCTAATAAAAATATGTTGTTTCTGATACTCAGCTGGGGATCTCTAACTGGATAGTGCTGTGCTGTCTGGATGTGTCCTCTCATTCCCTGTTATTTCAGTTATCTCTAAGATAGTATTAAATTGCATAGTGTAGCCGTATCCCTGGGTACTGGTTTTTCCTTCAGCTAATATTGCATTATTTATACAGCTGAACAGCGTCAGCCAGACTGAAATTTATCTCTTACTTCTGAATATCCCTATGACCTAGTGATTACAGCTCTGCCTGGTTCAAAGCTCCTCAAGTGGAAAAAGGAAATACCAGCCAAAATATCAATAATTTTCAGAGCTTGCCTCAGATCACAGAATTTGCTGTGTTTGATTAGTTTCTGATTCTCTATTTGATGTGCTCCAAATTGTTATGTTTAATTTAGCAAAACTCATCTTTGCTCTCTCTAAAGAACCTACTTTATCTTACAAACAGGGGCTTAGGCATATCCTGCTGATAAATCAATTTCAAACTCCAAACTGAGAAATGTTTAAACAGCTCATTAAATGTGAGGATATTTATTTCAGCACATTTCCAGCCGAAGGCATAAGGACAGAGTTGCAGGAAAGCCTATGAAACCTAAATATAGTCCTTACAACAAACTGCAGCGCAGCCCAAGTATTTTAGCAGTAAGTATTTTTATTTCTTATCACTATTGATCTGAATTTGTGACCCTGGGGACTCCCACTGCATAGACACAGGAACATGACAGACCTGATGCTTCCAAAGTGTTTCTGCCCTTCCAGGCTGCATCTGCATGGGGATCAGATTTGAAGATAGTTATGTATTCTGTCTGCCCAGCCAAAGGCATACAGACAGCACTGACAGTGTTATTTACTGCTAGGAGAGAGGGAATAATCAGGGGAATGGGGAATAAGCCATGTGCCCCATGGAAAGTTATCCACTCTGCTGGACTAGTACAGTTCTTGAAGGCTGCAATATGTATACTCTGTCTTTCTGGGCACCTGAGATAACGTGTGGTTGTGAGAGATGCAGTCAGGGAAAAGGACACAAAATGTTAACATATAAAAATACTAATGCTCATTCTCTGCTTACACCAGAGTGCTGTGTGGGTGTGTTACATTGGTGAAAAAAGTTACCAGGTGTTTAGGAGAATTGTTTGCTTGTCTATATGCTCAGGCTATGTCTGTCACTGGCCATCAAAACACCTCTCCAGCCTTTGTGCCCCCAGCCATTCCCTTTTGAGGCCCACCTGCATTTCTAGGAATTTCCCAAGCTGGTTCTGCCAGTTTGCTGCAGCCACAGTTCAGGCTGGCTCCAGCACAGATTGTGTGTTTATTTGCTCATGACTCAGCCTGTGTTTTATTCATTAGGCAAAAGTGCATGCCACTTTTGGCACAAAACCAATATATAGTTTGGAAAGAGAAAGATGCAAATGTGAGTGCACAGCAATAAGCTTGTGAAAAGCCTTTAAAGGCTGAAATATCAATATGTCTTTGTATTTGTACACAGGCAGATGAAAATGCTGCAGGCTTTCTCTAGGTCGCCCCATTCGTTACGTTCTGCACACACAAATCTTCATTTGTGTACTACATTATTTTATAATCTATAGATTTTATCATCTATATATAATATGTAATTTGTATTAGCATTTGTATAATACATAGTTTTAAAACCTGTGTTCTATAATAATAATTTTATAATCTAATAAGGCAAGGATGTATCTTCTCCCCCCTCCTAAGAGTGTGGTTGTGGTGCAAATCATTTTCAGTGAGACCGTAGTGTATGTATTTCTGGTTAGCTTTTTCAGCACAAGCACCAGCAACCTTTGCAGATCATATAGTGACTAATAATTCTTTCAGAAAGGATTCTTTGTTGAACTTCAAAAATATTTCTGTTTTGAAAAGACCAGCTCCGTCCTGACAAGTAACAAGCTGACTGTACTAACACTAGTTTCCCATCTTGACCACTCTACTTTTCTACAATTTGTTTTTTCAAGTAAAAAATTTGATGTTTGGCATTGAAATCTTAATCATGTTTTTTAATAATTTTGTGCAGTTATGGTTTATATAATTTAAAGTTCTTTACTTTAAAGGAAGCAAGTTATACTTCCTTCTGAAGTCAGTGTGGCTGCAAGAGATTTGTGTTGCTTTAATTGCCTTGGGAGTAAGAAGACAATGTGGGTAAAATTTCTAAGCAGCTGACATGAGAATTCTGTGACAAACCACAGCCCTTTGTCAGGGTTCATTTTTTGCCTCATGTAGAAGTGGGTGTGGGGGGAACCCTATTTACATTGCTTTTTTGTGTGTTTTATTCCAGGCAAAACTTGCATTCCAGAAAGACATGATTAAGCCTCTGGCACCTGCTTTCCTTTCATCTCCTCTTGCTGCGGCTGCAGCTGTGTCGTCGGCTCTGTCCCTCCCTCCCCGTCCCTCTGCCTCCCTGTTCCAGGCACCTGCAATCCCACCAGCTCTCCTCAGGCCAGGCCATGGCCCCATCCGGGCAACACCTGCCTCCATACTTTTTGCACCATACTAATTTATTAAAGTAAAAGAGAGGGAACTGTGGCCAGTAGAAAGGGTAAAAGAAAATTGGGAAAGGGGTCAAGATTTTAAAATGTCTTTCTCTTTTGCAATGCCATCCAGTGTGAAAACATCAACCAACCACACCATAAAATTCATCACTGATGGTACTGCCTTTTGGAGTCTAGGACAGGTCCCTTTCTCAGCCTCTCTCTGTCTCTTTTTTTTAAATCCAAATAGAGTGATTTACTAAAAATTTAATTGCTCATCAAATTTGTTCCATTAAAGATTCATGCATTTCTTTATTGTTTGAGTTTTTTTAATTTTGGGGTTGTTTTTTTTTGTTTTTTGGAAAGTGTATGATGCACCTTGGAATCAATGAACATAAAATATTTTCCTGACAGACTTGAAAACTAGGGTCTTCCTCGCTCACATTTATGTAAATACTTCTCTGAAAACCCATGGGATGTAGTCTAATGTGGAAAAAAAGGTAGATGAACCAAATGCTTGATTGTGGATAACATCTCAAAAATTAATTGCAAATTAATTGCATCCTTTTTTTTTTTTTCTGTGTGCTCTTGTTGACAGGGATTGTGTACTATCCTAGGCCCCAGTACTGGTGTATCTTGTGTAGTACTGAAGATGTCTGATTTTAGTATTTTTGGTTTCTGTGTAAACGTCTGAAAGCAATGCAGCACTCAAGCTTTTAATTCTTTCTTTTGTGTCACATTTTATTTAGAGAAATTAAAAATAGAAAGCCATAAAACATATAGCTAAGATTACTATTTGTTTGCTACTTTCATTTAACTTATTTTTATTGTTTCCTCACTGGTGTTGCTAAGCAATGTTTAAAGAGAAAAAATGCTTTTCAATTGCACAATACCACAGCTGACATTTATTGTTCAAGATGACAATGGATCCATGTATTTGTACGTAAATATTCTATTTCTCCATTTTTAAACTAGTTTCCTTCATAATGATGCTGCATAATGTTGTGGCTCCCTGATGCAATAATGTACAGAATATAAAATATTTATAATTTACTGTATTCTCTGTTTACTGAATATATTGCAGTAATGCTCCACTTATCTTCTTACCTTCCCAACCCTTTTATAAAGGTGATGTCAATATGCAGTATTCAGACTGAACTAATTATGTGATAATGGGGGACAACACGTGGAGGAAAGGAAAAAAAAATAGAATTATCTTTTAGAGTATCTTTATCTTCAATCCATAATAGTAAAATGTCTGTGTATTTTTTTAAATGTACCTTTTCAATAAAATAATGAGAAAAATATACATATTTCTTGTGTATATTAATTGGTACAGGAAAAAAAAAAAAAGCCTGGAACAATCAAATTGAGCTAAAGGAGTTCTGAGGAGCAGGCAAAGCATTAGAGTTGCAACCAAGTATAATTACAGAACCTGTGCTTACTTCCCTTGTGTTTTAACATCTTTTCCTTGTTACACCCTGTTACAGCCTTTACTGGGACTTTTTTTGCAGTAAGACTGTAAACATTCACTTCATCAGGGATGCAGAAGAAGTAGCTGTAGAGCCAGGTGAGTAATTATAGTTTTATTATTGCACCACCAAAACACTACAACATGGTTATGCCATCTCTGATGGAGAATAAGGATTAAGTTTAAAACCAGCCCGGGCATAACTGAGCTAGTAAGCAGCTCACTTTGGAGCCAGGACTTCCTCTGAAGCACAGGCAAAGTAGGCATCTCCTTGACACAACAGGTTTTTGAAGGCAGGTGCTTGGGGAAGCTTTGAAATGATCTTTTACTCTGCTGAAAAGCTTGATCTGTTCTGAGAAAATCTTTGTTACTACAAAGAGAAATGTAATGAATAGAAGAGTGAAAAGGCTCAACTATAAGGCTTTTGGAGTTAATACAAAGCCACTAGGGCTCTTATAAAGCCACAATGGCCCAGGAATAAAAATTTCAGGAACTTTATTAATACAGAGTTTACAGACTGACATATACCTCATAATTGCAAAAAAAATTTAGAATTTTCTGCAAGTGTAATGCTGCCAAATTTTCACTGTCAAGTGGAGCCATTGACTGTGTTGTGAGAGGATAATTCACTGGAGAATCACCTACAAAGGGAGAGGTGATGGATTCCAGGTTTTTAACATTCTCTGGGGAAGCAGGTTCAGTTGTATTAATTCTGTGGACTGTGGGAACTACAAGGTAGTACAGGTGGGCACTCCTCCATGTACATCTGTTTGTGTCTGCTTTTGTAACTGGTGCTCACAGGGAGTCAGGTTTAACTGCTGGGCTGTTTTCAGAGGAGTTACTTCCATGTGGAGTCTATTTCTATCCACCATGAGATGGCTTTACAGGTCTGTGTGTTTTAGTTTGTTGTTCAGGAAACTAACAGTTATCTCTGTATTAAAACACCATTTTACCTGCTTTTTATAACCTACCATTGGTGATAATAAATTTAAAGCAATTGCAAGTTTCTGCAATTGAAAATTTTCCCATATAAAATACAGAAAACCTGGACTAAGGAGGGGACCAGCCAGAGGTGTGCACATTTTTTGGACAACTGCTGTTTCAAAGAGCATCCTACAGTGGAGAAATACTTAGGTCAGTAAGAGTGAAAGAATGTGTCAAGTCACCCAGAAATGAAATGTAAACCTGTGAAACACAAGATCCAAAAAGACTGTGATTGTAAGCTAAGGAAGACTCATGTGTAACACCTTCTGTTCTCTTTGCTGTTAACTTTTATTTTGTGTACTGTAACTGCTCGTGGCACCAAAATTTGTCCATGACATGAGTACTTAGCATATTACATGATAAATTCCAAACCATCTCATAATGCATACTGGGTTCCCGTGTTTTAGAAACAAGCTGTATGTGAGAAGGAAAATTTATATCATACTTGCACAAAAGCTGCTTTTTTGATATGTTAAAGTGTTTTCTCCTGAGGTGTAATATTACATACAGGTGGCTATGAAATTGATGACATTGTTATAACAAAGAGCTGGTACCCAAATGCATTTGCAATGCAGCTACCATTTGGGATCAATATATTGAATATGCAAACCACTAAGATAATAAGGTTAATGTAATAGGATCACGTCTTCTCATATGTCTGTTATTCTAGGTCTGTTCACTGCACTCTGAGATGCAAGCTGTTCCTGTATGAGAAGTCAAAAGTTATAAGGGCCACTGTGTTGATTAGGGGTTGTCACCTGGCACTGCTGTCTTTCGGTAGCAGAAGAAAAAGGATTCAGATCGGACACAGAGACATCAGCAGGATCTTTCTGCTGGCATGTGCGGCTGGATCATGGCCCCTGTACTGCAAAAGGTTTCCATAAAGGGTATGAAACTGAGGACATGATCCAATAGTCTATACAGACATATATATATAACAAAAATAATACAACTAGGATCTTCTATGACCACTACAGGATACTAATATGTGTGCCTCTCATTTCTGTGGGTCAAAATGATAATAAAATCTTCCCCTCTAATTCTGGTCAGATAGCAGAAGGCAGAAGACAGAAGTGAGCACGCACATTGCCCTTCCTTGTCCATATCACCACTGGAACTCCTATGATAACATTCCACTAGGAATTAGAGTCCACCTGCTATAAAATCATAACTGTTTCCTATAAAACCCAGATTATTTCATATTTTAAATTACCTTATTTCAATCCCTTACTCTGTGATCTTGGATTATAAATTTTATGCTCAGAAATTTTTTTTTGCAAAGAACCTTGTCTCGTTTCTCTGGAAAAAAAATAATGTGTTGTCTTAAGCTCTGCAGGAAGTATTTCACTACCTTTACACATCTGGCAGTAATCTAATGAACCTCACTGTGTATCTCCTGAACATGTCACCTTGAATAAGTGAGGTGCTGTATTATTTATTCATTCTCGGTTGGATAGTATATCTCCCAAGCTGTCACCTTCTGGTCACAGTGGTCATTGTTATTTTTTTACTATGGCTAGTATATTTTTTTAACCATTTTTTCTCTCAACATTCTTCTTTCAAGTCACAACCTGAACACCCTCAATTATTTAGTAGAATGACTGGCATTTGAGGTAAAACTATATTTATATCTAGAATTCTTAGATATTATAATCTTCTAGGTTTAAAGTAACACTGGTTTAGAAATTTTTATTTGGTTTAGTTTCCTATTAATATTTATTTTTATATTGATAGGGTACTTTGCCAAATCCTGCCAAGCACTAGAAGGAGAAGGGGCTGAACCCACCCTGTCGCCTTCCAAAGGCTGCGATTGAGGGAGGTCTCCAGTAGCTGGAAAAAGGATAATTTTATGCCTTCAGAATGACAAGAAAGAGGGTCTGGGCACATGAAAGCAAGTAGGTGATTGGGATTGGCCAACATGAGATTACAAGAAGAAAATAGTGCCTGAGCAGCTGGAGTGGTTTCTGTGATGAGATGCCTGTCCATGTAGACAAGGGAGCAGCAGTGGGTGCTCTTGCCCTCACCTCAGTAAGGCTTTAGATGCCGTCTCTGCCAGCTTCCCTGCAGGCAAATGAGGGCAACGTGGTCGGGGTAGGTGGCTACACGGCAGCTGTAGGAGTGACTGGGCCTCAGAGCTCCAAGTATCAGGCAGCTGTTTGCAGTCTGCAACAGCCCATTGAGCGCTGTGCCTCAGTGACACCTAATGTCCTCGCCAGTGACCTGCTTAGTAGGTCAGGAGGGCACTTGGCAAGTGGGCAGGGTTTCATACCAAATGGGGGGGCTTGCTTCTCCAGGCAGGATGCTGGAGCGTAAGGCTGCCATCCAGAGGGACTCTGGCCAGCTCTAGATGTGGTTTGACTGGAACTTCATGGGGTTCGGACAAAGGCCAAGCTCTTCTTTCTGGAAGGAGCCGACCTGTGCCATGTTGCAGATCAGGCTTGCTCACCAGAAAGCAGCTTTGCTGCTTTCGGAGTCAGGTAGTTGGGGGGACACCCAAATTTGTTGGTGGACAAATTGAACACAAGTCTGCAGTGCACCCTTGTGGCAGCAGAGCCTAAGTGAATACTGTGCTGCTCTGAAATGAGCACGTTGTATTCAGGAAAACGGGATGGGTTTGTTGAGCGTGGAGAATGCTGCGGCAGTTCTGGTCGCTGTCCCCAAGTGTCTGATCCCTTGTCACAGGGAAGAGAGACAGACCTTCCTCAGCAAAGTCCCACAAGAGGATGAGGAGACAGCAAGAGGCTGCAGGAAAGACCTTTCTGGCTGTTCATAATAAAAGGAAAAAAAACAAAACCAAACATCACAGTAAAAGTGGCTAAGCCCTGGAGCAGGTTGTCCTGGAAGGTTATTGCAATAACCACCCTTGGGGAAGCTCTTAACATGCAGCCCAATGAGCAACTTGATCCAGCTTTGATTGCTTTGATCAGGAGGCTGGACTAGGTGACCTCCAGAAGACCCTGCCATCTTAAATATGTCAATAATTCTAAAAAATAAAAAGGTCTGGTTTTTTGGTTTTTGTTTTTGAGAAATCAAAAGTAATCATTGTGTGACAGGGAAATTAGAAGCTGAAGGAATCTTTGCAGCACTAAATACTGACTAATCATTCATAATATGGTGGGGACCAGCTATGAAAGTCTGGAAAAATGAAGACTAGCATCTTGCCTGTAATGGGCTGAAAAAGAAAAACTGAAAGGAAGGATGTGTCTGGAAAGGTGAGAGGGAGGGGAAATTATTTGTACTGCAATATAGTGACTGGATTTTGGAGTGATTGAGGTTCTATTTTTTTGGCCAAAAAAAAGGACTTTGCAGTAATTGCAATGTGATGTTTTTCAAGCCTTGGTGATTTTTCCTAAAACAAATATGTTTTCACAATTTCATTTGTTTAGATTATTTGAAGCCATTCAACCAATTCAATGGCTGAAAAACTTCTCACCAGTATTGCTCAAAACCTGTGTTCACAGCCCAGGAACTTCTATTACAGAGCCATGGCTGACACTTGTTCTGCATTTCTGGCTGGGTACCTGTGTTGTGGAGCAATGGACCATTTGGGTTTTGAATTGCATATTTCTTCTGCAGTCTACCAGACTTAAAAAGGAAAAATCAATGCAAAAATAAGTCATATTTTTTTTTAGAAAAGTATTATGGACTGTTAACAGTCATGTTGGCAATATAGTAAAGTAGCAGCAAAAGGGTGCATTATAATAGGAAAAAGTAGTCTGTGTAACAGACAGTAAGGCTGCTGCTGGCTGAATCTGATGAATGTCCACTAGTTTATGCAGGTAAGATGCTAACTGAAAAAAGGGGTTCTTGCTATCTCAGGAGCAGGGATAGATAAGGTGCAGACAGAATTCTGTATCTGGAGAACTGGCCAGCAAAATCCACAAAACATAGATGGTGTGTCAGACAGTAACCCACTTCACAAGTGTTTTCTTTCTGAAAAAAAAAATCAGATCTATACAGACATATAAATAAAAATTACCCCTTCCTCTTCCCTGAAATAAAGTTAGGGAAAATATTGTGATTTTATTGTGCAAGCCTGATGAAAATGGAACAAAAATGAAAGGTGGAGTTCATAACTTAGAAATAATCATTTGACTGAATTTTTCAAGTATTCAAGAGCCTCCACTATTTATCTAAATTCTATAAGATGTAAAGAGAAGTGGATGTTAAGGACTTAACTGGAATTGAAGATAAAAGTAGTAAAACATATTCCATCAGCATAAAACTTTTTAATGTGTTGTGTGAAGGGATGGAATCAAGTCGGTCCCTTTACATGAGATGGGGTAGGTGCAGGCACCAGCAGTGGGTTTGTTAGCTCAGGAACCACTTGGAAACAGTAGACTGTTTCCCCTTGCACAGAAGACTTAAGGCACCCTGGAGGAAAGGGATGCCTTCCTATAAGACAGACTGAGGAGAGGAACAGGCATGGCCAGATCTGCAACCATGAAATCATAGAACAGTTTGGGTTGGAATGGACCTTTCAAGGTCATCTAGTGCAACCCTCCTGCAGTAAGTAGGGACATCTTCAACTATATCAGATTACTCAGAGTGCCATCCAACCTGACCTTTTCTTCTTCAGGCTGAACAACCCCAACTCTCTCAGCCTTTCTTCACAGGAGAGGTGTTCCATCCCTCTGGTAATTTTTGTGGTCTTCCCCTGGTCCTTCTTGAGCAAATCCATGTCTTTCCTGTGCTAAGACCTCCAGAGCTGGATGCACCATTTCAGAGCAGAGAAGAGCAAGAGAATTGCCTCCCTCAACCCATTGGCCAGCAGCATAAGGGCCAGGATGGCCACAAGTAGCCCTGTGAAGCAGGTTGCATCAGGTAAAGGATCTGTTCAGGCACATTCAGGTCTGTCTTACATGAGAGCATTTGACAGTAGTGGTGCTGAAAAACACATTTGCTAGGAGGTGCTAGCTACTGTGAGCTGTTTTCCTAGGCTAGGAGTAGCTGCTGTGTACAAGCTTCTTTTTCAAAGGCTCTGGTTTACACTTTGGATTTATGATGTAATTTCAGTAGAATTCAATGCCCAACACATGCAGCAGCCAGTTGGTGCTGTCAGAGTATTAAATGAGTCATGGCTTTCAAGATACCTCAGGCAATGAGCACACTCTGCAGCACTCCAGACCAATACAGCTCTTGTCCAACAAGGGGAATTTCCATTCTGTTACCCCAGGATTTTGTGTTTCCTTCAGCAGTTCAATTGTTAATTAAAACTTGTCATTTTTGGTTAAGCTTCCCCCCAGAAACATCCAACCAAGTTACTTTTCCATTTGGACACTTCCTCTCCTCCAGCTGTAAGAGGGAAGTTTTCCCCACTATTCAAGGACTGATTTCTGCCAGCCAAGCATCCCATGGTTGTACCTATTGCAGCATCGTCCTGCCTTGCCTTTTGATTATATCAACTGACTCTTTGATCCTCTTTCTAGCTCCTTGACCACATCAAACCATGCCACTTGTTTCTCCAGCCTTCTGTCAGCCTTAACTATCAGTTCTCATAGCCTGTCAAGATGTCAACTCCTTCCTCCACCTCCTGAGGGAGGTCAGTCTTAATTTTCCAGTAAGTGCTGGTGAGATTATTTCAATTCTACCCTTAAACCTGAAAGAAGCTCCCTAAACTATAAAGTCACCAAACAGTCCACCTTCAGTATCTTCCCCACAACTCACTTATAGCAGCAAAATCCCACCTTCCACCCCTCCCAGAAAGAACCACCTCTACAACAGCTGCAGGGACAGTTAAACTGGCAGGAGATTTTGTGATGTTAGATTTCAGCATGTAATAATACCTAAGTATAGGAGAAAATATGACAATGGCCCTTTTCATTTTATCTGTGTAAGCTCTCTCAGCCTTGACTATGCAAAGTACATTTTCTGGCAGATCTGATGCTTGCCTTAGAAGGTCAATGATGCCTGCAAACACTTCCTTCTTGGGATATGTTATCTCCTTCAGGAAGGCAGGTGGTAGCTTCATTCAAAGGTGATTTTCATGTTGAACTGTGCCAAATCAGGTTTTTACATGCAATGTGAATTTTTAAAAGTTCTTGAACATTTTCTGCAAAGAAAAATAGATCTTCACTGCCTGGCTTCACCTGAACTGCTCTGAAGCTCTCACACTCAAATAATGTGAGCCTACTCATTGCCAAAGAGAGCAAAGGAAGTACAGGGGGTTGTTTTTTATAAGAGTAAATACACTGGCTTTTTCTTGTCTCCTGATGGGATCACATAGAGAGGTGCTCCTGTTCTAAACACAGTCCCTACCCACCTTATGAAACAGCAGAGCAGCCAGAAGTATGGGGACACACACAGACATACCCTATAACACATGCTGGGTTTTAATTTCCTTTCCTGCTAAATATCTGACATGCATCAGATGGACAAGAGATCTGACTCCTGTTTTCTCTCTGCCCCTGAGTCCAGGGCTACAGATATCCTCTTTCATATCTTGAAAAGCTAATCCTCAGGAGTGCCCTAAATTGATGCCTTGCTCCTTCCCTGGGGCAGAGATGCATTTCCTGCATCTCAGCTTCCTCCCTCAGTCCCCAAGTGGAGAGGCAATCAGAGTTTATGTAGAAAAACCCTCCAGTATGAGATTTACCTGTGACTTTCACTGATGTTTGCTGATGAATTGTGAAGCCCCCCCCAAAAAAAAAAAAAGAGATGGGAACAGGAACACAATGTCTGTCTGGTCTCAGTATAAACTTCACTAATCAATGCTTTTCACCTGTGACAACTACCAGACCATAAATTCCAGATGCTATCTCTTTGCTGATGCTAAACAGATTCCAGTCATATTCTCCCCTTTCTCTGCTACTGATCTTTGTAATACATAAGGGGTAGTGGGACATGCAAGCATGGGTACTTCCTACCACCTGATCCCTTTGTGGTGCCAAATCTGGCACCAGGCCCATAAATCAGCTTCAGTGGTTGCTCTCTGTAAATGATTTAGTACAGGAGATAAGGATTAGTGGTAGCAAAGGCACCAGAACTGTTCAAATGTAGAGGATGATAAAAATTACATCCGCATTTTCAAATGTAAAAAATAATTTTAAAAGTTATGATTTCTGGGACTGAATGCTGGGAACGATCTTGTGCTTTGCTGGCCTGTTCTGCAGTCCCCTGACAAGGGAAGAAAGTATTAAACAGTTTTAGTCTCTTCCTGAAAACACTTAACTCCTTACATATGTTTCCTGCCATTATTTACATTTATTTTTAGAGAGACTTAATGGAAATTTGAGATATCTTCTATTTAAATTTGCATCCCATAGCAACTGCTTGCTGTGTGCCAGGATGATGTTCCACGAGTACACAGAGGAGGCAGCAAGATGAGAGCTGGCAAGGTGGGCTGCCAGGGGAGCAGGAGCTCACACTGCACTGAGATGGTTTGTGAGTTGCTAAGAGATACAATGTATTCACAAGCATTTAAGGAGGAAAATATGTTTATGAAGGTATGTTTTCAGACTGTCCCTTTTTGTTTTACATTAGGAGTGAACAAGAATTCAGTTGTGATTTGAAATGCCCTTCTGTGCTGTCACTTAAAGAATATGTAACTAAAACTAAAAAGATGCTTAAGAGATACTTGATAAATCTTATGAAGTAGGCCATCGACAACAGGACCCTACTCAGTGCCAGGAACTTCACCTGGCCACTTTAAGCTATTCTGCTGACATCTCTTTCTGTCCACCATGGCTTGATCACCCATAAGGTGTATTTCCACACTAAATCCCTTTACCGTCCTCCCTCTGTCCTCCTCCCAAGGCTAAAGTTTAACCAAATTTTATTCTGGGACTTGAAAAAACTCCAATGTGCAGTAAATTGAGAAGTTCTATTCATTTTCTATAAGGCCCATTCATATTTATTGTCAAACTCTAAAATACCTAAATTCCTATTCTTTTTTCTTTGTAGAGTTACAGCTTTCAGTTGCAAAAATTCTGCATGTCTGTAAAATGGCCTAGAAAGGTCCTGTTTAAAGTACGTTGTGTATGCTTCACCCTTGAGGAATGATTTAATTAGGAGAGCCAGCTTTACCAGTGCTATTTCCCTAAAAATAGAGATTAATCAGAAATATGTAATTTAAAGAAAAAGATACTTTTCTAAAGCACTTTCCACATTACTTTCCTAAAGTAATTAGATTAATTCAGACTTCACTGTTACAAGCCAATAAAATTGTTTGCCTAATAAGACGTTTTCAAAATATAGGATACAATGAAATATTATTTCTTGTAAAGACACATAAAAAACTTAACATTAACTGACATTTATTGTGCTATTATAAAAATACTAGTTATTCTTTTTTTATAGGCAAATACTTGTATACTTTATTGGTCAGAGCTTATGAATTAAAAGGAGGAGGAAAAAAAAAAGGCCAAGAAATAAAGACACAAATCCTAAACATGGAATTATATTTCTTAACCTGGATCCAGATTACACTAAACTAAGAAGTCTGTACAATGGAAATTTCTATACCAGGATGCAATTAGAAATTCTTTAAACTTTGTAATACTAAGAAGTTCTGTTTGAAATGTTCTAAATTGAATAAAATTATTGCTGTTTTCCAGTTTGAAAAAAATAAATGCAAGCCAAAAGCAACTCCAGCTGAAGAACCAATTAGATGTAGACCAAAGATCCCCTCTAACTGAATTATTGTAGATTTTCTGTAGAAATTCAAAACATAACTCATAGAGTTATTGACTGAAGAGGACAAATAGTTGAAGCGAGCTGAACAGCTTGAGTTCCAGCCTGGATTAGTGTTTTTCCCTAGAGCCATCATACTAGAAATGTGCAGAATGGTTGAAATTGTACCAGTTGGATTGCAAAAGTCAATCACCCACAGCAGATCATATCTCACACAGCAGCTCCTGTGTAGCAGCAGAAACACCCTTGGGAAACAACCTGTGATCCCTCTGCCAAGTCCTTGCCTTGAGTGCCTGCCTGTGCACAAAGGAAACAGGTACTTGTCCACCTTAGCTATGAACTTTTGAACCATCAGAACCTCTGGTGGCAATTTCTGTGCTTTTGTCATCTTGTGTCCAGCTAGTGAGTCAAAGAGGATGTAAATGGGAAGGTACCTCTCAGTATGTATGCTATTTAGGCTCGTTAGCCAGTATGCAATTATGTCTCATTTCACATCACTTCTGAACTTGATCCATAAGAAAACTTAGCTTGTATTACTTATGTTATTTGACACAGCAACATTCTGACCATAAAAGAACTGAATGTGAAATTGCCCAGTGATTGATTTTCCAATTTAATTATTTTTACTTTAAAAGTTAAATTTAACTGTGGCACTTTGCAGCCTACTGAATCTAGGTCAAATAGATGAGCTATTTAAAACTAGTTCTGTGTGAAATGTAGGGTTTATATTTGACAGTAAATTCAGTTTGTAGAATCCTGCAAAGCCTGAGCCTCATGTTCGTAGCCATCTCACACAAAACAAAGGTACAGGCCAGAGTTTTCCAGACTCCTGTAGATACTTGAGTTCATCCCCCACTCTTTCTCTGTGGCTTACTTCCCTCCTCTGTACCAATTCTGGGTATCACGAGCACAGAAGAAGTAGAAGGTTTCTAGATGGTGATTCTCCTTGTTTAATCAGTTTGTTTCCTATCCCTAAAAAAACTAAATTAAGTGAAGGATGCTCTGCTATTTACCTCACATGAGAATAACTGCAAATAAAAGATATAGGTTTTTTTTCCCTTGGATCTGAGAAAGAAGCAAGATCCTGCACTGACCCAGCCAGAGGCAGCTGAGCTACAAGGCATTGGGTACCATCCAGTCCAGCTAAGCCACCACAAAAAAACCAAACCAAACCAAAACAAAAAATAAACAAAAGCAAACAAAAAAAACCTAGGCTTTGCAGGAATGATAAATCAATGAAAATGTTTTAGCTTGTGTGAGCTGAAACAAAATAACAAACTTTGAAATGTAACTTATTTCCACTGAAATTTGTTTGCTTTTCTGAAAGACACTAGAAGCTTTGGTGTCTCTGTTATTTCTTACTGCAATGTTTTCTCTGTAATTTCCTAAGGGTTGATATTTATGAAAATGAAGGGCTGATTTTCTCCCTGCATTTGGCTCTTGTGAATCACCTGGCTGGTGCCTGACAAGCCAGAAGCATCTCAGCAGAGCCAGCAGCCCCTGGCTACAGGATGCTGCCAGCCCAGCACAGCCCACAGGGCCATTCTAGCAGCAGCTGATGTGGACGTGCTGCCCAGTGGTGCCCAGAATCTGGTGGATGAACCACCTTGGCACACCTTTGGCTGCATGTACACATGCAGTGTGCCCCATGTATGTACCCCATGGACACAGCAAGTCCCACAGTCCACAGCCATCCGTGAGAATTCTGGGCAGGTTTATTTATGCACTTGACAGATACTGTTTCAGCATCAGGGATCTGATTTACAGCCCTGGTAAACACCTGGATTTTTTTCAAGCTTCTGGTCATGATGGTTTTAAAAAAATAAATCCCCTGTGCAGTAAATGAATGTAGAAATGGTGAACCGGGCAAGTGACTGCATACAGACATGGAGAGGTAGACTGTGCTAGGTGGAAGCAGAAATTAATATTTTTGTTGAAAAAGCAAAAGTTTGGGGAGGGAGAGGTGGAGGACAAAGATGAAGAGTTGTGTTTGCTTTCAAAAATAAATTGTTTCACAATCTACTCTTTGGTTTTGATGAATTTTTATTTTTTTATATTTTTTTAAGAGAAATGCTTAAATAATTAATA
Organism: Chaetura pelagica; assembly: GCF_000747805.2. Lineage (NCBI taxonomy): Eukaryota > Metazoa > Chordata > Aves > Apodiformes > Apodidae > Chaetura > Chaetura pelagica. The sequence goes on along the minus strand of NW_009952974.1, from coordinate 14,978,799 downwards.
TCTTATCTGATGCCTCTTCAATTCATGCTTTTTTTCTTCTTGTAGATGTCATGTAATTGGGAGCTCTGATGTCTTGTCAAAAAGCCAGAAAGACCTGAGTCAGGCAGAAATGTTTTTCCAGGTGTGCTGATGAGCACTGTAAATCCAGGCAGACTTCTGAATAACTCTCAATGCAATCCAAGGTAAGCTGGTGTCAAGAACTGGCAGCACAAAAGTTTGGAGCGTTTGGAGCTGTTTGTGTCTTGTAGGTATAATGCAGAAGTCTGGCTAAACAGAGGAAGGCGTGGGGAAATCAGAAGTGTGGTACTCCTACTGCTGTGTCAGTTTATTGGTAGCTAAGAGTTCTCTTCCCCCCGCCCCGAATTCCCAAATCTCGGTCGGTGGAGCCGCGGGGCGGGTGCGAGTGTTGGTGACACCTAGTGGCAAGATGGGAACAATGCGCCAGGAATAGGAGGGTAAGGGTGACATCCGTGTTACTGAAACTAAAGTAAATTGAGATGCAGGGGGAGCATGATTTGAACTAGAGTCTGACAGCAAGAGTGGAAAATAATGTTATGAATGAGGCGGAGAAGCTTAACATTATTTTAAGAAGCAAAACCAGCTCTGATGAATGTACTGCATATCTTGATGAAGTGTTCCGTACCGAGGAGCTATAATGGGCTCTGTGGGATCAGTTGCTGTCTACCTAAAAGCAGCTGTAAACAGCAGCAAGATAAATTAGTATAGCTCAGTAAAGTTGTCTCCTTGGATACTATTCAAGTGACTTCCACCGTTGTTCGTGTGACATAACCAGTAATACAAGCTTTGGGGAAATAAATACAGTGTTCCAGATAAACATTCATCAAGTCTCTTCTCCGAGCAGAAGCTTGGAGGTTTGCCTGTAAACACCTTGCAGCAGGTGAGGGGAAGGGGGCAGAGGAGTGAGCCTGCCCAGGACAGTGCTCCCCAGACCAGCACTGCCTGGACCTGCCACAGCAGCAGGGGAAGAAGCACAAGCCTCCACAGGTAACGTCAGAGCTTTGGGCAGGCTGGTTGAGAATGCTTCCCATAAATTCCTTTTATTGCCAAGCTGGATCTGTGAGGCTATTAAAATGAAATTCCAGCACTTCTGCTCTCAGGTATGATCCCTGAGAAAGCCCTTTCAATGAAAAAAAGGCTTTTGGGTTTATTTCATGCTTCCCGTACCTTGCAGGTTAGTTCCTTAGGGTAGTCTGCCATCACTGTTACAGACCTGCAAAATACTCCAGATCTCTACCTTACTTCACACAGTGATTTATTTCACTTTATAGGTTTTCAGCTCCTTGCTTTAGCTGGTCTGGGTCACATGCTATGTTTGTGTGCTATCTTCTTTTTGCTTTATGGAAACAGCCCAGTTCAGCCTCTAGTTCCCATGTGATGTCTGCTGACAGATGGTACAGAGAGGGAGATGTATGCACAGAAACGGAGGGTGTTATAACCCTGCTGATAGTGTTAGTCATAGAATTGTATCATAGAATGGTTTGGGTTGGAAGGGACATTAAAGATCATTTCTCCTCATCTTCCATTGTCTGCCATGTAACAGAAGCACTGGGGTTGCATTCAGCCCATTGTAGTTATTGCTGGGGGCACAACTGAATTACCAGTTTGATATTCCTTCATCAATTGAACATTCATTTAAAAATGTAATGATTTCACGGAGAAGCAGTGAAATCAAATGATTGTTTTTGTTTTAAATCTCTGGAATGATGTTAAAGATCTTTTCCAGCCTTGGTGATTCTGTGAAATTTAATGACTGGCTTCTCTTTCCCCATTCCACATTTTCTGTTACCTTAATTTGTATGTTGGGCTGGTTTGTTTTGGGGTTTTTTAGAAGATAAAGACTCCTCCTCTAAATTATGTCTCTCTGAGTTGAAATACTCAATTACCAGAGGGCAGCAGTATTAATGATTTGCACACAGTGTGAAAACACTGCTCCATTTTCCTATCAGAACGTCCTCATTTTCACTTGGTGATATCGCAGTTAGAGATCAGCACCTACTTTAGTTTCAGGACTCTAAGCTAGTAAAGAAAGCCAGCAGGAAACTTCAATAACTTCCCTTCTCCAACAATCTCTCAATACTTTTTTCTCCTGTTGAGACCATATCCCAATCTTTAAAATCCCAATTTTTGTCTCATTTCCATATTTTCCCAATGTTGAATAACCTATCAGTCCTGCTTATGTATTTTTTGACCTATTTAATACAATAAAAAAAAATGGTGAAGAAATAAAATATTAGTATGCTCCCAATATGCAAGTGAAGTCTGTGTACAACCTCTAGCTAAAGCAAGAGTTAGGTTTTTTTGTGCTTACAAGTAAGGAGAGAATTAAGTCTGTATTTCCAACTTGAAGAAGTTATATGTAAAGCTAATACCTTGCCAAGACTCAATGACAACAGTCCTGGATTTTAACACCAGCATTATCTATGGGACAAATGAGAGCCTCTGCCTTGGCTTAGGCAGCAGAAATAGGATATGCAAAGACATGTTGGCCATCAGGGCTGAATTAGCTATTTACAGCCCTGGAAGCAGCACAGCCCCCCCGCCCAGACCCACTGCCAGAGCAGCAGTTTGCACACTGTGGTGTCAGGGAAGGGGGCAGCCCTCACCAGACTGTGCAACACCTGCTGGTACGTCAAGTCTGTGAGGCTGCAGCAAAAAAAAAGCACAAAAAAAACCCCTGTTGGCTGAGGTTAGCAGAAAACACCACAAGCTTACATTTGAGGAGGGAAGATTTAAATTAGATGGTAGGGAAAAATTCTCATGGTTTGGGTGACTAAGCACTGGCATAGATTGCCTGGGCTTTGTTCTTAAAACCTACAACAGAGGAGATTTCACAACCTCTCCACAAACTCTTGCCAAAAATTACTCATTGCAGAGTAATGTGTTGACTGATACCTTAAGATCTCTTACCACTCTAGATTTTAATAGTCTGTATACGCACATTTCATTGATTTGCTGGTTTGTTGAATCATTTGACACCTTAGCCCCAGTAATTACATCAAAAGTCCTTTATCAGCTGCAGGTATGGTTGCATTACAGAGTGCTTTGATGCATTTTTACTAATTGGCTGCTTCTGTACTATTATTTAGTGTGCATTAACTTCTAGCCTGACTCACAGAGAACACTTCAAGTACAAGTGCCTAACAATAATTAATGCTGTTAAAAATACACTGCAGCAAAAGGTAGAAACTGAGAGTGATGAATGACATATTTGCTGCTTTTTCCCCAGAAGGCTCCAGCATGAAAGATATTACACTAATAACTGCTCACATAACAATGATGGCTTGTGGTCTTCCTCTTAGATCAATGCATTTTCACCAGGGATTCACTTTTTTTCCTGGAAAATCCTAGTAATTCAAGACTTCAGAGTGTGCACATTAATATTAACAGCTGTGAAGCGCTCTTTCCAGCCAAACAGTCCAGCTGTCTGCCAGGGCCGTCAGCCTCTTGCAGCCTTTTTGTTCCTTTTCCTGCCACGTACCTGGTAGCACAGAGTGGGCAGCTCTTGACTGAGAGAGACAGCTTGTTAACTGAAAAAGAAGTTACACTGATATCACAAGTCATCTTTATTTTGTCTCCTGAGAAGATGAGAACAGCTGCCTCGCTCATGTTGTGAAATGTGTCAGGGAGGCTGCTGTGCCATAGTTTTAAGAAACTCAGTCCCACTTTCCCACTTCCTCTAAATTAATAAAGACCCCAAGATGTCCCCATTTCTCATTTTGCAGTTGCTAGAAGGGTTTGCCAGAAATACAGTTTTCTGCTTCAGTCCCAGGTCTGTCTGATGGATAGGGAAGCACAAATTGGGAAATAAATATTTATTATGTATACTTGCTGTGTTTCTTTTATTTATGGATTATTCAGTGCAGATGGCTATCATAATGGTAAAACTAAAACTGAGCTAGGTTTCAGTATTTATGATTCATCTGCTGTGAAAGGCTTAAATCATGAGTCCACTAAATGGAATCATTCTGAACTAAATCACAAAGTCTTTATAAGAGTCAGTTTTGAAAAGAAAAGAAATTTATGTTACGCAGTTTTTGCATTGACCAAAAAAAGTTCTCTTGAAGGTAGAAACTTGCTATCCATCCCTTGAATGTCAATAGCAAAGCTTAGAATAACAGTCACTACAAGAGTAGCTACTGGACTTGACATTTTTAAGATAGCAATGGGGGTCAGCAGTGATTCATATCTACCTGTACATCAAAGGGTTTCCAAAAGTCACTTGCACTTTGCAGAACACCAATACAGTGAAGGTTGTTGTCCTTGGCAAGAGGAGCTGACAGTTCATTAAAAACATACTCTGCCTGACATTTCATTTTTTTTAAACCCCCAGGTGTGTGTTTTTCATGCAGTTTAACTTTGAAGAGACATTAATATCTGGACATCAGAACCTAACATTGTGAGTCTCTAGCTCTGCAATTGTCCTCTTCATGGGCAACGATTGCAGGTTAAACACCTTCAGGTAAGAAGATGGCTCTGTGTGCCTGTAACAAAACATTGCAGCGTTGCTAAACTGAAATGGTCAAAAACCTGCTATTTTGGATGTATTCATGTGAACCAATCTTGAACAAACAAGAAATGTAGTCTCTTAAGTTAAATACATGCAATGTAAGGAAATGGTTGAAAATAGATGCCAACCTAGAAGTTGTTTTTAATGTATAGTGTTGGGAAAGCAAAACCTCTATATGAGGCTCAAGCATCCATTATGAGCATTTATACACTAGGCTAGATCACCCCCTCAGTATTTCTTACTATTATTTTTATTTCAAGCTATCTCAGTCAGCCATCAGGCCTCCACTGTGCTTTGTTACCGCTTGCACACAGAAAATATGATCTTGCCCCAGAAAGCCTACAGGTTAGGCATGTGGCAAATGAATTGATGTTAAAAACTACTTTGGGGCCTCTGGAGGGAAATTAATTATGCAAAAGAATAGTGGATAATTATAATAACGGCACTCTGTGTAACTATTGTACCACGACCACATCTTTCTTCTGTGGAAAGACCTGTCTGCTTTTGCCCATACAGCTTTAGGGGATAAGTGAGGGTAACTCCTTCATACAGCTTCTGCAGTAATCAAAACTCTTCATTTTTTTCACATAGTGCTACCTTCATTTAATCTTCGAGTATTATTCACTGATCAGACTGAAAAGGCACAAAAGTAGCTACCATATTTACTACAAAGATCATGTGAACAGAAGGCTTAAAAGCCAGGACTTTACTGACTTATTTTTTTTATCAGTATTGATTTGTCTGGTGTCAGCTCAATAAAAACAGAAAGAAGTGATTCTTGTCCTAAAGAACCCTTATGCTGGTTCTTTGGGAAACAGTCCCATTTCAGTTATTGTCTGGATTTTAGTCCAAGTCAGGTTGTTTGGAAACATCTCTCGTTGTCATCATGCACGTGCAATTTCCCTTCTCTTGATTTAACAATGCACGTGCAATTTCCCTTCTCTTGATTTAACCAAGTTGAAATCACTTAATTGTTGTTGAATGCAAATACTTCCTGTGTAGCAAAACTCTACTGAATTTTGGTGTGTTTAGTTGGAAACTGACAGTTACTTACCAGGCTGTAATGTTATTTGCTTCTCTTGCCTTTTCTGGCTTCAGAAGCAAATAGCACAAAAATAGATTGGCTTGACTGAGAGAGACTATTTTGGTGCCAGCCTAGAAATTAGTTTTGGTTGCTAGTTGGCTACAGAATATTATTCCTTCAGAATATTATTTGTTTCTTCTTAATTCATAAAAGCTGGGCCAAAACCTTATATTTCATTGGTCAACATATAAAAATTTCATTATGTTTGCTCTATGCCAGAAAATAAATTAAATCGTCACCTTTTAAAATGAATCAAAGATAATTCTAAATCCTGCCTGAGGTGGTAGGGTGCAGTGAGGAAGGAGAGTGATCCAGTCAAGGGAGCATCCATCCATTGGAGCAAACTTTAACAGTGTGAATAAAACCCACTGGCCAGCTAAGATGAGGAGCAGACATGTCTGTGTTTTCTTCTGCAGAAGCCAAGTTTCTTATTCTGCAAAAGGCCCATGAACATTTGTGGTTATTCTTACTGAATATGGGGAGCACAGTTTTGTTCCCTGTAAATTCTTTCAGCTGAGGTTGCTGTCCCTTCTCAGCACAGGAAATAGTAGTCATCCACAGAAACCTTAAGAAAACGTTCTTCTTTTTGTTACTTCTTTCTACCTGTAATATGAAACAGAGAGGAGGATACAGTGATAAGATGGTAAATAGCATGTCTAAATGGTGGGAAAAATTAAGTTAGGTTGATATTTGATTTTAAGAGCAGAAGCTGACTTAATGCTGCGCAACAATTGCTGGTGCATACTGCAGAGACATTCCCATGTTATTATACACATTGAATGTTAATATGGCATCTGCTTTTTTTATCCAACTCAATTTGCTTCCAATTTTTCTTTTCCTTTACATGATAATTTTTTTAATTCTGTCAGGAAAGAAAAATCTCCCTGGTTGCTAAGTAACTGTAGCAGCATTACTGCAGATGTGTGACAGGCATATCTGCTTACTATGGCAGTCTTTATTTTTTACATTAAAAATATCTTTAAGTAAACATGATTTTGAAAGTAATGAAGGCCTGATAAAAGATACTTTTCATTATCCCAACTTGCACTACATTACATCAGCTGATAGCAGAAATAGGTTGTGGGAGTAGTGGATTATTCTCAGATAGGTTATTTTAGTAATATCAACCATGATTTATACACACATCAGTTGTGACATGCAAGCAGTCTTGTCACACCTGCATCTGAGGTGGGAGAAACTTTCTCATCACACTCATGCTAAAACAGAGTAGGCCAGAAGTTGCAAGATTGTGAACTCTGATTTTCATCATTTTCTGCAAACATTTCTAGGTAGATCATGAGTCTCATCACTGGCAAAGACCTAATATTTCTGCCTAAGAAGTCTGATAACTGCCCCTTTGCTTTTGTCAACATAATACTCCAGAACTTCAGCCGAAGTTTCATGGGGACATGCTGTGGGTGGCTGTCATGGCAAAATAAACTCTCTCAACTTGTTCACATGGCTCCTTGCAGACAGCTTGTACATTATTTGAATATTGTTATATTTATCCAATCTGAATTAATTTCCCTGAGTGCTGCAGACCCATTTGGGCTCTTGGAAGCCAGGAATCCCACCACCAAGCAAGGTGGCATGCAGTTATTCACCGACTGGTGCATGTGAAAGTTAACAGTTATCTCCTTTATCAGTTGCTTCTCTGAGTTAGACAACTCTGCTGATGGGTGTCAAGTATAAGAGTTAAATGCTATCAGTCATTAATTTGGGAAGAAAATACCAGAATGTGAAACAGTGAATGATTGCTCTGTTGATAGATTTCATTTTAACATTTACTAATTTGGGTGTGTTTAACTTTGTACTCACAGCAGAATTTTAATGTCTATTTTCAGCAGTAATTATATACAGATAGACTCTACTCTTAGTGTGGGAGGAACAGAACAGTTGCAGTTGTTGACATTGTTCAAAACTCATACCTGGCATTTTAAAGATATGGATGTTGTATTAATTTTTAATTTATTGTAGATAGGTTAGTGTGGTTCCATTTATTTTGTTTTGTTTTGTTGTTTTTTGTATTCAGTTTAATCAAGCACAGCCATTAAGTATAAGATGTGGCATTTGAATTATTTTAGGATATGCTTGCTGGAGATTGATTTCTGCCTGTGTTTGCAGAGGGTGAAGGAGTTTGCACATGTAATCTCCAAAAAGGTCAAATCTTGACTTAATAAATGTATGATTCAGGAACATAAAGCTCATTCTTTAGGATATCACATTAATATTTATTGGGATCTGGATACTACAAAGACCTGCTAATTAGCTACAGAGTCTTCTGTGTATTGGTTAAACTGGCTTAAATCCAGTTTTGCTCAAGAGGGATTAAAATTGTTCCCATTATGATAAATCTCCTAAGCAGGGGACTCATTCTCATTAATTCCTATGGCTCAGATTAGTATGTAGGTACACCTTTCTGCTGCAACTAATAGCTAGTGGTAGTTTACATTTTCAATACGTTCATTGAATATTTCCAAAGAAAATCATCCCCTACTGCTGACAGTAGAGTAAGAACCAGGCAGTCAGGGAGCTCAGCAGGAGCTACCCAGCAGTATCTGGAAGAAGCTCTGACTGTCCCACAGCACTTGTCCTGTGCAGGAGGGGAGCACAGCAGCAAAGACCAGAAACCTGGGCTGGAGTTGCCTAAAGGAAATACTCCCACATACAGAGCTAACAAGCAGTCCAGATTTGAAAAGTACAGCAAAATGGAGATTACTACTGTATTGAGACAACAGAAAAGCAATTCTGAAACTGGGGCATGGAGAAGGATCTGCTGTCCAAGTAAAGGGCTATTATGCAAGGCTACAGTTGCAGTACTGCTTGGGTGAAGGAGGCTATGGCTGTGTATTGTGCAAGAAATACAGTGCAAATATTACCAGGCTGAACTGAGCCTGCAAACCCACAAGATTTGGTCTGGATCTGGTCCAGAATGAGTCCAACTACATTTGCATATCAGCCCTACTCAAAAGTACCCGCTTCTGGACTCCATTCAGTTGTTTCTCAAATGCCTTTGATTACAGAATTAGTGGTCTGTAAAAGATAAGATTACAAAAGCAACTAGTTATGTCAACATTTTTGTAAAGAGGGAAA
>NW_009952974.1:14936762-14970065 GCF_000747805.2 Chaetura pelagica | reverse complement strand
GGAAAGAGAATGTATGCGGTGTAACAGCTCAAAAAACACACTGTGCCCTGGTAGAAACTTCTTAGAATAAGTGGCCTTAAGACACACTTGCATTTAAAAGCTCATTCCTATGTTGCAGGAAGAAGCCAGAGTCAAAACTGGATTGAAAGAATAAGGGTGGAAAGAGAATCATATGACAGGGAAGTACACTAAGCAGAATCACCAGAATCACCTTTATTTTCTAAAGAATGTGAAGAATACTGCTCACAGGCCACTAAAAGGTGCAAAGCAATGGAGGATGAGAGCATGTGTTGTCAGCTCATGGTGCCCCACCTTATCTGTGTCTTGACATTGTAAGTGGTGGTACAGACCAAGGTGGGGAGGATGCCGAGGAGGCAGGCTCATGTCTTGTGTGGATGCTGAAGTGAGGGGAAGTAAGTAAGCACTTATATATGCTTGAGGAAATTGAAGAGAATGCACTCAGATGTACCAGTAGTAGACCAGCTTAAATCCTGCAGGCACCTTCTGGACTAGTCAGTAACATATAAGTATTAACGGAACTTGCTTGACCTTGAATCAACAGAAAGTTCTTTGTTTTCACAGACCATATAGGAGCTGATAACAGTGATGCACCTGAAGAACTTCGCACCTCTACACAGTATCATCAGCATTGTGGCAAGTCTGGAGGGATAACGAGTTTTAAAAATACTTGGATATGGCTGAATCTTAACTCCTGATTTTTTTTTTTTTGTTTTCCTTCTGACAGATATTATTCTAAACTAGAAAAATATTCTTTCATAAAGCTGCATTTAAGCCCCATGTCCTGAATCTTCAGGACTCTCATCTCCTGGTGAAAGGAAGAATAATGGGCAGAATGCTAACCCATCTGCATAAACTACCTACCCATCACTCCTGATGGGGTAAAACCACAGAGAATAAAGTGCTCTCTGCTCTTAGCTACTGGCATGCTGGGAAAAGTCAGTCACCAGAAAGCTCCATGTGCATCAACTTTCAACCCAGCACTTTCCCACTGATGCTTCTGAGACACCCTAAAAGTAGAAGGAAATTAAAAAATTGTTTGGATAGTGAAGCTGAACTGAATATAGAGTTCAATTTGGAGTTCATTTTCAGGAGGAGTCTCCAAGCAAAGCTGAAAGTTCCACCAAAAGGAGAGGAGAGTGCCAGCCACTGCCAGCTGAACTGAAGGGCAGTGCTGGGCAGTGCTCCCAAGGGGCTGAGGCCTCTCAAGAGTGATGCTACACAATGAAAACCATCCACTAGCCAGAGAATCGGTGGCTGACAGCAGGTGTGTCTGCTTCATGCTCTTTCCAGTGAATGAGGAATCATCATAATGAACTGCTTCTAAAACTAGCTTAGGGAAATATATTATCTATCATCATAAACGTGTTGCCAGGGGCAGTGTTGAGGTTGAAGCTGTTTCTCTTACAATGATAATCTCTTTCTTACCACTCCCAAGAATCCAGTTCTTGAAAGGGGGATATTTATGTAGTGGTTCTACAGATTCTGGCTGAGGATTTGAATGAAGAGCCCTGAAATACATTGAACTGGTCTTTTTTCTGATTATTCCAAGCAGCTAGGAGACAGCTTATACAATTTGAAGCTTTTATTTCTTGCTAACACATGTTCACAAACACAATGCCATTCTGTTGAACTATATCCAGAAAATTAATTATTCTTCAGAAGGATTTTGGCTTTCTCTGAGGACAGTCTCTACTCTTTTGCATTAGAGAAATCTTTTGTCTTTGTTTAACAAATAGGTACAGTGGGGAAATACTTGCCTTGGAAATTCCTGGAGGAAATAAGATGCACAAAGATCTTGATGCTGCAGCCCAAAATAAATAGGACATTGTAATACTCTTAGCAAATGAATATGCAGATCAGAGGCCAGTAAAGGAGGAAAAAAATATGTTCCCTGGCCTGAACATTCAGAGAGTGGGACTGGGAGGTGTCTAACAAGCACGTTATTTGCAGTCTCCTGCTAATTGAGTGTTATCTAAATTGCTTGTGGCTGTCATTCCATGACCAAATGTATTTGTAGAAATGCCAGTAGTTTCAGGGAGATGATGCACTTACCAGAAAAAAATATGAGAACTGTAAGGAGAATACTAGCAAATGGTAACTGATAGAAGAGATGTCCAAGAGGACTCCTTGTGCTTATCAGGAGTCTGTCCTTAAAACTGAATCAGTGTGGTGTTAATTTATCAGTTGTGGCTAAAGAATCTAATTGAAGTTTTCTTTGTTTGTATATATTATCATAAATCCTGAAGCTTTCATGTGCCATTGATGCACAGCAACGTGGGTCTTTGTAAGATGAGGCTGCATGCAACAAAAATGAAAAATGCCTACAAGCAGATGTATTGCTCTGTTGTGATGCCCAAATGCAGTCTGAGCTGCAAAGCTACCTTTTTGATGCCCTCAAAAGCATTTCTTTCTTCTATCTATCTTTGGCTGCTACTAAATCACAGATTTGTGCCAAATGCATGAGTCTGAAGGATCCTTACAAAATAAGTACGTCTCTGTAATTCATATTTTTATTTAGAAGATACAGGTTAACAAGTCTTCTGACATGTATGATATTACTCTTTGTAGGTTTTAGGATAATCTTATTTATCTTTTGAATCCTTTTAATGACATTGAAATATATGTTCATGTTTCTTTTCAACTAGAGATACTTCTATTTTTATGTGCTTTTTAGGAAAGATAGGGCGGGGAAGCGAGGTGGTGGAGTTGCTCTTTATGTGAGAGAGCAACTAGAATGTATTAAGTTTCGTGCAGGGGCTGATGAGGGGCAAGTTGAAAGTCTGTGGGTAAGAATTAAGGGGCAAGCAGGTGTGGGTGACACAGTTGTGGGGGTCTACTACAGACCTCCTGATCAAGGCGAGGAGGTTGATGAGGCTTTCTACAGGCAACTGAAAGCAGCCTCACAACTACAGTCCCTGGTCCTCATGGGAGATTTCAACTACCCCGATATCTGCTGGAAGACTCACACAGCCAGCCTTTCACAGTCTAGGAGGTTCCTCCAGTGCATTGATGATAACTTCTTAATGCAAATGGTGGACAAGCCGACTAGAAGAGGAGCGCTGCTGGATCTTGTACTAACCAGCAAGGAGGGCCTTGTTGAAGCAGTGGTGGTCAATGGCAGCCTTGGCTGCAGTGATCATGAGATGGTGGAGTTCAGGATCCTGTGTGGAAGGAACAAAATACCCAGCAGGACCAGAACCCTGGACTTCCACAGGGCAAACTTTGGTCTCCTCAATCATCTATTAAGGGAAATCCCATGGGACAGGGTGCTAGAAGATAAAGGAGCTCAAGATAGCTGGTCAACATTCAAGGACCACTTCTTGCAAGCACAGGATCAGAGCGTCCCAATGGTTAGGAAATCTAGTAAGGGTGCTAGGAGACCTGCATGGTTAAAGAAGGAACTACTGGGCAAACTTAAGTGGAAAAGGAAAATCTACAGATCATGGAAGGAGGGGCTGGTCACGTGGGAGGAATATAGGACTGTTGTCAGAGGATGTAGGGAGGCAATTAGGAAAGCTAAGGCCTCCTTGGAACTTAACCTTGCAAGTCAGGTTAAGGATAATAGAAAGGGCTTTTTCAAATACATAGCTAGCAAAACTAGCACTAGAGGCAATATTGGCCCATTGAGGAATGAGGTGGGAGCCCTGGTGACAGAGGATATAAAGAAGGCAGAGGTGCTGAATGCCTTCTTTGCCTCTGTCTTCACTCCTGCAGGGTCTCCCTATGAGCCCCAGATTCATATAGCCCCAGAAGAAGTCAAGATAGAGGAAGAGTTTGACATGGTAGATGAGGATTGGGTTAGGGATCAGTTGAGTAATCTGGACATCCATAAATCAATGGGTCCAGATGGAATGCACCCAAGGGTGCTGAGGGAGCTGGCGGAGGTCATTGCTAGGCCACTCTCCATCATCTTCAGTAAGTCATGGGCAACAGGTGAGGTGCCTGAGGACTGGAGGATAGCAAATGTCACTCCAGTCTACAAGAAGGGCAAGAAGGAGGACCCGGGTAACTATAGACCGGTCAGCCTCACCTCCATCCCTGGAAAGGTGATGGAACAACTTGTTCTTGGCACTATCTCCAGGCACATCAAGGACATGGGGGTCATCAAGAGCAGTCAACATGGTTTTATCAAGGGTAAATCATGTTTGACTAACCTCATAGCCTTCTATGAGGAAATTACTAGGTGGATAGATGATGGTAGAGCGGTAGATGTGGTTTATCTTGATTTCAGTAAAGCATTTGACACCGTCTCCCACAGCATCCTTGTAGAAAAGTTGATCAGGTATGGGTTTGGTGATCAGGAAGTGAGGTGGATTAGGAACTGGTTGAAAGGAAGGAGTCAGAGAGTTGTAGTCAATGGGGCAGAATCTGGTTGGAGGTGTGTGACTAGTGGAGTCCCACAGGGGTCGGTACTGGGACCGGTGTTGTTCAACATCTTCATCAACGACCTGGATGAGGGTATAGAATGTACCCTCAGCAAGTTTGCTGATGACACTAAGCTGGGAGGAGTGGCTGACACACCAGAAGGCTGTGCTGCCATTCAGAGAGACTTAGATAGGTTGGAGAGTTGGGCGGGGAGAAACATGATGAAATTCAACAAGGGGAAGTGCAGAGTTTTACATTTGGGGAAGAACAACACCATGTCCCAGTACAGGTTGGGGGCTGAACTGCTGGAGAGTAGTGTAGGTGAAAGAGACCTGGGGGTCCTGGTAGACAGGAGGATGACCATGAGCCAGCAATGTGCCCTTGTGGCCAAGAAGGCCAATGGCATCCTGGGGTGCATTAGAAAGGGTGTGGTTAGTAGGTCAAGAGAGGTTCTCCTCCCCCTCTATTCTGCATTGGTGAGGCCACATCTGGAGTATTGTGTCCAGTTCTGGGCCCCTCAGTTCAAAAAGGACAGGGAACTGCTCGAAAGAGTCCAGCGCAGAGCTACGAAGATGATTAGGGGAGTGGAACATCTCCCTTATGAGGAAAGGCTGAGGGAGCTGGGTCTCTTTAGCTTGGAGAAAAGGAGACTGAGGGGTGACCTCATCAATGTTTACAAATATGTAAGGGGTGAGTGTCAGGGGGACGGAGTTAGGCTTTTCTCAGTGATGACCAGTGATAGGACAAGGGGTAATGGGTGTAAATTGGAGCATAGGAAGTTCAAGGTGAATATCCGAAAAAATTTTTTTACTGTAAGAGTGACAGAGCACTGGAACAGACTGCCCAGGGAGGTTGTGGAGTCTCCCTCACTGGAGACATTCAAAACCCACCTGGATGAGTTCCTGTGTGATGTACTCTAGGTGACCCTGCTCTGGCAGGGGGGTTGGACTAGATGATCTCTCGAGGTCCCTTCCAGCCCCTAAGATTCTATGATTCTATGATTCTATGATTCTATAAGTTATACATTTGGTCTAATGTTGGAAACAAAGACCAAGGCATGTTGCTATCAGTGGACTGATAGATTTGGAAGAGAAACAGAGAAGGTAATCTGGGGGAACACTGGAGGTGAAAACTTTTTGTAGATGGCAACATTTATCTGTCACCATTAACTGACTTCTGTTCAGGAGAGTGACTTAGTATCTACTTTTTTGCTTTATGGGTGATTTATCTGTATCTAATGTTCAAGAGGCTGTAGATGAGCCCAGCAGTATAAACTTAAAAGTTATAAGTCATACTAGTTTTCTACTTTGACTTCTGATTTTGAGATGTGAATCTTACAAGTTAAGAAGTATCAATTATGAGGAAAGAGGGATTTAAGCTAGGCCAACAGTTAATGGACTGGGGATTAAGTGTGGGTTTATTAAGGATTACTAGAACTATGAAGTTCGTAGAGTCCTTATTGAGCAATCATCTTTGGTTTTCTGCTTTCTGAAATGTTTCGGTAATATTTGGTGTAGATGCTATCTGGTTTCAGTGAGCTATGGTAACCTAGATTTTTCTTTTCTACAGGTTGTACCTTACAATACCTTGAATTAGTGTAGTAAATATGCTTATTTGGCAAAAGATATCATATATACGACACTTCTGTCTAATATATAAGTCCTTTTTAAACGCTAACATTTGTTTTGCTCTGTGCCTTAACATCATTCTAGCACTAATAATACTTTTATTCATGTTACATCTCTTTTTAGCTGGTATGTTTCCTATAATGGATGTCAGGCTTCTAATCTGCAACCCTAGGATCTCCTTGGAGTTCTGTAAAATCATTTGCCATGGACTATGAAACCTCATTGGCTAATTCCTTTAGTACTCTCTGATGGATTTAATCTGGCCTTGCTGATTCAAAACATTAATTCAGTCCAGGTAATTTCTCACTTGCTCTTTACGGTGTTGATGTCTCTTCTCTTATGTTGTTCATCTACTCCCAGCATAATTAATCATTTCACAGAAGAGTTGTTTTGAGTGAACTGAAGCAGAGCAAGTACTTAGAAATTCCACTTTTCCTCCCCTCTAGTGTATTTACTTTCTGATAATTAGAGCTCTTACCTTCCCTTTTATCTTCTCTTTTTCTCTGAAGTAGCTAAATAATTATTTTTTTCATTATCTATTATGAAATTATATTACTACTGAACTTTGCATATCCAATATATTTTTTTTTGTAACTTCTTATCCTCACTTTGCTTACCCTTGCAATAAAATGTTGCAGTTGCAATGAATTCTCATCTCTGTATATTCTAGAACTTCTACCTCCAAAGCAGATTCATTTCTCATGTTTCATTTGTGGAATTTCCTCTTAATGTGAACCATGCTGCTTCAGGGATTTTCATGAAGTTGTGGAAAAAAAGGCAGTGAACAGAATGTAAAGTGGGTATGACTTTGGTATGGATTCAGGACAGCTATGATGGAAAATATGAACAGAAAGAGATGAAGGCTCCAGCATCAATAGACATTTGTGTCTGCTACCAACTTCTCTGAACCTTGATCTGATTTGAATATTTATTTAGCTTTTGACAAACAAGATACCCTCTTTGCTCTTCGGCATATATGGAACTGGTGTGCTGTATCACATAACAACAGCAATGAATTAGCCTTTTTTATTTTCTCAAAAATAATGCGTGCTTTGATAGAATAATGAAAAAAAATATTATTTTAATACCCTTTTACATCTTAGATTTAATCTACAAAAGGAGAGTAAAATGTCAATGAGGACAAAACAGACAAGACAATTTGAAAGTTAAGTGATATTTCTTAACAGCCTCACTATGTTTGGCACTTGAAAACAAAGCTTAACAATCAAGGACACAAAAATTAATATTAAATTCAAGACTGAGAAAAGAATTCTTAAAAATACAAAAAGTCCTGATTATTGAGGATCATTTTAATTTTGCAGCCTAATTCAAATCAAGCTGCTGTGCACAGCCATTTATTAATTGAGAAACCAATATTTCCAAGTGCCTTTGAATCAATAGATTTACCTATAGAATACATTAGTACTTATTAGTTCAACCAATAGGACACAAATCAGCCTTGTGGCTGAAACACGAAACACAGGTATGAATATATTTGCTATGAGTTGTTCCTTATGTATATCACTCTGATTCTAAACACAAACCAAAGTGAAAAAAATTGAAAAATTGGATAATAAAAGGTTAAAAATTACAATATACTATTTACTTTCAAATCCCATTAAGATTATCAATTCTCCTTAATTAATGATGGGGGATCAGTTATGAATTACTATATGGTAATAATTTTCATTCAGAAGTTGATTTCTGAATTTTAATATCTGTTTGTTGTGGGTTTTTTTAATTCTTGGTATCTAAACTTTCTACCAGACAAAAAGGAAGTTTCTAGCAGGTTCTCATAGGAGCTACCTCTGTAGCTCCACCGCTATAAAAACCTTGCCACAGAAACCAAATATACTGACATAACCTGATGGAACATGATAGACTTGGCAAAAACTTGCATGTCAGTGGTAGGACTGTGGTTGTATATGGATGTACCTCCTTAAACCGCTTCAAAAAAAATGTACCTCCTTTGGAATGGAATCTTAGCTACATAAGCAGAAACAAAACCTCATAGTTTACAGAACCCTCTTGATGAAGTAAGTGGGAGCTTTTAAAAATTCTGTCTATTGTAGTTCATACTACAAACCTAGGAAACTATCTTTGCAAAATTAGTTTCAAAGGGCTAAATTAAGGTTTCTACATCAATGTGCAAAAAATTGAATATATGGCTATATATAATTTAAAGACAAGGCATTAGATATGAATGTGATGGGAGTGTTTAGAAAACTGACTCATCAGGCCAGTTTTAGACTTGAAAAAAACCAACACCCTATACTAAATTAATTCATTAATATCACACTTCTGAATAGCTGTACAATACACACTAATGGCTCTGATCCAGTCTTGGGCCCCTCAGTACAAAAAGGATATTGAGATCTGGAGTGTATCCAAAGAAGGGTAATGAAGCTAGCGAAGTGACTAGGACACAAGTCTTACAACAAGCAGCTGAGGGAACTGGGGTTGTTCAGCCTGGACAAAAGGAGGCTGAGGGGAGACCTCATTGCTCTCTACAACTGCCTGAAAGGAGATTTTATCAAAGTATGTGTTGGTCTCTTCTCACAAGAAAAATGATAGAACAAGATGAAATTGTCTCAAGTTGTGTCAGGGGATGTTTAGATTGGATGTTAAGGGAAATGTATTCACTGAAAGGTTTGTCAGGCATTGGAACAGGCTGCCCAGGGAAGTGGTTGAGTCACCATCCCTGGATGTGTAAAAGACATGTAGATGTAGTGCTTAATGACATAGTTGGTGTTGAACTTGGCAGTGTTAGGTTAAAAGTTGGACTTGATAATCTTAAAGGTCTTTTCCAACCAAAGCAAGTCTATGATTCTCTGGTGATTCTTAGTTGCAGAGGTCAAAGTTATCAGGTTTGATAGATCTTTGACACAAGAAATTGGAATTGAAGTAATCTTGCCATCTTTTTAGTCCAAATTTTGTATATGCTTGATCTTTTTATGCTTTTGTCCCTCTCCCCCCCCAAAAAAGGTGCTCCCCCTGATACAACTTTCCTTTTGGTTTTGCCAGTCATGTTCTGCCTATTGACATTCTTCTGTGTATATTTTGTCTTCTGTCTGAAAACTGTTTTCCTGTTACTTGGATGCTTCCTATGTGCAGCTGCACACGCCTTTTCACTTCCCACATACTCCTATAAAACCTGTTTAGATTAAGCCTGCCTGTACTATTCACAGTATTGCAAAATAGTATTGTATTATTGTTAGTTACACTATTTTAATATATTTACATTTGAGCACAAGTATCCCCAAAACATAGGCTTTCAAAGCTTTGAAGGAATATCCAGGGACCTAGCTGCTTCCCAAAAGAGTTTGACTGCATTTCTCACTGCATTGTTTTTACTCAGTTACGGACTCATCACAGAATATGTCCTTCAACAATGTTGCCTGAACTTAGAAACTTAAAATTGACATAAATACACATGTTGAAAGAATTAGCTATAGACCTATTACATACTTCTATAATAAATTAAAAAATGAAATAAAATGGTTTCTTAAGTAACTATAGATAGTCCTTTACATATTATGTGCTTTGTGGAGAAGATAAGTTCAGTGAGACTAGAATCTATGGACTTTAAGGGTTTTAAAACTGTTTTAAGACTCAGGTTTTTTAAGACTAACTCATGACTGTTATGATCGAGTGCTGGTGATAATTATGCTTAAGTAGGAGACAGAGCTTGATGATCTTCAATGGTCCTTTGTAAACAGCACTTCCACGATCCTCAAATTGCAGCATCTGCCTGTATTATATTTTTTTACATTATATAAGTAGACATACAAAGAGAATTTTAGAAGAAAAAAGGTAATTAAAAAACCATATTGCTTTCTTCAGACTGTGTGGGTCAGAGGCCAGCATCATCTTCAAAATACAACTTTCCATAGGATTTTACTTCTTGTCACATTCAAGCCTCTCAGCCACAGTACAGCTGTAACTATGCATCACTTTCAACTTAGGTAGATCCCCAGATTCAGGTAAAATCCCTTTGACTTAGGCAGACTCCACCCAGCTACAATCAGACAAGTTTTAAAATTTCTAAATACCTGGTAGCAGTATGTTCAAGAGACAGGACTGTCACAATGTGATGTGTGCAGCAGCATTCACTGAACATCAGTGAATGAACCAATGGTGAGTGTGTGCAATCCACCTGACCTCTTTCTGCACACATGTGCTACTTCTTCACCTTCCCAGCAATTGTTTTTCACCTCACAGGCCTAAAAAAAAATGGTTTGGAAAAGAAAAAGACTGCCGTGTGTCATGATTTTCATTACTGACATGGAGCTGACTCATAAGACCCAGAAAACCTGATGTTATATGGGAAGATGGTGACAGCCACAGTGACAGCTGGATCTTTGAAGACCTTTCAAACAGGGTTCTTATAGCCTTTGCCTTATGGACTGAAGCCTCACCACAGCAGCAAGAGAGGACCAAGGGTTTGATGATGATGTTAGCATGCCTCTAAGTCTTGCATTAAGTCACAGTATTTTTTCATAAGAAACTGAATAAACCAAGGAAGTAAAATACCTACCTTTTTCTGGGAAGAAACAAACAAACAAACAAACAAGACACAAACAAGCTAAAGGAGGGCCTTCAGAAGACAAGATGATCAGTTACAAATTTGCGATTGGCAGGTGTTCTATATAAAACAACAGGCTAGAATTGATAACACTTCCTGTGTCAGCTTTTGAGATATCTAAACGACATTGGCAATGTTAGAGCAACCCAGGGTTAAGAGAGAGCAAAGAACAATTAAAGCTGTTCTGACTTTCTTGTATCTGGACGACAAGTCCTGGCTCTATCTGTCTCCCAAATATTTATCTCAAATGCAAGTGTTTAGAAACAAGAAGATGAAAGGTGAGTTCTGACATAAGTATATACAATGGAAGCACATCTGTATATGTATTATGGTAAAGGCTAGGAGACACAATTCTTAATGGTTACTGCACAGTCATATCCGTTCCTTCATTTCCATGTCTATGTGATCACACACAAATTTGTGCTATCAACATTCAGTTTTATTTCTCCATTTGCTGCAGATATTTTTCAGCTGTAGTTTAGATACTGATGTTTTAACTGTGTGTTCTTTTGCCTTATTTCTTCCTCCTTCATCTCTATTGCATCTGGTTTCATCAATGCAGTGTAGAAAGGAAGGGGAAATGTGCCAAATACTGCATATTTGATATCTGAAGTGTGCCTATTGACCTTTGACTGGGATAGATATTTTAATCCCACACTTGAAAATTACCCTTCAAAAGACTTGAATTCAAATTGCCAACATGATAATGTCATTTTCTAATCTGATGTGACTGGAATCATAACACTTGCTTTGATGTGCAGTATAATCCAGCATGACTGATCAGGTGCAACCTGCCATAACACTGCAAAGGGCAGTGCATCATGCTCAGAAATTAAAACCATCTTATTTCCTGGAAGTCATAGTAAAAGGAATCTACCTGAATTTTACATATTAAGTTTTTTTTTCAGAAGTTTTTTTAACTCAACAGTGACCCAACAGTGTTTTACTTGTCTCTTGAGTCTGACTCTAGTTCCTGCTACAGCATCTGCATCTTGGCTACTTTTCTATCAAGAAATAGGCAAATGTCAAAACATTGTAAAATATCTAACCGTTTTATTTAAACTGTATAAGAATAGTCTGCTTAGAAGCAATGCTGTTTGAACCTTTTAAACTCACTGTCTCTCTAGCTGCTTGCAAGAGTTGCTTCCTTTTGTCAATGCAGAAAATACTTCTTTGTGGTCCGAGTGCAGAATAAAGCAGCATTCGGTAGCACTAGAAATTAGCAGCTGTTTATCTTTTCTCTCCTGCTATTTCAGTTTAAAGCACTTGGAGAAGATTTTACAGAATCCTCTGTTTTCCCACGTGATTTCATAAATTACTTGCAAGTCTCACCCATACAATCTGGGGCAACTCTTTCAAGCCCTCTGGAAATGACAGAAAACTCTCATGATAAAGCAATGAAGAAATAGGTAGAAGTATATGAGATTATTACCTGAGTGAAGGATGTGGAGAAAAATGAAAAGGGATCATCTTACATAACCAATCAGTCTACAACACATAATTTTTTGCATAATTATGTAATGTGCTGTTGGAATATTAAGTTTCCTTTAACAACAGATTTGAAATGAAATCTGATTATACACAGAACAGTAATACCCAATATTTCTCAATATACATTCCGTAGGTGAGGACACTGAACAGAGGGAAGTAATGCTCTGTAAGAATGGAGGTAAAGATGTGATACACTGATGTGTTCAGTTGTCATATTTATCCACAGAGGTGAGCACCTCACACAAGAAGGATATTTCTTTCTCCAATGTGTGGATACTTCATATCAGCCCTGCTCTTTATTTTACATAAGTTAAGTAGGCTACAAAGCATGATTTCCTCTTTCTGACAAGGAAAGGATTGTAGACAATCTGAAATAGAAAAGCAGTTTTAAAAATAGATGGTAATTGAGACTTCTATTTCCATTACAAACTCAAATATGTAAACCTAATTATTTGCTTTCTGACTAAAAAGCCTTATAGGAACTTGCCACTTTGCTTCTGCTTCTTTGGGGTTAGAAATTCAGGAAGGGAAGGCTAGATGAACACAATGTTCCTGTTCTTGCGGAGAGAAGAAGGTGTTTAAAAGCTTTTAAAGAATTACTTAGGCTTCTGATGCAATAGGAGTTGCAACAGCATTTTCTGAAGAGAGTGAGATGCAAAAAGTAGTGAAAGTTACAGAGTAAATAGTTTTCTGGCTTAAAGTTTCTCAGCAAATCCTTGAGATGAAGCAATAATATATTAAAACAAACAAACAAACAAACAAAAAAACCTATGTGTAGGAATCACTCTCACTTGATAATAATATTCCTTCGATTGGGACAAGCAATTCTGCAAGCGTTTAGGGTTAAGGGCACCACACTGATAACAGCCTACACCTTGAAAAAGTAGTCTGAATTTGACAGCTCACTTCCCGTAAATGTAATCTCTAAAAATGGTCCTCCTTATGATTCTAATTTCCAACATGATATGTCATTTTGTAATGTGAGATAACTAGAATGATAACACACACCACAAGATGAAACACAGTCTATTGTGATTGATCAGATGCAACATAACGCATCACAGGGCAATGCATTTCACTTGAAATTTTAACCCAAGCTATGTATATGGAAAACTGCAATAAAAGAGAAAACCTATATCTCATCTAGTAGAATTGCTGAAGATTTGAGGGCTATATTTATCCTATTGTCTTGTTAGCAGAACCTGCTGATGTGACACACACCCATCTACCCATACGTCCAAAGAGGAAGTGATGTTGCTTTTCCCTATCTAAAAGGGAAATTACAAATTATTTTTATCTAGGTGCCTTTTCCACAAAGTCTTTCTTACATGTGTATCCTTGCTGGATGACACTCAAGCTGCCTTCCCCCTCAGTTCACTCTAATTCATCAATATTTATCCTGACAAAGTTTTGCCTGGAATTCCAAAGTCAGTTATAGTGCTGTGATTGTCACTGGATGAAGCAGGAAAAGATATTGCAGTTATACAGATGCATATAGAACGAGCATATTCTCACTTCTGTTCTGTATCCAGAATTTTAAACTAACACTTTTGTTACACCTAATGCTATTAGTGTTAATGAAAAAAATGCCAAAATGTCAAAACATTTTCTGCAAACTTATTAATACCAGTGCTACAGGATGAGCAGTAATGTCTTCAAACTTAAAGACTGTAGATTTAGATTATATATTAGGAAGAAATTCTTCACCATGAGGGGCATGAGGCACTGAAACAAGTTGCCCAGAAAAGTTGTGAATGCCCCATCCCTGAAGTGTTCAAGGCCAGGCTGGACAGGACTTTGATCAACCTGGTCTACTGGGAGGTGTCCCTGCCCATGCAGGGAGGTTGGAACTATATGATATTTAAGATCCCTTCCAACCTAACTACTCTGATTTAATAATAATAATATGTCTAGGAGTGGGGATTAAGAACTTTACTCCATATTTTGTATTGGGCTTCTGACAACTTTGCCTTTCTATTTACATAAATCAGTAAAAAAACTCCCCTTTGAGCTGTTTTTGAAGACCTGCTAAGATTTTGCTAAGAACAGGCCTTTTAATTCTCATCAATTTCTCCTCTCTTTTCCAAAGAAAGGACCATGCTTTTACTTCTCTAGAACAGAGAATAGAGAAAGCAGCCTTCAAGACTTATTTTTTTTTTTTCCTTTTTTTTTTTTACATAGGGTCTAAACACTCCATGCAGATTTTGGGAGGTTTTCCCCCAAAATATATACATAGGACCTTTTCCAAGGGCTATTGAAAGGCCTTTAAAAGCTTCTTATTTTAATGATTTTACAGTGGAACCTAAAGAAAAGCAGTGCTGTAAGAAGAGCAAATATATGATTTGACTGAATAGAGAATTTCTAAAATAAAGAAAATACAGGAAAAAATAGAGATAGGTAAAGTGTTCTGGAGTAGAAGAACCAGAACAAGTTTCAATGTGGACTAAACTTGGAAGAATCTTTGAGTCAAAGAGAAGGCTAGACTGAGAAAACTGAGAACTGAAAGGATTGGAAAAGATAATATTATAACTCATGATTTCTTATCCATAGGTAAATCTGTAATGTTTAGAATAACCTCTTTTTGAAGACATACATAATAAAAACAAATGTGGTGGTAGAGAAACAGTTTTGAATTCCTGCAGATTTGCTGAGCTGTGAATTCAGAAAAGGTAAACCTCTGAAAGAGGGAATTTAAAAGCATTTTAAAATGCAACATTTAGATAAAACAAATAAACAAATAAATAAGTGGTTATAATAGAAAAATAAAAATAAAACAAAATATGGGATAATCTGAAATATTCTCTTCCATTTTTTTAAATTTGAACAACAGAAGCTGTTACCTGTCCTACCTTACTCCTAAACACTGAAACCCAGAAAGAAAAAACAAGGGACAAAAAAACCAAACCATTTTACACTCCTACAAAATTACACATATTTATATTTCAAAGAATCATTGCATTCTAATTATTCACAGTACTGCTATGACTTTTCACTCTACTTTGAATTTCTTCCCCTTAATAGCAAGTCTCCTTGCTTTCTCTTTTAATGTAGCAATACTACAGAATCTAAAAGAAGAAAGGTAAAGAAAGAGAGAAAGAAGGATAGACTGAGAGTGAAAAGCCTGACAACTGTGTAACAAACAAGAACATAGTAGAAAAAAAATGTATTGTACTGAAGCTGAAAATTCTTTTTGAAAAATGTCAGAAGACCAGGTAGATTATTAAGCAATACAGTAAGATAATTATTTGTTTGCCTTGTTTGTACAATATTAACTACCTAATTTGTAAGGCATGGTGATAGAATTTAAATGCTAATAAAATCTTAACTGAGCTGATGTAATCACAACAAAACAGATTTTATATGAGTACATATCCTGTGTGGAAGGAACAAAATACCCAGCAGGACCAGAACCCTGGACTTCCACAGGGCAAACTTTGGTCTCCTCAATCATCTATTAAGGGAAATCCCATGGGACAGGGTGCTAGAAAATAAAGGAGCTCAAGATAGCTGGTCAACATTCAAGGACCACTTCTTGCAAGCACAGGATCAGAGTGTCCCAATGGTTAGGAAATCTAGTAAGGGTGCTAGGAGACCTGCATGGTTAAAGAAGGAACTACTGGGCAAACTTAAGTGGAAAAGGAAAATCTACAGATCATGGAAGGAGGGGCTGGTCACGTGGGAGGAATATAGGACTGTTGTCAGAGGATGTAGGGAGGCAATTAGGAAAGCTAAGGCCTCCTTGGAACTTAACCTTGCAAGTCAGGTTAAGGATAATAGAAAGGGCTTTTTCAAATA
This sequence comes from Chaetura pelagica, assembly GCF_000747805.2. Lineage (NCBI taxonomy): Eukaryota > Metazoa > Chordata > Aves > Apodiformes > Apodidae > Chaetura > Chaetura pelagica. Next base: position 14,954,180 of record NW_009952974.1, on the reverse strand, counting down.
CATAGCTAGCAAAACTAGCAGTAGAGGCAATATTGGCCCATTGAGGAATGAGGTGGGAGCCCTGGTGACAGAGGATATAAAGAAGGCAGAGGTGCTGAATGCCTTCTTTGCCTCTGTCTTCACTCCTGCAGGGTCTCCCTATGAGCCCCAGATTCATATAGCCCCAGAAGAAGTCAAGATAGAGGAAGAGTTTGACATGGTAGATGAGGATTGGGTTAGGGATCAGTTGAGTAATCTGGACATCCATAAATCAATGGGTCCAGATGGAATGCACCCAAGGGTGCTGAGGGAGCTGGCGGAGGTCATTGCTAGGCCACTCTCCATCATCTTCAGTAAGTCATGGGCAACAGGTGAGGTGCCTGAGGACTGGAGGATAGCAAATGTCACTCCAGTCTACAAGAAGGGCAAGAAGGAGGACCCGGGTAACTATAGACCGGTCAGCCTCACCTCCATCCCTGGAAAGGTGATGGAACAACTTGTTCTTGTGACTATCTCCAGGCACATCAAGGACATGGGGGTCATCAAGAGCAGTCAGCATGGTTTTATCAAGGGTAAATCATGTTTGACTAACCTCATAGCCTTCTATGAGGAAATTACTAGGTGGATAGATGATGGTAGAGCGGTAGATGTGGTTTATCTTGATTTCAGTAAAGCATTTGACACCGTCTCCCACAGCATCCTTGTAGAAAAGTTGATCAGGTATGGGTTTGGTGATCAGGAAGTGAGGTGGATTAGGAACTGGTTGAAAGGAAGGAGTCAGAGAGTTGTAGTCAATGGGGCAGAATCTGGTTGGAGGTGTGTGACTAGTGGAGTCCCACAGGGGTCGGTACTGGGACCGGTGTTGTTCAACATCTTCATCAACGACCTGGATGAGGGTATAGAATGTACCCTCAGCAAGTTTGCTGATGACACTAAGCTGGGAGGAGTGGCTGACACACCAGAAGGCTGTGCTGCCATTCAGAGAGACTTAGATAGGTTGGAGAGTTGGGCGGGGAGAAACATGATGAAATTCAACAAGGGGAAGTGCAGAGTTTTACATTTGGGGAAGAACAACACCATGTCCCAGTACAGGTTGGGGGCTGAACTGCTGGAGAGTAGTGTAGGTGAAAGAGACCTGGGGGTCCTGGTAGACAGGAGGATGACCATGAGCCAGCAATGTGCCCTTGTGGCCAAGAAGGCCAATGGCATCCTGGGGTGCATTAGAAAGGGTGTGGTTAGTAGGTCAAGAGAGGTTCTCCTTCCCCTTTATTCTGCATTGGTGAGGCTGCATCTGGCGTATTGTGTCCAGTTCTGGACCCCTCAGTTCAAAAAGGACAGGGAACTGCTCGAGAGAGTCCAGCGCAGGGCTACGAAGATGATTAAGGGAGTGGAACATCTCCCTTATGAGGAAAGGCTGAGGGAGCTGGGTCTCTTTAGCTTGGAGAAAAGGAGACTGAGGGGTGACCTCATCAATGTTTACAAATATGTAAGGGGTGAGTGTCAGGGGGGCGGAGTTAGGCTTTTCTCAGTGATGACCAGTGATAGGACAAGGGGTAATGGGTGTAAATTGGAGCATAGGAGGTTCAAGGTGAATATCCGAAAAAAATTTTTTTACTGTGAGAGTGACAGAGCACTGGAACAGGCTGCCCAGGGAGGTTGTGGAGTCTCCTTCACTGGAGACATTCAAAACCCACCTGGATGCGTTCCTATGTGATGTACTCTAGGTGACCCTGCTCTGGCAGGGGGAGTTGGACTTGATGATCCTTCGAGGTCCCTTCCAGCCCCTAAGATTCTATGATTCTATGATTGATTCCACAGTTTCTCATTTTGGGAAAAAACATGGTTTCATGGAGGTGGAGCAACATGAATGACTGCATCCAGCAAATTCTCTTTCTAATTTCTATTGTGTGGTTACTAAGTAGGTGCTTTGAAAAACAGAACTCCATGTGTTAAGGCATCCTGCTGCTAGCAATGGCACTTGCCAGCTGTCAGCCCCCCTGATGTATTGTACAGCTTGTGATGCTTTTCTCATGGATTATTGATTGGGCACTGTGGTCAGCAGTGGTTACACTGCTGCCTGTGGTTACAGCTGCCCACAGACACATGGGGCAGGCATGCCTGCTCCAGCCACACCACGGCCTCTGTCTTCAAAAGCGTTAATCACTGCAGAAGAACAAGGGGGATAATTGAAGTCCTGTGGGCATTTGAAATAGTTCAGCCCCAGTCTATACCATGAAGACTGCCAAGCTTGATGTGTCATAGGACAAATAGAAAATGTTGTTTCAATAGTGTGTGTGGGGAGAGAGAAACAGATTGAAAGCTACTCTGGGCACACAACACAGCACCCTTTTCAAACTGCTTATTATTAGTTTGTGTTTAGACAGTAATCTGGGACTGAAAGACTGAAAATCTGGATCTGAGATGCATTTTGCTGAAGTTTTACAGGTGAGATATTTCTCTTTGTAATAAGCAGTAAAAGTGTGTAGTTGCAATGCTGAGTGCAAGTCTGGGCAGTATCAGCTCATTTAAATGCAATTTGGGGTAGAAAAGCTGTAAGGTGACAAAGCAGGATAGGAAATCTATTTAATAAGTCTCCTCTGAGTAGCAAAGACCCATGTGTAGTCCTGTTTATTCCACATGCTCTTGCTGGAGAGCAGAGGGAACTGAGGAGCAGGCACCATTAGCAATGCTTCAGTGATTACTCACATGAGCTTGGAGATGCAAAGGCCATTTGGAGCAACAATGTAGCCAAGGCAAGTGACTGGAGGCACCAGCAGAGACAGCTAATGATGACCAGTTTAGACCCATGGCACTTCAGGAAGCCTTCCTCCTCAGCAGTGTGGGCAATGAATTCCCCCAATCCGATATTCATAACCTGCAAGACTGAAGTGTTACTATAGGATGAGAAAAACAGCCACAGGACCTAGCACAAGAGATGAAAGAGACTATATATATTATATAGAATCATAGAATCCTCGAAAGATCATCTAGTCCAACCCCCCTGCTAGAGCAGGGTCACCTAGAGTACATGACATAGGAACGAATCCAGGTGGGTTTTGAGTGTCTCCAGTGAAGGAGACTCCACAACCTCCCTGGGCAGCCTGTTCCAGTGCTCTGTCACTCTCACAGTAAAGAAGTTTTTTTGGATATTCACCTTGAACCTCCTGTGCTCCAATTTGCACCCATTACCCCTTGTCCTATCACTGGTCATCACTGAGAAAAGTCTAACTCCATCTCCCTGACACTCACCCCTTACATATTTGTAAACATTGATGAGGTCACCCCTCAGTCTCCTTTTCTCCAAGCTAAAGAGACCCAGCTCCCTCAGCCTTTCCTCATAAGGGAGATGTTCCACTCCCTTAATCATCTTAGTAGCTCTGCGCTGGACTCTTTCAAGCAGTTCCCTGTCCTTCTTGAACTGAGGGGTCCAGAACTGGACACAATACTCCAGATGCGGCCTCACCAATGCAGAATAGAGGGGGAGGAGAACCTCTCTTGACCTACTAACCACACCCTTTCTAATGCACCCCAGGATGCCATTGGCCTTCTTGGCCACAAGGGCACATTGCTGGCTCATGGTCATCCTCCTGTCTACCAGGACCCCCAGGTCCCTTTCTCCTACACTGGTCTCCAGCAGGTCAGCCCCTAACCTGTACTGGTGCATGGTGTTGTTCTTCCCCAAATGCAAAACTCTACACTTGCCCTTGTTGAACTTCATCAGGTTTCTCCCTGGCCAACTTTCCAGCCTGTCAAAATCTCTCTGAATGGCAGCACAGCCCTCTGGTGTGTCAGCCACTCCTTCCAGCTTTGTGTCATCAGCACTTTTGGAAAGGAGTGGTTATGTATTATATACTACTCTTTCTCCTTGTTACTGCTTCCGCCTCCCTCCTTCAGTGAAATACTGTTCCAGTATTGGAGTTCATCTGTCATTTACAAGTGGAAATAATTAGCTATTTTAGTTTTGTATTTCTAAGTTTCAGGTTATATATTTAAGATGGTGTTTCTTAGAAACTCCTGAAGTTTGAACCCAGTCTTTTTTGCTCTCAGTAAAAGCCTCATGGAAGGGTCATATTCCCCCATCTTCATAAATATGGTGTTTCCAGAAGTATTTTGCAGTTAAAGTTTGGATATTAAGCCCTAACAAATACTCAGAAAAGTGTGAGAAGTTCCTTACACTGCCATGTATTTCTATATGCTATAGACAGATTTTTTCTTATTTAAATTACATGTGCCTGTCCTTATTACATCTTGAATATGTCTTCTAGCTATTTCTAACAAATATAAGGTCGTTAGTTGCTTTGCAGTTATTTATAGCACCCAGAACTATGTTAAATGCCTCTGCCATGCTCGAAAGTGTGGCTTGCTTTTCAGTAAAGACTTTAAGATGTCTCGAATGAGGCACCAGAAAGACACCAACTGGTTATCAACCTGAGATCAATTTCTGTGAGCTGGCTGCACTTGTCTCAGCACCCTCCCTGTTGGGTTAGGGATGCAATTGGTAGAGGTGGTCATAATATTCCTTCCTCAAAACAAGTGTGGGTGTTTGGCAGGATGTTCTTCACAGGGACCTCTGATTGCTTTGAGGTACTTTCTTGCTCTGAAATATTCTAGAGGCACAAAGCTCAGTTCATTTTTTCCAACGTATATTTAAAGAGGGGAACAAAGCACAAAATGCAGGCTTCTGTGTCTAACCCAGATACCAGCTTTTCCTTGTGCCAGAAATTAAACAGATTGAATTTTCATTTTTGCAGTCTGAAATGGCTGGTGGGACATTGAGATGTGGTAGTTAAGTACTTTGAACTATGCTAAATTTCAAAAAAAGGAGAAAAAAATGTGCACCTTAACAGAAGTTCCTGGTAGTTCAGGTATGATTTTTAAAAGCTACTGCATCCACTATTGGTGTAACGTACTTTTATTTTTCATTTAAATATGCATGACTTACTGTGTTAGTAATATGTGAAAATATGCCTTGTTCTTTCTTAGGCAAATTTTCTCTTAACATGCCTATCTATAGTCTCCACCTACTTTACATTTCAACCCTAACATATAAGCTTCACATTGTGATTTTTAGTGGTCGTCAAGAGATTAATTTGTAAAGCTGCATTTTTGTAAAGACCTCTACCATGTATTAATCTGACAGCAGAGAACGCTTTACTGTTATTTAGATCACCACACTTTTGTAGCCCATTTTCCAATGTCGAAGTTTCTAAGTAATCATCCGTTACTTCAAATAAAATAAAAATAGCATGTCATTTCCATTAAGTACCAACTGCAAGGATTTAATTTTAAACCGTTTATTCTTCCTCTGACTGAAGAAATGCCTCTGTGATAATTTTTAACCTTTCATCAGCATAATTGCTAAATAATTAACAATGGTTAAATGATGAAAACCTGAGAGATTTGAAAATTATTACTGAAGTATGTGTTTCACTGGAGCAATGACCTATATGAAACTACTTCAAAATAAAAGCTATGTTTACTCACCAGGAGCAGCACAAATTCTTTGTGTGTGCTAGACCTTCTCATACATGCGCTTATTTATGCCTTAGTCACTTAGAGCTGCCCCTGGTTCTACATAAAGGTTAAAAAACCTTCTCCCTGCCAAGAACTACTTATGTGCTGAGGCTGAGTTCTACTTCTCCAAGGTTACTTTATAATGCTTTGCAATGTCTTCATTTCCACTAATAAAATTACTTATTCCACAGAATAAGCCATGGAAAGCAATGTAAAGGCTCTATAATCCCTTTCTATTTTTGTAGCAGTTACTGAGTATTTCCTTACTTCTGCCAGTTGAGCCGATTAGCATGCTGAGTTTTTCTGCAGTCTCTCCACTCTTCTCAATGAGCTCCATGTGCTCATTTTGGATGGGCCTCTAATACACCCTTTAGGAGCTCACAGTCATCAGCCTCTCCATCCTGCCCTATCTCTGTGAGCCATGAGGATTTACTCAGGCTCCATTGTCTCCCTGTTCTGGTATGTTGAGAAGCTGCACACAGATCTGCTGAGATCCTGAAGATCTGCTAATCTAGGTGCCATCAACACGCAGGCCCTCAAATCCTCTTCTGCCCTTTGTTCCAGGTACTCCCAGTCATTCTCCACTCACCTGTCTTAGCATTGCTACTGCAGCTCGTTGCATAATAAGGGGAGGAACTGGATGTATTTATTGGGGTGGGGCAGGAAAGCAAGGCTAGGAGAAGCCAAGGCAACACGACTTGTACAGCATAAACCTGTCAGAAGCCTGGTTGCCTCTTTTTTTCCTTCTTCTTTTTTTAAAAATTATTTTATTTTATTTTTTTAAGTTCTGGTAGTTAATTAATGTATGCAGTATTACGCTGACATGATTAGGAACCCCAGATCACAGCTCTGTCTGCAGATCTTCTTCAGCTCCTTCTCAAATTCATCCTTTTTGTAGATAAAATTTTCTTCCCAATAGTGTTTTGTAAAACAATGGGAAGTTCTCCTCGGCTTTCACTCCCCATTTTGAGGGTGCAGATATATCTAATAATGTACTGCACCTCCCCTTTCTGAAATATTTTCATTTTTCTTTGCATCGTGTACCTTTAGTGGTAGATGTGATTCTGCAGCCAATGCCGAGGCAATGACCTTTCGAATTGCAGTTCTCTCCGGTTTCACCCAAACAGTTCAACAGCCACTTCTTTCTGTATGCTTTCATCTGTTGTGCCATGCATATTCAGTCAAAGTTTAGTTCATTTTTTTGGCTGAGGTTTTTGGGGCAGTAGTGGCAGAGAGCTGTTTTCTCTGTTAGAGGTTCCAGGGTATGTAGTTTGCCGAATTACCAGTAGTGTCTATACAATCCTGATGACTCTTCACTCCTGTCACTTTATTTATGCCATTGAGCTGATTAAATCAGGGGCAGCTGGCTGGAAACAAAGCAAAGTGCCTGGGTGAATGTTTTCACAAATAGAAGCAATGTGTGCATTCCTTCAGCTATATTCCTACCACTTCCTCATGGAGTATTTTGCACAGGGGTGCTCAGCAGGCTTTGTTAAACACCTGCTCAGAAGATCTACTGAGAACCGGAGGCCATGGGAGCACAGCAGCCCATCAATGCTTGCTTTTGAAAGCCCTGGTCTGATACTGCAGTTGTGATCCTCTATGAGAAAGTGCTCTAAATGCAAATTTTAATCAATGCCATTTCCTCATAAATCAGCCCCTCTAGCTTCCTAATTATCAGCACCAGGCTCTGAGTTGTCATTATACTCCTTATACTGAGGTCCAGACTGAAAGTGATACCTTCCTGTGTTGCACTGGAAAGGACTGTCACGTTGCTGCTCTATCAGGCATCTGAGCATACAACATGAAGCTGATTAGCACTGCTTCCTTCCTCCCGTGCACAAGGTTCCATCACTGCAGCTTTCCTACTGTAAAGCTACTTATTTTTTATTCCTCTTAAAAAAACAACCAAACAAACAAAACAAACCCACAAACAAAACCTATATGATGCTTTTCCAGTATTATCATTTATAGATATTTTTAGGAAATGCCAAAATGCAAGTAGAGCCAACATTAGGCTTATTTTATTATGCAGTTCATAAATATTGTGACCGTAACCGCTGTTTCCCTTTCCATCTCTGCTAACATTTTTGCAGCCTCTTGCTTTTTCTGAGTAGCTGAAAGCCTCTAGATCAATAAAAAGAAAGTGAATTTTCACTGGAATGGCTTAGACATCAAAGCTTTCAAAACACTGTGAAATAATTTTACTCCCCAGTAAAACAGATGAGAAATTTGGTGGCAAGCAAGTGCATTATCAGTTTTGTTATGTGTAAATAGAACTCAAAAGGAAGTAAGATTCCTGTATTATAACTGTTTGGAAAATGTTTGCATGCAATGTGTTTCCATTACCAATAAGCAGAGCTTATTTATTGATTTAATAATGTAAAAATAATCATATGCTTTTTTTAGGTGGTTTAGTTTCCTTATGATTGGATGTAACTTTGTTATACCTAGCTACTTTATATATACATTTTATTATTGCTGGTGTTTATTGTTTAAAAAATAATAAATGAAAAGGAATACATGATAATTTTTTAAAAGTAAAATACTTTTACAGCAACAAACAGTAAACATTTTGCACATTTTCGAAAATTATTATTGATTCTTTAAATGGATAGTCTTCAAGAGATTTTTGCAAAGCAATGAGAAAAATCTTTTTGTTGCATTTCAACCTGAAGTTAGAAATGGAGATTATATATTTAGAATATTGTATAGTGGCTCAGCACACAGGATACTGTAGTTTATTAATTACTTTTGAAGGCATGCTCTGCCAGGGAAGCCTAAAAATGTAATTGAAAAACATGTATGGTGGCCACTGATAAAAATAAGGATAGTAATGAATATGCAGAATAGAAAAACATTACATCTATTCAAGGATTAAAATTTTGACGCATAATATGGATTAAACCCAAATACAATGTTTTATTTACCAACTACAACAGAAAGACTTAATTGTTTTGTTTGCATTCTGTTTTGCTTTGCTGCTGATTAGCTGCTGCAAATGTTTAAAACTCTGTATCTGCTCCATGTGAGAAGCAAAAAAGCGCTGTGTGTTTTCAGTTATGATCTGGGAGGTATCCGGTACACTCTGACTCTGGGAGGTAAGCTGCCTTTGTTAAGAGTGACTTGAACCTGATCTCTAGTGTCTGCTTTACAGAACAGAGATATCCAAAACCAGGTTTGTCAGTTTGACTCATCTTTCATGCAGCTAAAAGCTCGTTGTGCTGTTCCAAAAAACTGCTGGTAACTACAAACCTGATTTTAAATCTTTGATATCACTCATATACTTACATGGTTTATAGGAGATCTAAAGTCCAGACCATAGTCCTGCCAGTGGAGCTACAAAAGTGTTTAAAATTAATAGGGCTTCTTGTCGGTAGTTGCTACCTACATAGAGCCAATTATAAGATTTGTACTCCACTGCAAAATATATGTCTAATTATGCAGATATGTTCCTGAAATAAGCAGCTTTGTATACATGAATAGTCACCTTGAATTATAAATACAAGAACACTAATTATACTGATGAGGCTTAGCAGGACTGGAAGGAGTTATGAAAATGCTTTTCTTCCCATTCTATCAAAAATGGTCTTATTTCTTTTATTGGGTTGAAAATTAAAAAGAATGAACTGCCTGAGGAATCTCTGTGCAACTCACAAATTCTGACTGATCTCAAAACATTTCTGTATTACTAAATATTAGAGCCTGTGTATAACCTCTCACATGCAGCCAGAGGTTTACACACTTTAAAAAACTGGAATATTGGAGTCCCTGCACTTTGTTGGTTGTGCTCAAGTGGAAGCCGTTTGAACCATGGTACAGCAGAAACTTAGAAAGCCCTTACTAGGAAAATCCGTTGGACAACTCAAAATGTTTGAACAGAGGACTGGTAAAGTCAAGGATTGATACCAGGAAAGGCACAAAGGACTGACCAAGTACTTAGAGGGAAGAGCATGTATGACACAAACAGGAGGGATTTACTTTTTAACTCAAGGTAGAGTTTAATGATTATTTCCTTTGGTGGGAGTGCTGGCTGAACCAACTTTGAAGGGAGAGAAAGACACTGATTTTGATCTTTGTTCTCCAGACTAGCTGATGGTGTAGCTGCACAAATTAAAATGCACAATGAAAAGGCAGTGGCGAGAGGGGTAGGTGTAAATGAAGCTAGGACTTATCAAACTCTGGCCTGAGATGACCAACCCCAGAGGACAGCCTGCCTCTAGGTGGGAGGATGAAGAGACATATGCAATCTTCCAGGTGACAGAGACACAGGGAGGCTGGCAGCTTGGGGACAATAAGAAAATTTTGAGCTAAACACAAAACATGTTTAGAGCATGGAGGAAACCAGAAAAATCTACAACAAAGTTGCTACTGCTGCCTGAAGGCAAAGATGAGAAGGCTGTTTACTCTCCTTACGGCACAACACTGAAGTGATAAACTCTAGGCACTAAGCAAGCCAGCAAGTTTGAGGTCAGAAAAGGACTTCATTTTGAGCTAATGAGGATGTTGATGAAGATACAGATGGAAACATTGGCACTAGCACTGGTGACAACTGATGGGCATAATGATGTGTTTCTGTGAGGGAGTAATAGGTATCTGAGGTGAAACAGAAGCCAGTTAAAACTGATAGGGCCTGTTCATCATAAGGAAGGTTTAAAAGCATGCTGAACATGCTTAGTACCCTCATGAATTTTAAGCAGGAAGGTTCATTAGGACAATTTGCTGCAATGTGAAGATAAGGAAAACTCAAATGTTTCTTGCCAACCCTGAGAATTCTAACTTTCTATATGATTTTGTCCCCCCTTTTTCTTAAAATCTGGGGAAACTAGCAAAGTCCTTGCAAAAGGCTTAAGCAAAACAATCTCACAGCTCTGCATTTGTTGTGTTGTTTCAACTATATCAACATTCCAAATACACTTCTCATTCAGTTAAACCAAATGTTTCAAAAATCCTGAAATGCAAGCCTGTGTAGAAATATAAAAGTCAGCAATAGTATTAAACTCTTTGTAAGAAATACATTGACTGAAGTGGCACAGAACTTGAAAAGCCCTAGCTCCAGATGTTCATTTCATTAGGTACAAATTCTCCTTCCCCCTCCAGCTCAAAACACAAGTTTGTAAAATCTGGAAAGGAACAGAACTGCCACAGTTTTGCTGAAAGATGCAAGCAAATGTTGCAAATAGCTATTCCTTTTCTGTAGAGTCTGAGAACAAACGTAGAAGCTTGAATAGCTCACAGTAAAAGGATCTACAATCCACAAAGATGGACAGGCCAAATTTGATAAGCTGGTATAGACAGGCTGTTGTGATATTTGTGAGCCAGCTGCTGCACACCCTGCACTGCTGGACTGTGGGAAAGAGCCCACCCAACTCCTGCCTCTCTGAAGATAAACCAGTTACATATTTAGTGGTAACTAAACTTTAGCTCTTAATGCTGAAAAATTAAGTAGATTTAAGCACCTTTATTAACATTACAAGAAAGATACTGTTAAACAATAAGGCACTCAGCGATATTTGTTACAGCCTAAGAAATAGGCTTGTATACAATCAAAATTAGTAATTTTAAATCATACCTAATGTAAGTACAGAAATGTTTTCTCCTGCTGCCGAGTAGAGTTGCACATATGTACTTGAGATGCCTCTGACTGTGCTCCCTCAGATTCCTTTCCTTTTATCTGTGTGCATCTGATGTTTCCTTATAGTTTGTAGTTCTGAAAGTTTAATTTACAGTACATTTGTTTTTTACCTGCTCACTGGTTCACAGGAAGTTTTAATGACCTTTTCTTCAGAAAGGTTCATTTGCTGAAGTAAAACTCGCCGTGAGTCTCTAAGGGAAGGTTTTCTACCTTTGTTGTTTTTTTACATATGGAAAGGTAAATTTTAATGTTTTGTTAAAATTTAGTTACACAGTAAATAGGTGCTTGGTAACGTTCTTCAACAATACTGGTTTTTATTAAGGTTTTTCAGTATTACCTTATAAAGTAAAAATTGTTGTGTGATTTAATTAATCTCTGCCCTATTTTTCCCATCTCTCAGTATGAGCTGTTCTGAAATTATGTTCATGTACTAGAAGACAAAGTGCCAAGTGCCTAATTTAGTACTCAACAGTTACATCCAAATTTCAGCTGTTGTATAACACCAAATACTGTAAAGACTAAAAGCTCAAAAATCCTTGCCTCAGACTTGAAAAATATCTGAATTGTGGATTAGACAGTATTTGTCATATCCATTTAAATAATAACCTTATTCTCAAGGTGGCCTCAGTGACTTTAACAACCTGTTTGTATTGTGTGTGATGTCTGTGAATAAGGTCAGTATTGCAGCCTGATTGTCTATGACTTCTGATGTACGAGGGCAGAAAAGTGATATAGGAAGAGGTCTACAAGCTACTTGTTAACTATGCAAAACACCAAACAAGGACCACTGAGTGGGATTTGAAAAGAACTCTGTAGGTTTGAAACATGTCCCATGATTAGGCTTCTAGGGCTTTTGGATGTGTTTGAAAATCCTGGACATTCTGACTAAGATTTCAGAAAAGTTTTAAGTTAAGGGTAAACACAATTAATTGTATTTGAGACTACTCTTTCAAAATGCATTAAAGTTAAGTTTGTACAGAAAAGTTTTCTTAAAGCAATGAGAGATTACCTCCATACTTTCAAAACTGTTTTAAATTAGAATTACGGAATTATTTCCTTTATTTGTTAAAATAATTGGGGTTTTAGATATTACATGCTTTCTCTCTTGAAGAGGATTTCTGACATGCAGGATGAACACTGAGCATTGAGTAACACTGAATCTCTGTAAAATAAGAAGTCTTCTACACTAAGGGCTACAGTTTAAAGCTCCTAAATGCTTTAAAAAAGTCAGGACGCTTGAAGGACAGCTAGTAGACAACTAGTAGACGCAGTGATGAATGTTAACCAGCTCAGCCACTTACTCCTAAAAATGGCTTTTCTCTGAGAGTGAAGAGCTCTAGCTTATTGCCTCTAAAAATAGCTCATATTTCTTATCCTCTTTCAAGTAACTGACGTAACAATGATTGCGATTAGTGTTAGTCTATACCGTGGAAGCCAGCTGCTGTTTGTGAACTTAGAAATCCAAGCCATACGAACCTATGAAGATAATGTATTTAAAATCCATAACTGACCACTTCTTGTTACCATGGAAAGATTTGCTATTTAGATATAGAGAAAAAAAATGTTATTGGGAAAATGTTTGATTTTTTCTCAATAATATGCTTGTTAATACCTCCTGGTCAGAACTGTGCTAGAATCTAGAATCACCCAAAATGGGAAATGTACACAAAAAGCTAAGACTGCATGAAGTAACAGCTACAGTACAGGACACTCATTTCTTGCCCTCTATCATACATTGGCATCCAACCTCCTTTTATGCTGTTAACATTTTGCTAATGGTTTATTCTGAAGCTGGAAATGAAAGGCAAATCCAATGTAAGTAAAATAGTGGTGATACCAAATGTAGCTGCTTCTACAGGCTAATGCTAATAAACTCCATGGCCTGTAAGGAACTTGCGGGGAGACAGTAAGTTATCAAATCTCATTAGAAAAAATCATGTTCATTCTCTTTTTTTTTTTGGTGCAAACAGAAGAAAGCAGCATGGAGCTGCAAATACGGTTCCGGCAGAACATAAGGTGCTTAGTACAGGAGTAATTTAAAATGTCACTGACTATCAGCACTCCGTTACTTCCATAGTTAGCATTTCATAGTCATGTTTTTTCAGAGCTTTTATGCCTCATGTGATAACTAACATGTTAAGTGCAGTTGTTCCTTTTCTTCAGCAAGCACTACAGCAGTAATCCCTGATCAGATTGAGCCATCAGGCGACAGTATGTGCTGCAGACATCCCACCAAACCTGCTCAGTGGTACAGCACAAACAACTACACATGACAGGTAAGCTGGTTCTCATCTCTTTCCCCTGCAGCCAGAAATGTGACTTGAGATATGACCATCTCCATTCTGATGTTATGTACCTTCTGTGTGAAGCTACAGAGTTGGAATTAAGACCCATACCCTTTTTATTGCATGTGTGACTCAGGCCAGATTCCATGGACCAATTTCCTGTGTAGAAAGGAAGGCATTCCCCCTGTATTACAGAGGTTCAGGGTCTAATACCTGCCAGAAACCATTTCTCCTTCACAAGATTAAATACATTTGTGAGGAAACCACAGTAACGTGTAAGAAACCTGGGCACCAGGATACTGACCATAGATAGCTTTGCTTCTCATTAAACATTTCTCATGTAGCAATACAGCCTTCAGGCTTCTATTTTATTTTATTTTTTACAAGAAAGCCCTTATTTCCTCAGTAGGAAGGAAAGCACAAGTTATGAAGATTGTGTTTTATAGAAAATAGAAAGTAATTAACAAAGTAATAAAAAGTCACTCAAGAGTTTGCTGCAGGACATACTTGGAAGGATATGATGAGATCAGAATATGCTTTATTGTTTCTAGCTGAGCACTGAGAAACATACAAAAAAAAATACACACAAAGAAAAATTGGCTTCATCCTGGCTCAAACCAGGAGACCCCAGCCCCCACCAGTTTCCTCAGAATCTTGCAAAAAGTCATACTGCTGTCTCTCATTACAGACATGTCAGTCACGCAAGGACCTTCGTAAAACAGAACTTCCTTTATGGCTATTTCAAATATTGCTTTATACACCTTTTGATAAGAAGACACTAAAACATAGACCCTTCAAAACCAGCACTGCCTACAAGTGCCAGGCTTTCAGCTTGTGCTAATCAGTAAACGCAGTCTCAAGGGTTTTGGCTACTTAGGACTCAAGTTTCAGACCCTGTTAAGAGAACAGTTTAAGGCTTTGTTGCTAATTGTTTCAGAATAAACAATCACTCCTCAGTTCAGGCTTAAAAACTAGTGTTTGTACTTAAAAGGACATTTAAAATGTTTATGCTAATAGCAGGTGAACGTGGCTACCTTCAGAAGCCAGTGAATGGTTCACATAGTGAGCACTTCAGCAGATCTTTTGTTTGTTTCTGTGATGTTTTGAATGCGCACTGAATGCTTACATATTTCTGTCACTAACACTTCCCAAACCTCCTGATACTGTTTATCAACATAGAAGGGACTTTTCCCACTGTTTTGCCAACATGAATCTGGCTGTATGACAAATACATAAGGCTTTAAAGTAGTGGATGTCTCTGCTGCTTACTCATGAATACAATGATACCATCTTGTTATGATCATAAAGCTCCACATACAAAACATTCTCTAGTTTTTATTTACGTCTCATCACTGCCGGCCTACACTAATGCAACTGCATATAGCTATTTGCCTATTTACTGTATATACCATTTATGAATTGCAGTGGTCTGCAAGTTCTGTCTCTCACTGCTTACACTGGACAGTGCTAGCTTACAGTAACTTCTCACATTTTTTTTGCTACAGGTAAAAACAACCGGGCAATTGTTACACGGAGGTGTGGAAGCAAATAACAAGTAAGGCAGAAGAAAATCACTCCAGGCGGAGCATCTCCAGCCTCCCCTGTGCAAGGCTGTGCCCAGCAATATCCCCCTGCACCAGCAGCAAGTGGAGCCAGAGCAAAGGTGCATAGTGGGCCCACGGGATGCTGCACAGGGTGGCCACTGTCACTGCTGATGGCATCTGGGATCAGTGTCATGGTGATGAGTTGGTGTCTGCTAGAAACGCATGAGGGGACTGGTTTGTTTTTCTTTGAAGGCTGATTTTTCTGGAAGTGCAGCAACTGGAAGCAGTAACTATTGTGAGAGCACTGCTCTGTCTGTAACAAAGGCTGTGTTGTGTTGGCATGCAGCACAGTGCCCAAAGCTCAGGATGTTTTCAGCCTATTTGTATTTGAGTAAATCTGGCATGGCTGCTGGACAGTAATGGAGATTAAGGCCTGTTTTACTCAAATGGATCCTTGATAAAAAAAATGTACTGTGATTTCTTTCTACTGGAAGTTTGCATGGCAAAGGCAATTAACTACAACTGCCAGTATGACCTTAAAACTAATAATCTCAGATTCTGTCCCGGAAAGTCACTCAGCGGAGTGTATATAGAAAAAGAAAGTCAGAAAACCTATTACAAAATCTTGATACTCAAGCTAGCACAGCTCCAGCCAGAGCACAAATGAGATTGACTTTTGGTTTGCTCTGTCTTAGAGTTTTGGGAAAGGGCTGCAGGAGCTCCAGTCCTCCTCTCTGTGGTAGGAGAAGCCTTATTCAGTCATTAAGAAGAGACTCCAGCTGTTGACAAGGAAAACTGAGAAGTTTGGTCTATCCTTTGGCGTAAATTTATTTTTTTTCTCAGAAGAAACTATGAGTTTTTTAAATTAGGATAAATTAATTCATGTATACTGAAAATTTTGAGATCCACAAGCCAAACCAAAAGCATCACAGAGCACAATTGTGTAATAGATATACTTCATGTAGGCAATGTGATAGGAATGGCATACAGAATGTAATGTCTGCACTACGAGGCTTTTGGGAGTGTGAAATAAAGAAAAGCTCAGTATGGCAGTCAGCTGTAGTTTTCCCTTTGTTGATTTTAATTTTGATCCTTTTAAAGGTTAAGGCATCGGTGACTTCCACTGAGTTTACACTTGTGCTGGACATTGGTGCTGAGCATCTTACCACTTACCTAGTGTTTTGAAATACTACTTGTCCTACAATCAGAGATTACAAAGATACAACCTGTGGAAACTTGGGTGTTGATGAAGGGTGGAATCTTCTTCCTGTTGTCTTACCTTCTGACCACAGGTAAGAAATAAATAAGCATAAATGTAGAAGAGTGATGTAAAAGTTGTAACTGGTGCATTACTGCACACATTTATAATTTTGTTTAAATTTTCCCTTTTTAAAATTTTATAAAGTACGAAATATTTTGTATGGCTCTCTACAGCACTTACACTTGGTGTGAAGCTGATGAAGATCACTTATCTTTGTTTATCTCTACAGGTTGTTAGGGAAGGTTTTTTTAGCTCTTCCTCTTCTTTTGCTGCTGGTGTTTTAAGTAATATGCCAGTACAGGAAGACCAGACAGAGAAGGTATATCCTCAAGGCTGACAGGCCTTGGCTGATAGGCCTCCTCTGAAAATGTAAATGACAATTTTTTATCTTAAGGTCTTTCATGTCCAAGGGGATGTGTTGCTGAGAGAGGGACAGCTTTCTGAGCCAGCAGGCGCGGCTGAGCTCAGTACCCCAGGCACGCTCCGGTGGCCGTGCTGAGGGCAACTGGCAGCCACCAGCAAAGGGGGCACACGGTGGTTTGCCAGACTGTGTTTTGATGGGACAAACCAAGCAGTTCCAGCCTATGTGGGACAGCTATCCTATTTGGAATGAGATACAGTAAATGATACTCAGGAGCTCTGCAAATAATGAGCAAAATTTATGTTAAGAGTTTGCAGAAGCCAAGTGGGGTTTTTAAAGAGCAATTATGTGGCCTAAAAATCATGTGTTCAGCAGCAGATTGAAGACTGACAGGAACTTGTCATAGGGCAGTTAGACTGAAAGCAAGACAAGTGTCCTGGCTGGCTTTCTTCACAGCATTTCTTTCCACACTTTTGCTTGCATTATTTTAGCCTTGGCATGACAGGAGTTTCAGGATGTTTCGCAGGAGCTTGGACAAACGATGATTTAGTTGGCGATTACCGAAGCACTGGCGGCAGAGGGAGCCCACACCCCCTGAGGCGCTATCGAGGACCCATTTTCACCCGTGTTCGGTCTGACTGGCGTTCAACACGCGCTCACGCACTCCGAGCAGCAAAGCAGGACCGCTGCTAGCAGGGCTGCCAGCGCTACAAACCCTGCGGTCACACTCCAGCCCGTCAGTCAGCGCCGGGCACGGCCGGTGCGTGGCGGGGCCGAGGCCCTGGGAGCGCCGCGCCCCGCACTCCCAGGCCCAGCTTTGTGTGCGCGGGGTGGGGCTC
>NW_009952974.1:14927207-14935981 GCF_000747805.2 Chaetura pelagica | reverse complement strand
AGTCCCGGCCGTGTCACTGCTTCGGCGGCGGCCGCTCCTGCGGTTCTGGAAGCGCTGCCTGGTCGGGAAGCTGAATCACCGCTGAAGCAGTGGTTGCTCAGAGCCACGGTTGCCCTTTCTTTGATTTTTTGACAGCTCCATTGTCCAGCAGTTTTGCCTGTCTGTAGGGTCTCTTGCTACCCCTCGAAAGAGCTTTTTAGCAAGACGGTTGTAGGAACCAGATGCTCTGAAGCACCCTTTTTCATTAAGAGTGTATGGGAGCAATTGTTTTAGAGTGTAGAGCACGTCTTTGTTTTCTGAGTTTTTGTAATGTTTTTAATTATTAAGATTGTTAAGGCTTACATGGTTGGATATTAGTAGATGCGTTTGCCAGTTGTTCTTTCCCTTTTCTTCACCTCAAAGGAAACATTTTTAATATTGCAGCATCAGCATTGTCCTAATGACTGGATGTTGACTTTGTTCACACATTAAAATCCACTGTGATGAGGAAGTTTAAGGGGTTTTTATCCTTTTCCCCCATTATGTGACATTGTCTGTTAAGAGTCAGTGTACAGTAAACAGTCGATACTGTCAGTACATTACAGAAACAGTGATGAACTTACATTCTAATAAGGGTTCTCATTTTTCTGAATGTGAGTTTTTATAGTCCTAGGCCATTGTCTATACCAAGCAGAAACTTAAGGAAAAAAAAAGGGGAAAGTGGCCCACAGAATAGAACTGAAGCTTGGTCAGAGAGGCCTACTACATGCTGGTAAGGTGTTGATCATGCTTTGCTTTATGAGGGGAAAAACCTCACCAAAACTAGGAGCAATTACAGTGTTCTTTTAGTGATGCATTTTAGGATTTTGCACAATTCTTTGCATCGTTAATTGTTGCTTGAAGAATCCTGTAAAACTACCTCAACCAACTGATTTTTGTGAAGTATTATGCTAATAGAGGATATTTGCTTTGCAGTTTAGACTATCTGTAACATCCTAGAAGCAAAAGAGAAGAAAATGCATGTGCTTTTAAATTTCTTACACGAGTCAATGCCTTGATGTCTAATGGAGTTGTAGGCTAGAATTGTGAATGGGCTGTGGAAGTACATTTCTGTCAAGCTTGTGTAAATGGGCAGTGCACATGGCTTTGTTAATTTCCAGCAGCAGGATAAAAGAAGTCTGGTGAAGTTCAGCTCAGTTTCAGTTGGCTGCTGCTCGGTAGTGGTCTTAGGGGACCTGGAGGTGCTTACGGAAGAGACCAGATACGTTGATGGTGAGCTTTAAGACAGTGCTACATAATTGCCGAGAGTCCTTAGGAGTAGAGTATGAAGAGGAAAGCCTTTTTTCCCCGGTGATTGTGAGTAGTTGGGGAAATTCAGAACACCTTCACTAGGTAGCTTCTGATAAAGTAGGCAAAGCTTATCCTAGATACTTGTAGGGTTAAGAAATTATGTTGCAGGATTTCTACTTCATTTCTGTTCAAGCTATCTTGCTATTGATACTCTTATTTCTGATCTATGGGTATGTACTCTTGCCTTCTCTTCATCTTTTTGAGGCTGTTTGTTTATTTGCCTGACTAGATAACTTCTGGTAACAAGTTGTTTTGGTGTTTGTTTTGTTTTGTTTTTAATTTAAAACTTGTGAGAGAGGTTGCTGTAATGGCTGGTGCATCTGAGTAACTGTAAAACCTATGAAATGTGCTCAGGATCCTGAGGTCACCTTTAGCACAGAATACACTAATTTTACGTTTCTGAGTTCTGTTAGTGGGTAGGATTTGATGAGTTACAAGGTTCCATGCAAGTCTTTGAAGCATTTGCCGAGGTTTTACGTTTGATGCTTAGCTCTTAGTTCTGCACCTTCTAATACAAATAGGGACTGTTTACATTTTTTGGGTACGAATACCTTTTTCCTCTTCTCACAAAAAGCCACTAACACTATTCAGTTTTGCCTAAAGCTTTGTGTAGGTTATCTCTGACTGAAAGCATACTACGAGGATTCTGGTTCTTGTTACTTCCCCACTGTTTCCGGTGCTGCCTCAGGAGCCTTGCCTGCTAATTTTAAACAATGTTGATGTCTACCACATGTTTTGGTAGGAAATACAGTATTACTGCTGTCTCACTCAAGTGCCCAGCTTACAAGTATTTGTGAATGTATAGTGAAAATGTTCACTCCCTTGTCATGTAGCTTTGTAATAAACTGTTGTTTCAAGCCTCCAAGGACATGAAGTTTTAGATTGAGCATTGATGTCTATAAATATGGTCAAACACTTTTTTCATTTAAATTTGCAGGGGTCCAGAGCTCAAACTTGTATCCCTAAAAGACAGTGTTGCATTTCAGTACCAATGGTAAGTAAGATCAAACTCTTCAAAAAATAAGATCATTAAAATTCTGACACAGTATGTTTGGTTCTTCTGCAGGTTTGATACTGATGAATACACTATATAGAACAATATCTTAGCAGTTAGCTTTGCTCAGGCTTATTTAGGCCTTAACTCATGCATTCTTTAACTTACCTGCTTTACTTCATTTTCATCTTGTGACTCTTAAAAATGTTTAAAACATGCTATAACATAACCAAAGCTTCTGATACTGAAATGATGTTACATAGTTTGGCTTAGATATGTTACACTGTCACATGTAGTGTTAGTGTCTCACACAAAGAGTAGTATTTGCCAGTGTATTAGTTTAGAGGATGCTTAAGTGGAAGACTGGGGATATAGGAAGTCTAATTGAAAGAGGGAGCTGTAGTTATGGATGAGAATAAAGGAAAAAGTTTTGAAAGTTAGGTAGATTATTGCTGCTCTGGGGTTGATATGCTTGTGCACAGAAGAGTAATGGCAGATTTCAGCACCTCAAGTAAGCAATTAGAAAAATACAATGGCAAAGTTTTTTATTCTTTAGACTGAAAGATTTTGAAGTGAGGTTATCCTTACAGCAGACTCTAAATTCAACAAGGAAGCAAGTGAAAGTGAATATGGAGTGTTGTTTTCCTGTTTCTAGGTGAGAAGATGAGCTGCTGCATTTTGGACAAGCAGAAGTTTGGAATGCTGGGACATAAAGAACCCATTAAGAAGCAAATTACAGTAGTTAAGAGGAGATGAAGGTATGACTTAGGGCTTTGCAGAAGCAACAATTCAGGGGAGATAGATGTAGTAGGCATGTGAGAATTCAGAGCCAAGATAAACACCTAGGATGTTGAGAGAGTTGAATTTGAGTTGTGTTCATAGAGAGATGCCTTGGAGGATAAATGTTGACCACACCAAATAAGGCAAAAAAAATATTGGAAGAATAAGAGAAATGGAATTGATGTTAACTTGATAGTTTGATCATTAAATTACATGTACAGCTGAACTTCAGTAAATAAATGGCCCTTCTTGAGGGAAGGGGTCAAGATGGACACACAATACGTGTGCCATGGCTTATCTACTTTTAGGTGTTGGTAAAAGTGATGGTTTCTTCCTAATCAGTATGCCTTCAGTGTGGGTTGTCTGCTTTCTAGCATAGTGTTTGCTAATTCTTTCCTGTTGCCTTCTACTTTGGCTCTAGAAAATAGTATAACTGGCAAATGCATGCGTGTTAAACTATATGCAAGATGTTCCACATAGCAGGTTAGAGAACTTTTCTTAGATATTTTTGTATTTTCTGAAGCATGTGACCATTTATTTATGATAGTGGAATACTACGTGTTTTGTTTTAAGAGAGTGAGAGAGAGGGCGAGGTGCTGTGGTTACTGCAGGTGTTTGCTGTAGACAGTTTAATTTGTGGCTTGCAGCTGAAATGTTCAGAACTTTTAACATCAACACAGAAACTGAAGTCATCTGTGCAAGTTAAGCAAAGATTTCTCTTGCATATTGTATTTCAAAGGCAGAGAAGATAAATATTTTTTTTTTTTTATAGCAATGAATTTGTGTCATTCTGAAACATTTTGAAACATAAAAAACTGAATGGACAAAGTACCAGTTCTGATGTATTTCAATCTCTTCTACTGTTATGTTTGATTAAGGCTAGCAAAGTTTTCAGATTATTTATTCCTTATTAAGGGATTTTTGTTGTTTCCCTCATTTGTCTCGACTGGTGTGTTGTGCAGTGAGGGGACAGGGAAAGCCATGACCATAAATATTTTTTAAAATACAGGAATTTGTTTGGGATGTTTCAAGGTCCACACAAAATCTTACTTTTGAGCTGGGAACTTTTTTTGGTTAGGCATCAAACCTGAGGTTTTAGAGATTTGTAAACAGTCTTTATTGGCCTCTCATTTGTTCTCATTTTGGGTCAGTTTTGTCCACCTAAAAAGGATGAGTTCTTTTGTGTCTGCTATGCTTATGTCTACACACCCTACTTTTCCTCTTGAACAGTTCATTGCCCTTTCATACCCCCTGTGACCCTGTATGACTTTCAGTTCAGAAGGGTGTTTCTTTTTGCTTCCATTTGGATGTAGTGTCACTATGCTCGGCTGAGAAGTGGTTCTGAGGGCCTGAGCCACATGCACTTGCAACTGATGCCAAGTATGTGTATTGTTATGAGGCTGTAGATTGTTTTCCCAGGAAGTCCTAATCTTGCACCCCAGAGGAAAGTTATTTTTTGTTTACTCCAAACTGCCAGCAGTTGCACTCATCAGTTGCAGCTGTTCATCTTTCTGGCTGTGTTTTACCTCTGCTGCTTATAACCTGGAATCTTCCAACCTCTTTCCTCCCACTGTCTTAGCTAGCTTTATGAAGTATTGAAGGCATGAACCCTCTGTGATCTTTGATCACAAACTGGTTTTGGACAGTTCCTTAAAGAGCTGGTGTTAAGGTACTCATTTCCCCCAGCTCATTCGTGCAAGCTTTTGTGACATTTTTTTAAATTTTTTTAAGTAGAAGGAGCTAGAAGAGGAATATGTGATTTTTATTCTACTATTCATTGATTATTTTTCTTTCCCCCAGCCTATGAGTCAAACTTCCTGTGGGAGAATTTAAAGTCTGTGATTTCTGCCTTATTTCCATGTGATCTCTGACTAAGTAAAATTTTAAGAGCTGAATCTGAGATACATATTTTTAATGGGCCTTAGAGAAGTATGACGAGAAAATGTGCTATGCTTTGTACATAGCATTTCAATTGCTTTATTGCTATGTAGAAAGCATTGGAAGAACCTCCCAAATTGCATCAGTTTGTATATTCTGTGGCTACCTGAGGCTGTGAAGTGAGTTGGGACTATATTGGGTGACTGTAACTTTGTTTTGGCTGCCTGTTTCAAGGGAGGGTATAAGGTAGATCAGAGTCTTCTGTTGCCTGTGGTAACATCCAGCAAGGATGAGCTCTAGGGTTCTGCCAGAAGGGTAAACATGGGGTCTCTTTCTGTAAATGAGGTAGAAGAGGAAATGTGGAGATTCATCCCAAACCTGTGACTTGTTTTCTCTACTAATCTAGACTGTAGAATCCTGAAAACTGTTGTAATTTGACATAGAGGCTGGAAGAGGTAGAAAACTCCAGCTAGCTATAATTTTGCATGTCCTGTGTTGTAGCACCATTATGAACTTATGCATGTGTTCCTTTGGGTTGGACCAAGACTGAAATCTGTGGACATGGCTTTTGAGTCCAAGGAAGTGCTGTTGTTTTGAGAGAGGGCAAATTGTTGTGTGGTATCCTGTACTTGTCCTTCTTGTATGAAAATACTGAGGTGTAGGTATTGTTTCACAGTTGCACAGTGACATCTGCATGTACAGCCTTAGTTACAGTGTTTCTGTGCTCTGTACTCCTTCTTTCCATTTGTCACTTGCCGTGATTCTGAGGAAAAGCACTACCATTCTGTGAAGCAAATAGTTGACTGAGATAAAAGTTAAAACTCAGGAGCACAAGGTCCTTTTCTTCTTGAATGGCATAACCTTTGTTCACTCATTCTCCATTTGCAGGTTCACTATTCATTATATTGCTCATTGCTTGTTTTTCCTACTCCACTTCTCACAAAATTCTGAGGGAGGGCAAACAGGTGGGAAAGAAATATGGAAGATGGCATAAATAGAGGACATAGTTAACAGACAGCTCTTCTAAATTTTATTAGCTACAGTTAAAAAGCAAAGCATACAAGGTAAACTTCCAGGTGAAATGGAGCAGAAGAAATTGAGTTTTTCCAAGCTTAAATTTGGTATGACCGTGACAGTGTGCTTTTGGATCATGGCCTAGCAAACTGTTAACCTTAGGTTTAACTTGAAAGTAGAGCACACTTTCAATCTGTCCATTCATCTGCCGTCACAGTTTGCTGAATTAGAGTGCTAACTGTGCATGTGTCATGGAACTGACACTGTATGGTTGTATTTTGCTTTAAAATTAAACAAGTTTAGAGACCAATTAAATCTGATGACTTTATGGTTTTTATTTTCTTAATCCTTTAGTGTGAATTAACAGGTTATGGAACATCTGAAGTATTTTCTTTATGTTCAACGTAAAGCTTCAATATGCCCTCTTTATGGTCAGTTTTTACAGATGGTTTAAAAGAAAAAAAATCTTTACTGAATAAAATGGTTGAAAAAGCTAAAACCCTGATTTGGTCTTCCCAGATTGTGGAGTTACAGTTTCACCTGAGATCTTAAAAGGCTCTAATATTAAAAATTTGTTAGTGCTGCTTATTTGTTAAAGAATGAAGAACATTGCATTTGAGTGCCTAAACCGATGTTCATCTGTCAGGTTTTATTGTTACTTTTGAAACTGTCCAGCTGAATAAGCCAGCTGGCACATGCTCTTTAATTGAAGACAGCAGTAACAAATGAATGCTTACAGCCACCTTCTCTTTTTTGGGCAAGTTTAGGGTACCTTTCAATTACTTGGGTATCAACCCTGATGACACATTGTGTGCCACTTAGCATCTCATCTCTCCAACATCTTTAATGTAGTTTTAAAGGATGGTGAAATAGTAATCCACATAGATAATCACAATATTAAGATTTCTCTCTGTCTTTTGCAAATGGCTTTTATTTCTGTGTGGGACAGATTAACTTTTTTGAAGCTAATCCTAGGAAGCACGGAGTAATGCTTTATGAGTAGAAGTTAACATCTGAAAAAAAACTTCCATGCTGGCTTCAGGGAACAAAGCTGTTAATTTTGAAGGTCCACAATTCAGAAATTTATTTTAAAAGAAAAAAAAATAATCCTATATGATTGAGACTACTTTTGGCAGTAATTCTAAATGTTTATTGTTATTTGTGCTATTGTATGTGCCTGGACTTGCAAGCTGCTACTGTTTTTAATGTAGTTGCCTATCTGCTTCTTGGTTATTTATGGGCAGATCTATGAAGTTCTTTCTAACCCCTCAAGTCTTCAAAAAAAATGAATGAATTAAGCATTGCAATACTCTTGTAAAAAGGGAATTAATATACAACATTTCCATGTTACAGAAGGAGGGACTGAATGAAGGCTAAAAGGGATAAATGGCTTGCTGAAAGCCAGATGTATATTTCATAGCAGAATGTGGAATAGAAAACAGATTTCCCCCCTCCCCCCCCGACTTTTAGTCCTGTATTTAATAGACCAGCTATGCTCTTGTCTGATACACGATGAGGGAATGAAGAAAGTACTTATTCTTTGAAACTTGCAATAGATGCTTGTGGAGAGACTAACCCATTTAAAGACACTGTACTGTGTGCTGAGAGTATTAAATGTTTCAGATCTAATGAATTTGGGTAAAAATGTTTATATTCTCATTGAGCGTGATTTCATTTTTATTTGTTAATGTTTTTGACCAGTGGTTCTCACTGGGTTGCTTAGACAGAAAACACCTGTCACTTGCAGAGCAGTTTCTCTCTAATTATCTTCAGGGCATCTTAATTCTGGTTGTCTACTCAGTGTGAGTCTGTCAACTTCTCCCTCTGCCTTCTCTGTTTAATGGAGTTTTAAAATGTGGGGTTTTAAATATTTTTATTAGATAAGACTGAAGGTGTGTAGCAGAATATCCAGGTGATATTCTTCATCAGAGATTGTGTACTGTCATGCTGAATTACACATAGTTTACATTGTTTATAGGTTTTGTGGCTTTTGTGCGTTTTTTGAAAGAATTTATAGGATTTTATAAAGTGTTGGGTAAAACAATGTACTTTGCAGTCTTTTTAGAGCCTAAATATTATAGGCCTACCAGGTCATTATTTGATTTCACATTGGAGTGCAGCATGAAAAATTGTTTGCATTTTTATCAGTCTGGTAAATTTTTTTACCATGTTTACTGTCTCCCTAGCCTCCCATCCTCCCCCTAGTGTATACCTCTTTAAGTTTGTATTTAAGAGAATTTTCTCACAAATATTTGTTTCTGATTGGTGGGGTGATTGGAAATTTTCTGTTTCACTGGAACACCTTTCACATCTTTAGATTTTAATTACAAATATTATGTGGATTTAGTCTTGCCACTTTTCTGTAGAAAAGTTTAAAAGAATTAATATATTTTTTGAGATTAACATTGCTGTGTTGTTTCAAAGTCTGAAAGCCCAGGTCATTCTAAACCAGTTCAGTGAGATTCTTCAATCTATTTTTTTTTTTTTTTATTTAGCATGTTTCCTGTATGCACAAGTTTTACAACTTAGTATATGGTATTTTAATTGGCCAAGTAGATTGCAGGTGGGCATGCAGCACTCTAGATTGTTTCTGAAATTCAGCAAATGGATTTAACCTCTTTAACTTGGTGATTATCTGTAAAAATGGAGCATATGAAATTTGTTTTCTGTTTTGGAAGTGAGGAAATGAAGCTTCTTTAAATATTTAACGTTCCTCAAGTGAAATCTGTTCTCTTCGGTGCTTTTGTTCTTCTTCTGTAGAAGTGCATAGACACTGGAT
>NW_009952974.1:14922600-14927135 GCF_000747805.2 Chaetura pelagica | reverse complement strand
ATTTAAAGGGCTGTCCATTTCCCTCTGAACAAGTTAAAAACACTTGCATTTTATTTGTAGGTCTAAATATACTTACCTGTGTTTTAGCAGTGTACCTTTTTAAAACACCTTTGACAGCCCCCAGTGGAAAGTAGACACCAGCTCTCTTGAAGCTGTTTTGCTTTCCAATATTAAAAAAGATGTTTAGTTTCATTCATCGTGAGATTCTCTGGAGTGTTAGAGAGGGTTGTTAAACTTATTTTTAAATCTGAAGATTTTTTCTGGTATCTTCTGATAGCCTTCCCTGGTGAGAGGTTTCTTCTAGATGGAGCACAGCAAAGCTCTCACAGAAGAGAGGTAATTGAGAATCTCAGGAGTTTCTAGAACAAAAGGCCAGGTGTTTGAATTACTGACAATTGTTCTGACTCATGTCCCTCCACACTGAATGAGCAGAATTCTTCCTTTGGTTCCAGGAAATACTGAACAAAAGAACTGTTTTGATCCTTGGGCAATACCACTACTATGGCAGAAGCTTGGCAGTGCTTTCATATTAAATAAATCTGTCTTTGTAACAGCAAAGAAACATGCTCCCCAGAGTCAATAAGTTGATGTAGACTTTTGTTTATATGTGAAGGTAATGAAGTATGTGGGGGCTTTCTTTTTTGGTTCTAATATGAAGCCATTTGTAATCATTTTGAAATATAACTTGGGAAGGAGAGGGAAAAATTGTTACGTTGGATTTTGGTTGCAGAGTTCTGTGCTTCCTTCAGAAGAGTACAAAAGTATTTTGGTGAGTGCTCATTCTAGTAAAATGTTGTAATTGATTTCCTATGCTTGACAATTTAAACTTCTTGTGTTTCAGAGCTGTGAAAATTAGCTGAAGTAGAATGGAAGCTTCAGTAATATTACCCATTCTGAAGAAAAAATTGGCTTTTCTTTCAGGTACAGTTTCTGTTTTTCTTAATTGGTTCCTCCCTATATAATTTGAATGGGATTTTTTGGTTGGTTACTTGTATTTGCTGGATGTATTTAACAAAAATATATTGTTAGTTAGTGCTTTGTCATATTTCAAAAGGATCTCAAACTTCTTATCTATTAGCCAACTATTGCAGTAGCCTGTAACTCAGCTCACAAAATTGATGTTGAGATATTTCAGTCCATATATGAAGGAGTGGTGATTTAGCAGACATCCAAGAATTATCCTTTCTGGGTTTTTTTATGTGGTTTTTAGAAATAAGGAGTGAATATTTTCAGGATTTTTTGCAAGAAAATTTTCCTTCCTTTTCACCTGTGTGTTTTCTCCAGGATAGAAATGGATGGAAGCTGAATTAGCCATGCAGGGCAATAATTCAGACAAAGCTGGAATTACTGTTGTTTTTATTAAATCTTCTGAATCTTGGGTTGAAGATAATTTTTTTCTTCTCCGTGCCAGAGGAAAACAAAGGGAATACTAAAGATTAATAACATGATCTTACAGCTGCCTATGACAGTGGTGTATTCAGCGTTAGTTCTTGGGGTTCGGTTGTCTACACAAGGGTAGGTAGGTAACTTCAGAATGCTTGGCAACTTCATACATGGGCAAGTGTTGCCATAAATAGAAGTTCTGGTTTAATTTATTTTAGCTAGTCTAATTTAGCCTGCTCCAATCATTTGACAAGGGAAACCTGTTCCCTGTGTTAATAGAACTTGTTTTACTTTGATTTTGCCCACTGTCCCCAGCAACTGCAAATCGAACAATTCCTCTTTAAAAACAAACACAAAACTTGACTTAGTTTAAGCCTGGGACAGTGGGTAACTTCTTCCATAGCAGTAGCAAATGCACAGTGTGTTGGTTGTTCAACTGCAAGGAGTTCTTATTAACTAGTGTGTTTTCAATTTGCTGTTAAAGCTGCCTGATCCATTTTGAAGTAGGGATGTTCTTCATGGAAAGTAATTTATTGAGTGGCAGTTTAAGTGGTAGGAACCTTTTTGAACCTACGTATTTCTCGAGTAGGTTTGCCCTTTTTTGAAATTGTGGACTATTAATGGATGCCTTAATATAGTGAGTGGTAAAGCTGTATACAGTTGTTTTGTAAAGCTTTCTTCAATGTAAGTAAAGGAACCTGACAGAAATCAGTTAATCATGTCTCTTTGGAACAATTTTATTGCATATAGTTTCATAAATAAACCCATTAATGATTAAAACCAAATAAGCAGAAAAATAGTATTTTAGGAAAACCTCCCGTGTTTGTACTTTGAAGTCTTGTCATTTTTGTATTGAATTGGTATGAATACTGTCGCCACCTTTCTACGAAAGCAAAACAGAGTGGTTTCTAATGGAGCAGTGTCTCCTTACTTTTGGAATCTATGGCTGTGTGGCTTCCATGTTGGTAGTTCATTACAAATAGGGAAAAAAAAGGCAAGCTACTAACTCAGCAAAAAAACTGAGCAACGACTTTAGTGCAAAATTATGGAAAAAATACTTTCTTTGTGATGCTCTTGGTTATTTAACTTAAACATGTTAAAAAATGCAGCTCTTCTGAGTTACAACACAAATTTCCCCTGATTTTATTTTTCAGGTTTAATTCTAAGTGTAAAGACTCAGTCTGAGTGTAATGCTTTTTTTGTAACATGGGGGGTGTTGTTTGTCACGCCTAAGATCACAATGTGATTAGGTTTATCTCACTAGAAATTGCATTCTGATGGTGATGGTGAATATTTATATAATCTTCAATTTTTAGAAAGGAGTTATAAATATTAAAACCAAGATCAAATAACAACTTGCTGCTTAATTAAATAACTCTAATTGTTTAGTATGGGAAAATATTAGACTAAATAGCCATCATTTCTTAACTGGTAACTTGAGGTAACATTCCATTGAAGACCCATTATTTTGTTTCAGGATTTCTTTTAAAAATACAATTTTAAGACTTTAAATTAATCTTACATGGATAAAGATATGTCAGTTATATTTTGTATAATGACTACCCATAATTTTTCACCAAGGAAAAGAATCAGTGACCTTAGGGGTTTTTTGTTGTTGTTTTTTGGGGGGGTTTTTTGGTAGGTTTTTTTTGTGCCATGACAGGTTGACAGAATATTTACCCAATCTATGTGTATTTCAGTGCAAGAAAGATGTGTAAAAATCACAGTGTAGGAAGAATACAGATATTTCAGCCTTTTCTAGTAGAGGAAAAACGTGTCAGTTGTTACACAAGATGACTTGTCATGAAACTGAGTAATTTAGATAATTCTTATGATATTTTTGTGAAATGTCAAGAGATTATGGTTTTCAGGTTTGGTGTTTG
Source organism: Chaetura pelagica (assembly GCF_000747805.2). Classification (NCBI taxonomy): domain Eukaryota; kingdom Metazoa; phylum Chordata; class Aves; order Apodiformes; family Apodidae; genus Chaetura; species Chaetura pelagica. The sequence goes on along the minus strand of NW_009952974.1, from coordinate 14,923,869 downwards.
TTTGGTTTTATTTTACTCAGTTAAGCAAATGCTGTGTAAATCCAGGTATAAAAGCACAAATATCTGTTTCTCTAGTGTCTTGCACAGGTGGTCTTCAGGTACTGATTCTAAACTTCCACTAGTCTGTGTAAGCAAAACATGAATTATTATTAAAAGTTAACTACTTTTGCGGCAGGTGGTGTTTGTCTCATTAATCCAGAAATAACTTTGAACAGAAATCCTTTCCCGTCATGAATTAGCTGTGGTAAGACTAACTTGCTTTAAATGCAAGAACAAAATGCATATTTCTGCAAATCTTTCCTTCCCCAGCCCTGTATATGTTCATTAAAATGAACAACTTTAATGCCCCACTCAAGGGTTTAAGGGTATGGGAGGAAAGGCAGCGTTCTTACACTTAGTTATCCAGTAGAATCCTGAGCTGCCACCATAGCTCATGGAGTTTTGGACCCTGGAAGTTGTTTCAAGGTGACCCTTCTACTGTTCCCTGTTGAAATATCTTCATGGTCTCTTGTGTTCTTACTTATCGCAGGCTCATTCAGTTTGGTCATCAAATTCTGTCCAGTCTGTGTTTTTAATTTTTATTAATGCTTGTGACTGTTTTCTTCTTTGGTCCAGTAATTTTTCATAGTTCCTGCATTTTATGGTGTATCACCAATTTTTTAACTTGACTGTTGTGAATTTTAGTTTCAATGATGTTTTTCCTACTATGTTCATAAAAACTTCTACCCTCCCTTCTCTTTTTTGTTGATAAGGAGAGACTAAATGATGCCTGAACACTTAAGGAAAGGCTTCTTTATTTCATTGTTTTATTCTAGTTGAGAGATGGTAGCTAACAAGCTACCATTAAATCACTATGGCTTCTGAAATATTTTTTTTATATACGTAAACTTAGCATTTTCAACTAATGGATCAACCGAAGCAGTAGGTACCTTATGAAGATGTGGATCTCTAATACTCTTTGGGTAGTTTGCACAGCTTTGGAAACAAGGAAAAATCCATTGTAATTAAGATGCCAACATATGTCATGTAAACAAACTGGTTTTTCATTATCGTGCCTGCATCTCTAGCAAATGGGGTGAATTCTTGTCAAATTATTGCAATGTAAGTGTAGATGTCTGCAAACTTTACTGTGTTTTGTCTTATTTCTTCACCACTGTTACTATTCTGTAAAAAGTTGTTACCGATTATGTAGAACTTCAGTTCTACCAGTATCAGTTAACTTTATGAAGCAAAAGTGTGGTGGAATGGCTTTAACCACATGAATAACAC
>NW_009952974.1:14882217-14919675 GCF_000747805.2 Chaetura pelagica | reverse complement strand
GAGGTGCTTTTTCCCCTTTTTGAAATTCCAACATAATTTTGTCTTCTAGCCGTATCTGATGAAGCTCAGCTTCAGTATGAAGTAATTAACAGTAAAAGTTCTCAGTGTGAAGCATAATACATATTGTTAGATGCAAGTTGATTTGTTTTTTGGTAAGCTAAGGAGATCTTGGAAATGGCTTTGTTTTGTAGTTGTAGATTTGGGTGCTAAGGATTACATAATGGTTTTCAACATCACATAAATGGAATAGATTTTTATTTTTTTTTGTTACTTTGTACACAAATTCCACCCTGAGACATATCTAGTGTAGTAACTAATGCTAAAATTATGGGCTCGCTTCTATATCCTCTTCTGGCTGCTGCTGTGCTGGTTGTGAGAAAGTAACATTTCCCAGCTGTTGGTGACATCCAGCGGTTGCTGTTGCCATTAAACTCTGTCCAGCTGTTGTGAACATCTTGTTGCCAGCTTCAGTTAGAAGTTGCTTTCTCCTGTATGGTATTTGAGCAGAAGTACCTTTGAAATTTTTGCTTTGCTTTTTTCTGAATGGTTCTCAGCAGTTTTTTGTAGTGTACACAGACATAAACCATATTAAAAGAAAGATATTATGTCAGTCTAAAATACACTTTCTTACAGATCCATACATAAAGCCTCTGTACTGTAGAGGCCTTTTGTGCACTGCAATTTCTATTCCATTTGTTCAGGAAAGAAATTTAAGCACGTTTACATGGTTTCCTGCTTGGCCATGCATCAAATGATATGTGGCTGTATCCTCAAATTTGTGCCAATTCGTGAGTAACGTTGTGAAAACTGATATTGCTTTGTCTTCCTAGTGAAACTGTCAATCGACCTCTTCTTTCTGAGGATTTAATGAGGTTTTTGGTTATGAAACCTTTTGAGAGATGCTAACGTTTAAATGCTTATATTATGAAATACACTTCAGTGCTACTGAGAAGTTGTAATTTGGATTATGTATTAATATGCTTGAGAAATAGTACTGTTATTTCTAAATGAGTAAACTGGAAAACCTTAAGAGACAGTATTTTTGTAAGTAAATAACTATGTAATTTTGTTTTTCAGTAGAGTTGAAAGCTAAACTCATTGTAACATGACACTTGTTCATTTTATTTTTTTCTAAGTGTTATTCTTCTTTCAGTGACAAGTGTAAAGCTAGAGGATTTACTGTGATAGTGGATGGCAGAAAATCTCAATGGAACGTGGTAAAGACGGTTGTGTTAATGCTACAGGTAAATAAAGATTTATACATTCATAGTTGACTCATTAATTTTATAGATGTAAACCTAATAGTTGTGTTATTGTAGAGACAGTAATTTCTTTATTGAGAAGTAGGCAATTTATGGACTTGTAAAATCACAAAATGTGGTTCTGTGACAGAATTCTGTGCAGGAAGAAACACTGAAAATAAGATGATACAGCTTACTTAAGTGAGGGACAAATTCACTACATGCTGGCAACACATGATTGTAGACATTTTTCTGAAACAAATTTTTAGTTGAAAAAGTACAGAAATATGCTCCCGACATGAACTGTGAATAGTAGGAATGTCTATAGAGGAAGAGTTCACACTGATAGAGCAGCTAAGCAGGCTCTGATGCAGTATGTTCGTCTGCTTGATTTCCATTGGAATTCGCTATAGTTGGGTTTGTTGTGTATAATAGTCCCAATCACAAATCATATTCTGGATACTAGACAAAGTAGGAGGAGAAAAAAAAAGTGCCAATTCCCAATGAAAGAAATTCATAATAATTTATTATGAACTGTGGTATTGCAAGTCTTACTTCTGCTTAACAGTATAAATTATTTTCTGGGTTCAATGGTGAAAGAAAATGCAAGATGCAGCACTGAATAGAAGAATAGAGAGCCTAAACTACTGCCTTTCTTAGTGCACAGATGACTCCTCTTTATCAGAGCAGTTTTCCTCTCAGACTTAAATGAAGCCTCAGAAAGTGTGTCAAATACGAATAATTTGATTTTGTTGCCCTGCTAGGTCATTGTTGCTCATTGTTTCAAGGTGTCTTTCACCTATTCTTGACTAAGATGGCATTCCTAGTAGTTGTAGTATTTGGATCCATTAAATTCTGGCTGTGATCCTGATTGAGCTTTCACTTCAGCTAACGTACAGTTATGACATTAAGTGAGAACTTCAGCTGAAGGGGAGGTGGCTTCCTGGCTGCACACTTCCTGCTGGTGTGAAGCCCGGAGAAACAAGTTGGACATATATATCTTTAATTTGAGAAGGAAGCAATACAGATTTTCATAAGTAAACTAATCACTTGTGCAGACCACTTGAGATTTGCTGTCTGCTTGGACACATGTAGTTCTCAAAGGTGCTGGTTGGTCATCAAAGAGACACTTCTGTGTTAAAAACATGGTCTGCTAGTTTTCATGTATTCATTAAAATGATGCAAGAATGAAATATCCTTTTTTTTCAGTGCTTTGCTGAATTGGCTTTATATAACTTTTTTTTAGAATTGTATTTTTATAAATAAAATGAGGTATTTGAAGGAAAGTCACATGCAGTGTCAGCTCTATATCAGTACTGTGATTGATCACTGTTGCTTATCGTTATAGCTCATGATTTCAGAGTAATCAACAATCTCTTTTCCTTGATCTACATTCAGTGTGACAACATAAAATCAACTTGATAGATGAAATTTCTCTTTTAGGCTGAGGAATATGTTAATAATAATAGGTTTATGAATTAATATGCTGAAATGTTAACATTAAGCCCTTTCGTTGTAGTCTAAGCAATATGTACTAGAGAAGTATAGGATATAATTGTGATTTAATAAAAACATATACAATTGTTTTCTAACTTTATTTTAACTTTTACTGTTTCATTCTGCATAGCAAATGACATCTAAAAACATATACAATTGTTTTCTAACTTTATGATTACTGTTTCATTCTGCATAGCAAATGACATTGGTAAAAGCTTTGTTATCCATAAGATTTAAATGAAATGCCATAAATAAAATCAAGTCTAGTCAATAATTATTTTTTTTTTGGTAGTGATATAACATGGACTAATGGTTAGACCTCAGAACTGGGGTTAAAGAGGTTAGATTTTCTTTTCAGTTCTGACATGATTGTGCTCTGAGACTTAGTGCAGTCTACTACAGAGCAGGATGGAGCAAATATGGATGCAGCAGACTTAGTTTAATTTACGTCTGTAAACTTTAAGTTCTTGCATAGATGATGACATGTAAGTGGAATTCATAAGTAAATGTTTCATCTTTAATGTTTTACTTAATTTTTTGTTTGTTTTACAGAATGTTGTTCCAGCTGAGGTGTCACTTGTTTGTGTGGTAAAGCCAGATGAATTTTGGGATAAGAAGGTTACACATTTCTGTTTTTGGAAAGAGAAGGATAGACTTGGCTTTGAGGTGTGTAGAACTTTTTGTCTACTTCAGTCAAAAATACCATTTTTGGAATTCTAGAGTAACTGGTTGGACATTAATGTCTCTTTAAAAATACTTATATTCAAGATGCTTTGTGAATATCCTTAACAAGCCACTGGATATCCTTAACAAATCACCGTGGCCTTTTACTTTTTCCCTTTTTAATAAGAATATTAAATGAATGAAATGAATGAATAGAAATATGTGGCACTTTATTCTCCTGATGAGCAAATAATTAAGCTTTTTGATACAAATTGTAGATATTTTGAGTAGGAAACTTGTACAGGGTTTAGTGTAAATTTTTTTCATTGTTTCTATGGTAGACTGTAGAGATACATGTTGTATGGTGTCACTAAATCAGTAGTAACCATTTTGAAGCTTTGTGAAGCACAACATGTATATATCCAAATGCAACGATGGGATGCTAATTCAAGAAGAAAACTATATTCAGGATGTGGTGATTTGACATATTTTCACAAAAGGTCAAAGGCCGTTACTGTGATTGAATTTTGAAAAGTTTTGAGGATCTATGACAACAAAAGTTTGCATGCTGTAGGTGCTGAATTTAGTAGAATTCATATCTTTAAAAGAGGAAGTGTCTTATTGTTCTGTGCAACATCACACCTACTGGTTTGCAACGGTTTTTTTTTGTCCTTGACTCTTTTCTATGTTATTTGAGCTATTGATCTATAGTAGCTGATTAAAACAGTATTTCAGAAGCTTCAGAGAGACAGATAGCACTTTTGACATCTAGACACCTAAGTTAGTAATGTAAAGCATATGGAAGGGTGTTACATTAGTACTAACACTAGTCTAGGTCTGGAACAAGCACTAAATTTTGGTCAAGAACCTCCCTTCTGCCTCTGCCTTGTCAGAAATTCAAATGTTGGCTTGTTTTTGAAGTCTTCACACAGAATTTCTGCAGATTGGTTGGGGTTTTTTGTTTGGTTTGGTTTTTAGGGTTTATTTTGTCTTAAGTTACAGCAAAGCTTAGTATTAAGTGGAAGTTCTTTTCCGAAATTTTTCTGATAAGTGACAAAAGAAATTTGTTATTTCACCAAATCTCACTTGTGAGGTGATTTTCTTAATTTTTTGGTCAGAGGAGTATTTTCTCATATGGCTAATATATTTGTTGCAGGCAAGCTTTGCTTTGCAGGACAAAAAAAAATAATAATGTTTCCCTGGTACAAGTTTGTAAAGCGTATCCCTTGTGGGCTGTCCTTCCTGAAGTATCTCAGTTAAAAAAGAAGTAAGTGGTGACAATGCAGTCCATCCTTTTCTTAAGGCTATTTGTTTTTTTTTTAGAACCAGTATTTCAGTGGTGTGAACGATCTGCCCTGTTTGCTTTAGCTTCCGTACCAAAATGTCCTGATGGAGTAAACTAACTTTCTCTTTTTTATGAACTCACAGAGATGGAAAGAGAATGCAAAAAATGGCCTAAAAATGTATGTGTGCCTAAAGGAGGAAACATAAAAGCTTTTTGTTCTTTGTCCTAGAGTCATCTGGGCTTTGGGCTGGTTACTGTCATTACTTAAAGAAACTACAAGCTAACTCCATTTATGGCAGCTACATACCATTAAGAATACATGGGCATATCCTGGGTTTACTGATTATTGCTGGAACATATTCCTGTATGCTAAATATTAGACCAGTTATTTGGAACTGCTCTAAATTCTTCAATTCTAAGAATTGAAAAATGACAGTCATTCAGGAGGTTTCTAGTCCAACTTTCCTGTTCAAAGCAGGATCACCTAATAAGAATAAACCAGGTTACCCAGGGCTTTTATCCATTTGGGCCTTGAAAAACTTACAGGGATGGAGACTGCCCAGCCTCTGCCTTCAGTTTTTAAAAATTATCAATGGTTGTTGACTGGCTTTTGATCTCAAAATCCATCTCAGAAACATCGTATTTTCATCAATGATTCTGTACGTCAGATTGGTTTAGTGATTTGAATAGTCCTGAACTATCCTGAAGTGGTGGAAGACAGTACCCTTGAAGTAATTTCAGGAGAAAATCTAATTTTAGAGTGGGTTTTCTGTCTGCTTTATCGGCATGAAGGTGGAGCTGAACTAGAGTGTTTCCACATATCTTTGGTCCCTGAAAGAGTATGTGCATGATCTGATGGGTTCTTAAAATTATAAGTTGTTTTTATTTTTTCTTTTCTTTTTGGGTATATATTGCCAGTATGTCTGTTTCCATAGAGAGTTTTGTTCCACAGGAGTTACTCCAGGCTTGGCGTATCATGCATTGAAGCAACTAGTGCTGCCAATTTTGGTTTAGGTTTATGTAAATGAGGCTCAGCCAGGAACCTCTGGAATGCATAAAAGAAGGAAAGAATTTAGTCTTCTGACTAGCAGTGGACCTGTGTTTTCCTTTATTTCCTGAAGTAGTTGATTAACTAGATTTGTTTCCTGAGCAAACTACTCTGCTTTTAAGCATGGTAAGATTTGAATTTGACTGCTCATGGAAAGATTTGATCCAACTGTTGCTGAGCATGTTTGCGCAGTAAATGCAGGCACTAAATTTTTATGGCACAAACTCACCTCTGGGACTGTAAGTATTGCAGGAGTGATAAAATAATAAGTACTTGGCAAGATGATATCCTGCTACTGTATTCACTAAAAATAGACCCCATTGTGTATGACTTAATCAAGAATCATCAGTTGCCACCAAGAAAACGAATATCCAAAAAACATTTATTTTTCTTATTATAAATAGATAAGGTGGTACAAATTATCCTCTTACAGGATTACACGTGAGATATACACTGTGTATCAAAATTACCTGACTACTTTAGGCCCACATTAATTGCAAGTAGCCATACTTGATTTAAACATTTAGCAATAAAAGGTTCACTTTCTTGGAAGCATGGATCTGTTCAGTACATCTGGCCACACTTAATTTTTTAGATACTTAGGGAAAAATATAAGCATTACTTACAGGTTTATCTAAAATTTGTTGTTGCAGGTTATTTTAGTATCTGCTAATAAGCTGACTCGATATATAGAACCATGCCAGCTAACAGAAGATTTTGGAGGAACTCTCACCTATGATCACATGGATTGGTTGAATAAGAGGCTGGTTAGTTTTCTGTTTTGTTGTTTTTTTTTTCCAAGTGCCTCATTCTTGAGCCATGAGTTTTTATTTGTGTAAGAACTGCTACATGTGTAGAAGTTTTCATATGTGTAGTAGTTCTGTTCAAATGCAGTGGACACTTGGATCCTGGACAAGGAATACTCGTGTGTCCCAACCACAATTGCCTACGGCCTTCAAATGTACTCTGCAGTAGTCTCTCAGCAGTACTTCCCCCTCAAGAAATTGGAGGGTTTACGCCACATATACCATGTTTCTTTTTTTCTGAATTTCAGCGAATTGTGTGTTTGGACCCAAGGGCAGAGAGAGCATCATCTCCTGTTCCTACTGATCTTTGCATGGTCTTTATGTATGCATGGATTAGGACAAGGCAGCTTGTTTCTTTTCTGTTTCTAAAAACTGAGAGCACCTGGGGCACAGGAGAGGGAGAGAGAGGAAATCTAGTACTTTTATTGTCCATTTTTGCATATTCATCTGATATATATAAAACTGGCTTTTACTCCTGCTTTCATGAAATTCATAAGGACAGAAATTCCACTCTAGCTGAGACTTTTGCTTTAGATTTCGTTTTGGCTACAACTGAATTTATTTTTTTTTTAATCTCTCTTGTATATTAATGAGGAACTTTCTCCATTGCAATTCCTGAATTCTGAAACTAGACAAGAATGCAGGAAAGTTTAAAATTGCACTGATGCCTTCAATACTACCATTTAAATAATTTTAATTGTTAAAGTCTGTCTCTTGTTTAGGTATTTGAAAAGTTCACAAAAGAATCAACATCCTTACTGGATGAGCTTGCTCTAATTAACAATGGAAGTGATAAAGGAACTCAACAAGAAAAAGAGAGGTGTGTGGTTTGCTTTTTGAAATCAATGCTTTTGGATTATAACATTTTATTGGAAATGAAACTATTGAAAATACGATAAGTCTTAAGTATTTTGAAATTTGTAAAGCAATTCTGTACCTTAAAACATTACAAAAAAACATCAGTGTGTGTCTAGGTGGATGCTTATTTGGCTATTTACTACAGGCAGCTACACTTCTGTTGTGGTAAGAGTTGCAAAATTGAGTACTGAGTGGGGAAAGAAACATACGTTCTCTTAACTGCAGTGTGTGGTAGTTCTGGCCTTAGTTGAAGTTTCTGGTGTTACTTAAATACAATTTATTAGTAATGTTTTTGTTACTTTAATTATTAAGTTTATTATTATTAATAACGTGTTTGTTACTTTATTCAAGGTCAATAGATTTGAACTGCCTTCCATCAGTTGATCCAGAGACGGTACTGCAGACAGGTATAGTAAGTTGGAAAATTATAGCGTTGGTCAAAAATAACATTATTCATTTTTAAGCCTCAAGTGAAAGCACAGAGGGCACAATAATTATCTTAGCGATCATCACAATGTAACAAGTCTATCAATTAATGTCAATTTTGTTGAGTTTAAATAAAGTGATGTTAACAAATAAATAACACCAAATGTCTCTTTTAAAAACAGTTTTTAATAATCCTGATAACCTCTTTATGGTATTGCTATAATTAATACATCTAACTTTGAGAAAACATTGTTTCTAGATTATGTCAGTATGTTGGCTTTACTGAGACAAATTCATTCTATAACCACCAAATGGTTACAACACAGATAGCATTTGTCTATGCAATTTTGTAAGTTTGCTGGCCATCTGTGAAAGTGAAGCATGCAGTCTTCTGACTCCTGGCTGCTAAGACTCTTCCTTGAGCATTAAACAGTTTGGGGTTCTTTGATTGAAATGGGGTTTTTTAGGTTGAATTTCTTATTGGCTATAAAGTATAATAGCACTGTTGATTTGGACTAGAAATTTGCTTAAATATTATTTTCCTGTGTAGAATAGGAAGTAATGCATAATGCGAAGTTGGCATTACATGCACTCTGTGTAAAATTTTATCTTATTTAGATGTGAGATAATACTGTTTGAGTTAAAAGGTGAAAAAATAGTTCCTTTCTCTTTGCTAGATTTGCTGAATTAAAAGTTTGAGAATAAAAAATTGAACTCTCATCAATCAAACTTTTTTGTCTCTTAAGGATAAATATGAACAAGCTGGGATTTTAGATAAAAAGACTTCTCTCTTCCTTAGTTACAAGTACTGTTGCTTTCACACATATAAGGTGTAGTTCATAACATTTGAGAAGAATCTTTTTTAAAACTTTTTTTTTCCTTTGAAGATGTTACTGCTGTAATAATACAATAACTTTAAAAAAATCCCAGTAGAATTATGACTTATAAAAGCCTTTAAGTCTGTTTGCCCTGCAGCTGTCTGTGTCTATCTGTGGAGTATTTCAGAAGATGAAATCCAAGATGTTTATTTCCTTAGCAGGGCAAAATGTATTTGAATTCTTAAGACATGTTCATTTCACAATATGATGCTGAGTAATTTAAAGTTGCTTGCTGCAGTCTCCAAAGCCCTTGGCATTTTGATTGTCTAGATAGTGCCAGTTGAATGTAAAGTCTCTGCATTTTCCTTGAGGTATTTCAATTTCTGTTCTGGGGGTAATTTTTTTATTTTAGTGAACTGGCATGTTACCATTTTGAGACCTGCAGAGCTGATGATGTGGAATTGGCAGATTTCCCCTTTCACACTGTTACTTTAGTGGCCAGTGGCTGTTTTATTTGCTAACTTTTTTTTTTAGCTTTTGAGGAATAAATATATGATGTGGAGTTACTGGTATGTTTACATCCTGAAAACTTTACTACAGGTTAATAATAACATTATTCAACCAGTTTGAACAGAGAACTAAATAGTCAAAGTGTACCATTTTTGCATATATGAAAGTTGTTACATCATAGAGTTTGTACCCTACCTGATGCTTCAAAGCACAAAGCAAAAGCTAAGAAAAGTTATTGATCAAAATACTTAGTATTTAGCTCCACATTTTCTATGAAAATTTTGTATGTGTTGTAAAAATCCATCTAGATAATTTATTTAATCTAAGAACATTAATTGAGAGAAATACTTTGGATGCTACACAGTGTTTTGAAGTAAACCAGAGTACTGAGAGTTGTTTCAAACTCAAGATTGTGCTCTGCAGTTGTTTCTTCACATTAATCGGTACTATTATCAATGTGAGTGTTCAAGTCATAGTATCTTCTATATAACTAAAATAGACAAAATTATTTCTACTCTGTATTAAGACTGATACCACCCTGTAAACTGTGGCCAATGCTCTGCATGAACTGCTATCACTGAATGTGCCCAATGATTGAAAGATCATTAGCTGCAAAAATGTACCACTGCATGTTCTAAAAGTAGGCATGTGGACTAATAATTTTTGTGGTTTTTTGGTTGGTTTGTGGGTTTTTTAAAATCTGTATTAACCACAAAGTTACATGTATTTTCAAAGGTCACGAGTTACTATCTGAATTACAACAGCGTCGATTCAATGGTTCAGATGGAGGGGTATCCTGGTCTCCAATGGATGATGAGCTACTTGCTCAGCCACAGGTCATGAAGCTACTAGACTCACTTAGAGAGCAATATACCCGCTACCAGGAAGTCTGCAGACAACGTAGCAAGCGCACACAACTAGAGGAGATTCAGCAGAAGGTAATGCAGGTAAGCTTGGAGTTGTTCTTGAATACTGTGAGGCAGCAGTTTGAGCTCAAGTCCCAGACTGTATCCCCTGCAAAACTTAGAATTGGAGGTGAGAACTTCATGCTTCCTTTTACTCCTCAAACTGCAGTCTGCCACTTGGTGATTTACAGAGTGGCTATCACAGTGATTTACCAGCGGCTGTTCTGATACACAGAGGTGATTAGAAACATGTTGTCTTACCATCATCCTGAAGAGTCTTCACATTGTCTCTGGTGTGTGCTGTGGCAACATGCCTCTACATTGTCAGAGGTTCAAATGTCTAACCTGTTAGCAAAGAGAGGAACCTTCACAAATGAGGCACATTTTACTGTGACTTTGCTTGAGAGTTGAAATCTTCCACTGGCCACGCCATTTTAAGTTCCTGTTACTGAAGACAAGCCATTATTTATTCCTTTATTTGTCTAATGTTTGGTGTTTTAACTTAAAGTGATTAAATTCTCTGTATTTCAAGGCTACCCTGACCAGAATGAATTCAAAACTTCCTAATCAATTGTGTGTTAAAGGTCATTATGAATTGGTTTGGTCCTTTGGAAACAGGCATGTAATTAGCACTTTGAACATTTTCTCAACTGAGTCTCAGTAGAGAAAATCAAGGAAAGGAAATTATTTCTTCCTCTTGTGTTTATTACTTGAAATTAGATTTACATGTTTTTAAACTTCTGTATGGTTTGAATATGCATAAAATGGAATGGATATTGCTTTTAACCTTTCAACATTGACATTTCTAATGCATGAGGAGTGCAAATCAAGTACCTGCACTTCATAGTGTTCCAGCCATGGGTGAAGATAAAAGCTAATTAATCGTATTTCTAGCACTGAAAATAAAAATCTATTGAGGAAGTAGTTTTCCCTTATGTAATAATTCAGATTATTAGGAAAATATTTTAAAAAGCAAATGTCATCTTTTGATATTTTAAACTGGAAATAATAAAAATATATAAGATATGAAAATAGTACTGTATAGAAGATAATACCATGACTGTTAGTATAATCAGATGAGGTCTTTTTTCCTTTGTTAAAGTTACAGTAGTTGAACAAGATGTGCTGATTGAAATGGGATTTATAATGTACTTTGACGAACTGACATTGTTAATGCACTTAAATAGACTTGTTTATTGGGGCATCAGCCTCACTTTGCAATATTTGTATTAGAAATAATTTTTAATTTGCTTTGTCTGCATTATGGATGCTGCACAGTAAGTGAATTGACCCTCAGTACAAAAGAAAAATGTTTCGCTGTTTTACTGAGCTAATGAGTTTTATAAAGCGTGTTTGAAAGCTCTCTAAAAACCATGCAAGTGTATGGGAAGAACTTACTGCATCTAGAAATTGATTTAGTTTTCCTTTTGGGTTACAGGAGACAGGCTGACAGTGAAAAGTAAGATGGACTGGAGGAAGCTGATGTGGGCAAAGTCCAGGAAATTTACTTTGCCAAAACAAATAGAAATTGCAGTATAACATGCTTGCAGTATTTTCAGTTGAAATGAGTGTGAATGTAGAAAGTTTTCCCCTTGTGTGATTGATTTTTAAAAAAATATATTTTAGTGTTTAAAATATATTTTATTCTTTGTATAGCTTGTTATATTGCTAACCATTGCTGGCTTGCTTTTGTGTTCCTGTTTCATTTTCACTGTTTGCTGCTTCTCCTTACTGTGAACTGATTAGTTCTTATTGCTGTCTCAGAGCTCTCTGATGCATAACAACCTCTCTTCCTTTCTGACTTTGATATCTTAACTCTTTTTTTAACCACAACTCTTCCTTCTATTCTGTAGTTTGGTTTACCTTTCTTGTGACTTACATTTTGCAGTGTAAAGATTACAATGATTTCCAGATGTTTTCTGATGAACAGTTCCTCTAAACATACTGCTGATGAGCAACTCTGTATTTTATGATAAATTCTAGTTTTGTCCCTTCTTAGGCAGAAGGTGCTAATTACAGTTTTTCTAACGTTAATTCACAAAAACTAATGCCAGGCCTTGCTGCAGTCTGCTTATTAACCATGTAAAAATACATTTTATTAAAATAACATTGATTCGTTCTCCAGGTCCCTTAGTGAACCTTTTCACTTCAGGTCAAGTATGTCACAGAAGAGTGGCCGTATGCTAAGCCATCTCAGAGGCCATGCAGTGATTGCTGGCAACTTGGAATGAGGAGGTTGTCTGAGTCAGGGACGGCACTGCTAAGCAGTAGTCTTGCACACTGTTTCAGACATGCATAAGAACTGTCATTTCCATTTGTGAGTTTTCCAGGCCACCCTGAGGTTTCAGAGGGACATCTGGGTGCCTTCCTGTCTGGGTCCATTCCATATTTACCCAGGGACAGCTGTGCAGAGGTGCTGAGCACAACAGGAAGTTTCTCTTTAAACAAAAAGAAAACTGTAGAGTCTGAATTTGCTCTAGAAATCCTAGAAATTATGAAAGTAAGGAAGATACTTTTGAGGCAAAGAACATATGCTCTGAAACAGTACTTGTTATGTGGGGGCAGGAGAGGGATGCAAAAAGAGAGGGTGGGAAGACACATGATGACTAAAAGGTGAACTAAGTGACTTTCTGTAATTGTTATGGTCATTCTTGATTACTGTTGCCACATAGCCTAGCAGCACTAGGAAAGTGATCCAGTTAGTCCCTGCTTCGTTTGTCTTCACAGTTGTAGTGTTACATTGTGTATTGTGTTATGTTTCCTCAAAAACTCTATGAAGCTGTTCCTGGACCTCTATTTGAACAAAAGTCATATTAAAGAGGGGAGGTGGCTTCCTATGCTTTTTATTAAGAAACATAATGTGGGGTTATTCCTGCATTTTCTTACTTCAGGGCTCTATTAGTAAGTGACTTCTGTGCTAGGTTTCATCAGAGTTGTCTCTATTTTCTAAATACTTTAAAATTTATTATAAACTTTTGTCATAGATACCCGGTAATTCAAATGTGTATAAAGAAACCAAAATTGGAGACACTGCTTTGCTTTGAATACTAATAATACTAATAATAAAAAGAGAGAAAAAGAAATCCAATACTATGGTCCTAAACTGTGTTGTCGACCCTGTGAAGGTTTCAGCAAAAGCAGATCACATGAGATGTGACCATTAAGACTTTTAAGAGGCTTCTGCTGTTTGAATAGAGCAAGTTGAAAAGACATAAATACATAAAATACTAAACTGTTGTGTAAATTTAAATTCTAAATAAGTACATAACCTATACTTGAGTGTGAATATATTTAACAAAATAAGGCAAGAACTCTCAGGTGTATGTTAGAATAAAGCTGTGCATCAAAACTCAGGCAACAAAAATTCCTGTTTGAATATGAGGTCCACAAACAGGAAAATGGTATTCTGAGCTCTTTTATTGACAGAGATATGAAATGACAAGTAGGAATGTAACAAATGTTTTGCTAGCTGTCACCTACTTTCATGGTGTTGACAAGCTAAGGTTGATGAAAAGCAGTTTCTATTTAAAGTTTTTGAAGATGTAGACGGATTCAGCCACATTTCTACAGATCCTAGAAAGAAGGTTTTTTCATAAATGTATACTTTGAAATACTTCTGCTTGTTAATTCTTTTTATGTATCAATTTTGGTGTTATTAATTTGCTTCTTTTTGTCACCATTATCTTATTCACAGGTAGTCAATTGGCTTGAAGGACCTGGATCAGAACAGCTAAGAACCCAGTGGGGAATAGGTGATTCAATTAGAGCTTCACAAGCTTTGCAACAGAAGCATGAAGAGATTGAAAGTCAGCACAGTGTGAGACTTCCCATACCCTTTTCAAGTAGCAAAATAATTCCAAGTACATGCAGTTATGAGTGATGTCTTTGGGTTTTGAGTATCTAGGAATTTTGCACCATGCACAGTTTTATGGGCTATGGAGGAAAGTACTTGGGCAGTTTAAAGAACTTAATATGGTCATTATACATACATGTTATTTATTTTGTTTTCCAGTGTAGAAAGACACTGATTTCTATCTGTGCTTTTTCTTGTTTTTATTATGTTACAGTAGTTGTTAAATTTTCATGCTGATTAGGAGGAATTTCCTTTTTCCTCCCTGCCAAAATGGTTGAGAAGTCCTGTAACTTCTCAAGTGAATAAGTTAATATTTTTGTCTTTATCAAACTACACTTATGAGAAGCTGAAACTGGCTGAACGTTTTCATTGATCAAGACTTGAGATATAGTTTATGTTGATAATGAAATATTGAAGAGACTGTTTTGTAACTGTACTGACTTTTGATACCTTTGCTTCTAATTTTGAAGACTTCCTAAGGTTCCCAGGGTTTTATCTTTTCCATCAGATGGTTAACTATAATTGACAAATGAATACTTGGTGTTCCCCAAGAGTGTCGCTCACAGTGCTTTTCCTCTTTTCTGACTTTCCTTGATGTAGACACTGACAATTCTGTCCACTTTTCCTAAGTTCCCATTACAGTCATATCAAAGAAAACAGTCACTCGGTTATAGTTTTTCTGACCTAATTTAATAAAAAAAACAACCCAAGCCCTTAGTCTGAGACACACTGTGCCCTAGACTACACTGGTTCTGTTGTCTACATCTCTGTTTCCTATGGTTTACTTGCTCAGATGCAGATATGCATTGTAGTTGTCCATGTTTTGTCAGGTGAATTCCTTCTCTGTTGTCTTGTTGCTTTAAGCTCCCCAAGTGATGTTCTGCTCTCAAAACCAGTACCTTCTGAGCTATAAACTTACAGTTAAAATCCTAACTGGAAAGAAAAGGGAAAAAAAATCCCTGCCTACTCCCTTGACAAAAATAATTTTTAATATCTTTCAGTCACGTTAGCACTTCAAACTGAAAAGAGAGAACAGGATAGAATATACTTTATTCTCACTTGGGTATCTGCAACAGTGCTTTAGCTGGGGCCAAATACAGTCCTTGAAGTCACTGAAATCCCACTGAAGTTTGCAGGCTGGCCTACGGTTTGCTTGTCACTAAAGCAATGACAAGATGGAATGCTGCTTGGTTCTCAGGTGCTGGCAGTGTTTGTAGAAACAACAGTCAGTCAGAAATGTTATTTTTAATTTTATACTAAAAGAAGCAATTGGAAAACTAGTAGCCAACTGCAAATTTAGGTGCCTTTTTATAGATTAAGACAACAGCACAGGAAAAATGTGCTTTGCCTTCTTTGATTTTGAAACATCTCGTAACAGCTGAGTTTACTTTCTATTTCATTAATTTCCTATATTTTTCTATCCTAATAGTTGAATTGACAGCTTGTATGCTTGCTTTCTTTTACCTTCTCCTATTTATGGTTGATTACATTACTTCTGTTTTGAAGAAACCTTCAAAAATGTTTGATTCCTTCTAAAGACAGGCTTTTTTACTTCAATATACTGTAAAGTGAAAAAATAATTTTCTTAGGGTGTTGTGGTTTGTTTTTTGTTTTTTGTTTTTTTTTTGGGGGGGGGCTTCCTTTCAGTTTTTTGTTTTAATTTTCTAACTGTTTTATTTGTGGCAATATGTTATTTTTGAACAAATGTTGAGCAAATTCCGTCATTTTGAGCTGTCACATATACATGTGGCTAACTTACCCCTGTGAAAAGGATGAGAAACACACTTTTTATCTCTGGTTTCCAGTGTCTTAGTTTTACTGATAGCTTTATCAAAATAAATTACTGCAACTATTGCAATTAATTCAACATTAAAAATAAAAAATTAAAATTAATATATAGATTTTTCGTCTGACTCTTCATGATACAGTTGACTTGTCACACTCAATAAGCCTGATTTTATATGTTCAGTGTTTAAAGGTAATAGGTAATAATGAGTTATGATGTGTTAACTGAGTTTATTGAACATACGTGACAATGGAAGATGTTTCCATATTATGTCATGTTAGTTGCCTCTTTTGGAGAAGATGAGAGATTTATTCTGCTCTTAAATTTTTTGGCTGATTGCTAAGTTAACTTTTCATTACTTTTTTTTTTCCTTGCATCTTTTAATACTCTTATTTCTTCCTGTGAGCAGATGGTAGAGGTGGCTTTGGGTAAAGTGAAAAAAAATTCTGATGATAGATATTTATGTTCTGTATTTTGTATGCTTTTAAAGTAAAAGATGAAGGCATAAATAAAAAAAAAACATCCCAATAGGAGTGTGACAAGACTACTAATGAAGTCAGATGTTGCAGGTCAATAGATGGTGCTATTCCAAAGCATTAGAAAAGCATAGGGCATTTGAAGGTCAATTTACTGTAAGCCAAAATAAAAGCTGTTGGGGAAACATGTTTTGCATTATAGGCATCTCATTCGTGCAAGATGTGAATGTGGTCTTGATACATCAAATTGTTTTTAATTCTCCCAGAATTCTTAAATATTTGAACTATTTTTTTTCTTTCAAATATACCACCAGGACAACATTGCTGATTCCTAGATATGAATTCAGTAATCAGAGCATTTGAAAAACAAATCTACACATTTTGATTTCAGTAGTATAAAGATTTCCTTAAATAAGAAACAAAGATTATTTTGACGTTTCTGTACATGAATCTTATGTTTTATTCAGAAGATAGAGATTGCTTCCACTTTGTCAACAGTAGTATTTTTTTCTAAATGTTTTAAGAAAATACTTGCCAGTCTGAAAAGTAACATGAAAGTTCTCATTAACAGCTTTTTGCAATAGCTTACCTATTGGCAAATAGTCTTTTGTTTCAATAGAGCACTGCAGACATGTGAGCATTATAAATTTGTTTTTAAATGGTGGAATTCTTCTTTCAATTTGGTAAAAGAATCTGAGTGAGTTAGTGCTGGGAGCTGTTAGCTGTGCCTTCTAATCTTCCCATCTTTCTGCACCGCTTTTTTTATACTATGCCACCTATATTAAAAAATATCAAGCACTTTTTGAGTTGATTTGAAAACAGGAATGTTTTTCCTCCTGTGTGGGATTTCATAAGAATAGTGTCCTAATCAAGGACACTAGTTCCTTTTAAAAATCTGGTTATTGATTATTTTATAGTTAGATGTATGTCGTTTTAAGATAAATAAAATTGATTGGTGTTTTAATGCTTAATTTTCTTCTGTTTGTAGGAGTGGTTTGCTGTTTATGTTGAGCTTAATCAGCAGATAGCAGCTCTTCTAAATGCGGGGGATGAGGAGGACCTGGTGGAACTGAAAGCATTGCAGCAGCAGCTGAGTGATGTGTGTTACAGGCAGGCCAGTCAGCTGGAATTCAGGCAGAATCTATTACAAGCAGCACTTGAATTCCACAGTGTTGCTCAGGATGTAAGTTTTTCTTAAACTTTTCATGGGTTCACCTGTCAACATTTTATTGCCATAGTATGATAAATGTTGAATATATTGAAAAAAAAAAATTAGGGAGGTGGAGGAATTTAATGTCACTTGGAAAATGCAGTACGTCTTCATTTACTATGCTTGAAACTCTGAGAAGGTGGATTTCCCCTTTTTTTAAGAGGGAAGTGTTACAGTAACATCTTACGTTTTGTTAGCATTTGAAATAGAATGGTTACTAGTTAATGTTGCTTTTTCCCCCTCTTGTTTTCTTGTTTTTAATTTGAAGTATATGCATTATTTGAACTGCAATTCGGTGTACTTCTCATGGTTTCTTTTTCAAATTGGTATTTATTTATTTCCAATACATGTCTCAAAAAATATAAATAAATCTCTGCGTCCTCCCGTTCCCCTGTCTAGGGACATTTGCTTTTCAAATATGTAAGGAGATGGGTTGTTCCATCTTTTATTTTGACTTTTATTTCCTATAGATGCAAAGAGAGACTTCTAAAATGACAGATTTCCAAACAACTAAAGGAAGATTGCAGACCCAACCATATGAAGTTCAAAACTTCTTTTTAAGTATCAATATGTATGTTATTTTTCATTTTAGTTGTCTCAGCAATTGGATGGCTTACTAGGAATGCTGTGTGTAGACGTTGCACCAGCAGATGGAGCATCAATTCAACAAACTTTAAAACTACTGGAAGAGAAATTGAAAAGTGTTGGTAAGTAAAATATTTCTGCATTTCAGATACACTCATTCTAATGAATGCATTAAAGGTTAAATCAGTAATTCCAGTATCCTCTTTGAAAACATACAGCAGAAAAAAATAATACCTATCTTTTATGCTTTCTAGCTGACAGCTGTTGACTTGCTTATGCTAACTTCTGCGTAGTAGCTTGATCTGGGAATGTTTTCTTTTAAATGTTTATGTGTAATATGTATTAATTATGTACCATTATCATGCATTTAATCTGTAGACAAACTTTTTACCCCATAAGTTATCTTTAGTGCCTTGGGGATATAGTGCTTAGATGATCTTGTAGTCTTCAGAACTGACCCCTGGATGATTAAGATTGTTGTGCACTCAGTTTTCAAGTGTTATGCTGAGTATTTTGCAGTAACTTTTAATGTGCATGTTAATAAATAGCACACTTAAGTTGGTTACACTGTCAAGCATATAGAATAGAATATTTGGGTTGGAAGGGACCTATAATGGTATCTAGTCCACTATGTCATAGGAGAAAGAGCTTTGAAGCAAAATCAGATATAGTAGAAGTTGTTATGATTGGAGTATAACATAACATTGCATAAACAAGATATTCCTTTAGGAAGTAAATAGAGCTGCCAAATAATAGATGTAAATGCAGATTTTAAGGGCTGGCATATTCCAGTACAGAAAAGTGTATCAGCTGTATTATAAGGGAGAAATTTCTGCCAGCTGTGGAAGAACGTTTAGTCTACAGCTGCTTAGCAGTGATAAATATTTCAGGTATTGTGGAACTGTGGATGAAGGACATTAATTAGCTATTTATATGCTGAAAAGTTAATACCTTCAGCTTTTTTTTCTTATCTGTTAGATCATAAAATATCAATCAAAACCTTAGCTCTTTGTTAATATAGACAAATGCTCAGTCAAATTTAAAAGTTGGAAAGGTTAGTGAAAGAGAGATAGTAATGTCCTTTTCACTTTACAGCCTTCCTTCTCTGATTCTGTTGCATTTCATATCTTTGGGGAAAAAAAACCCTTCCAGTTTTTTAGGAGTGATCATTGTCTGTTTTCTTCTTTTTTAGATTTGGGCTTGCAAGGCTTGCGTGAGAAAGGTCAAAGTCTTCTTGATCAGATATCTAATCAGGCATCCTGGGCCTATGGAAAAGATGTGACCATTGAAAACAAAGAAAATGTGGACCATATCCAAGGAGTGATGGAAGATATGCAGCTTAGAAAACAAAGGTAATAACAGCTCTAGTCAGTAAGATTTTTGTGTGCTGGTAGGACGCTTTTTTTTTTTTTAAATAAAGGGACCAATTTGCTTTATCTTCAGTTAAGGGATGTAGTACAACTGTAATTTTTATTTGCAGTATATTTAAAAGGGACAGAAGATTCTCTGGCTAATCTGTTGTAGCATATTCCTAAAACCAAGCACCTTTTGTATTTCAGTACTGGATAGAGTATGTGTGCTTTCTTGTACGTGAATTGTAGATTTTTTTTTTTTATATGGAGTTATGGAATAGATGCAAGAGTTATCTTTTATATGTTAACAGTTTAAGATGAAAGGTATACTAAGACTATAGTAGTGATGATGGCTCTAAAATTATGTATTAATTGTGTACAGATTTACTCATCCTCTTTCACAACACCCACCCTTTAAGTGTGGCGTTTTCACTCCTGAAGATAGGAAGAAAGATGAGCTGGTACCAGGGGGACAGGCACAGAGTTCAGTTTTCAAAATGTTTTTTTGTGAGTTTTGGAAAAAAAAGGTAGGGAAGTGAAGTTGTAATAGGAAAAAATGCTGGGGAGAGTTTAATTTTCCAGAAGGATGAATTTTGCTATCATTTTCTTCCTCCCGACCTTCCATTGATTATTTTTTTCTTAAAGATGCAGTAGTACTGGATTGGCTATAGTAGTGCATTTTTTCTACTAATCAACATGAAAGAAGCAGATGATGTTGCTCATTATTACTTTTGGAACTCTTGACACAGTGAAGTGTACCCTGTAGAAAGTGCCTGAACTTTGAGGGAAACAGCTGAGCAAAGAGGTGTCTCTAGGGAACAACAAGATCGAATGAGCATCAAGTTGCTGGTTTTAGGAATTAATTTTACCTCTCGCAGATAGTTTTCTTAAGGAGTTTTTTGTAACAAACTGTGTTTTGGTAACACTTAGCGAAGGTATCCTCATAAGTATGTCCTCTGAATCCTGTTTACTTGAGCAGCACTTCTGTTTAGAGGGCCAACTGCAAATAGCTATAGAGGACCATGTGTCACTATGCAATAAAATAGCAGTTGGAATTCAGTACTGAGAAACAAAATGCACACGGGAGAAGGAAAAACTTTGTGTACCTAGTAATGGCGTCTGAACTAGCTATCAACTCAAAGATAAGTGTTGGAAAACTTTTGCAAGTTTAGTTGTACTGAGAGAAGCAAGTAGAATGTTATGGATTGTTAGGAACAGAATAGAAAACTAAAAGGAAAAGTGTAAATATGTCACTATAGATTTGTAGTCCATTTGTAATTTAAATGTTGCACAGTCCTAGTCCATGTTCCCAGAAAAGATACAGAATACTGGGGAGTCAATTAAAGGATCAAAAGGTTAAAAAGATGTAAAAAGACAGAGGTATGAATTATCTTCCAGATGATGGATGATTAAACAAGGTTCTTCAGCCTGGACAAGAGAAAAAAAAAAGTACAGTAAGGACTTCTATCTCTCCATAGTGTTTAGCAGTCATTTTTGTGGCACTTTTTTTTCCAAATTCTATTGGAAGTTTCTCATTTATTTATATGCACCTGCAGTATGTTTGTCCTAGGGGCATTTTGCTGCTTTAGCTATGCTTTTGGAAGCCATCAACTGTTTTCCTGCATTATTAGAGAAACAAATTTCCTTTCTGTGTAAGTTTCAAAGCACTACAGGACATGTAACAAAAGGCAGCATGCTAACGATCTATTCTTTGGAAGTGCTTATGTTTGCAACCAGTTGGAAAAAACAGATCCATGCATAGCATCTTTTGCATTAGCTTGTAGTGCTAACTGTTGTTGACATTAGTACTTCAGTTTACACTAGACTAGAAGTCTAAATCTTGCTGTCTACTTACAGCTTACTTAGGCTCTGAAATTGAAGTGGAAAGGTTGCTCTCCTAAATGTATTAGCTTAGTTCTCAATGTGGAAAGAAAAGACCTTTCAATAATTTATTTTTATATCTTCTGACTATGGAAAGAACTGAAAAATGTACTTAATTCAGAACAAGAGAATTAGAATTAGTTTTGGTATTAGATTTTTAAATGCTTCCTGACAAGTTACAGCAAGGTAAGTATAAGTATAGTATAAGGGTTCAATTATTGCAATCTTTAGTTAGGTAAAAAGAAAAATAGAAATATGTTAATGCATCTTCTAAATGTTTAAAAACATCTTATTTTCTTCACCATGAAAATTTTGCCACCAGCTTACAGTACCATTCAGAATTATGCCAGGTTTAGACTTCAGTAGAAGAAAGTCTGTCTTTGCCATGTAAACTTCTGTGTAGCCTGTAAATCTTACCAATGCAACAAGCTAAGAAACCTGAAATGCAGCTCTAGAGCCTTGTAGATACTGCTGGTATTACTATCTATAGCTTGACCATCTTGGGAGTCTTGAGAAACATGATTTTGGTTGGTTGTAGTATTCAGTTCTATTTATTGTGTGTCTCTTATTGTTATACGAGACATTATATATTTTGGTGGCGGTAAGCAGCACAAAAATGCTTTAATCACCTTCTCGTGAGCACTTGTATCGCAGTGTTGTTCAGTGAAGGCATTGCTGTCAAACTGAGCATGTATTGTGTCTGCTATGTATGTGTTGGTGAGTCTGTCTTACTGTTCAAGGTGTGAAGACATGGTGGATGTGCGACGACTGAAGATGCTTCAGATGGTTCAGTTATTTAAATGTGAAGAGGATGCTGCACAGGTATGGAAATACCTTCAGAATTTTATCATTCTAATCCTTGAAATGCATTGGTTAACTGATGGGAATTGATAGTGATTTTTTACAGTGAAAATAAAGGATATAACAGTGACTGAAAATAGCGTATTTGGTGAGTGCATCAATGATCTACCAGTTTGATATCTTTTAACTTTTTTCCATTTCAAAAGTATATGCTAGTACTGAAGGTACTTCACCCTTATGGATTAACTTAATTTTAATTTACTAGTTTGTTGTTTTGGGTGTTCTGTTTTTAAGGCAGTAGAGTGGTTAAGTGAGCTGCTGGATGCTCTGCTGAAGACACACATCCGTTTGGGAGATGATGCTCAGGAAACGAAAGTTTTACTGGAGAAGCATCGAAAATTTGTTGATGTTGCACAGGTGAAATTAATTACTTTTTTTTAGCAATATGGGTTTTATAATGTTTCAGAAGATTTCCTTAATGGAATTAGTACCTGTGGTACTAATGTGGCTAATCTGGAACAGGTGTTACTAGTCTTAATGTTTTGCCTCAGTGCTTGAATGAAGAAATCGTGATTGCTGAAACTGGAGATGAGCCTAATGAGATGTAAGTTCCAATTGACAATAGTGATGATGCAGTTTATTGCCATAGTTTATTCTGCTTCATGGAGTCAATGCGAACCACAAAACATAATGTTCTCATTGACTTTCTTTAAAAGACATGGATTTTAAACAGTCTTTATAATGACTTATGAAGAACTGTAATCAAAATACTGAAATATGGATGAGCCATTTGGTTTCAGTCTCTTTTGCGCTGTACTTCATGAAAAAGAGTCTGTCTTACTGTTGATTTTCTGGATAGAGTTGACTGGTGTATGATGTACAGAGAGTTTTGGCACTAACAAAGTCAGTGATTAAACAGAACTGACAGTGTTAATTCATCACTGTTGTTTCCAACTAATGGATTCTACAGTACGAGTCCACTGAAATTCACTGGAGCTGTAGACCATGTTTGCACGCATGTTTGCAGATCTTGAATACTCAAGCAGATGCTGGATATGTGTGAAAGAATTTCACTTAAGAATAGAAAGCGAACAAGCTGGGCCTTTTTCAGGTGCCTTTTCAGATGTATACTGCTTTTATGAATGCCTAATTCAGACTTGCCTGTAACAAATGTGATGTTTCCAAATTGCACCTGCTACGCTAGAACTTATTTTCTCTTTTGATGAATTAGAACCGAGGATGACAGGAGGGTACCTTGCTGGTATAATGATGTGTCACAACACACCTGGACATCCAGTGACTGTAAACATGGTGACAGTGAAGTCAGTGAGACAGTCATCTTGATGGTAGATGTATAAAGTACCTCCTGTAAGATCCAGGCAGCTGTTTGATATTTTCACAAGGTTCTGTTCTTTTGGCAGTGTGAACACTAGACAACGGGATTATTTTTAATTTTTTTTAAGAGCAAAACCACTGTGTGATCATTACAATTTCATTCATACAGCAGCGTTTCTGGTATACCAGATTAGTTCAGCATAATTTGTGGACCTAGACTGAGGAGGTTTGATAAACTTGTCTGCTGTTGGTTTAAGATGCCAATTAGCTCCTAAGTTAAATGCAGAGTTTGAATGTGTACTTTTTTCTCTGTCTCCTCCAACTTTCAGAGTACTTATGATTATGGGAGACAGTTACTGCAGGCAACTGTTGTCCTGTGCCAGTCCCTGCGATGTACTTCAAGGTCTTCAGGGGACACACTTCCAAGACTGAACAGAGTGTGGAAACAGTTTACAGTAACTTCTGAAGAAAGAGTGCACCGGCTGGAAACGGCTGTTGCATTTCATTCAAGTGCTGAAAAGGTAAGTATTGCATTTTTAAGGAGAAAAAATTCTATCAGACAAAATGTAAGAAAAATGAAGTTGTTAGTGTGTATTTTTTTCCTTTCAAAGAGGGAAAAGTGAAAGAAAACACAGAACTAAATACTAATATTGGGTCCCAATCCTATCTGGAAATATTTCTGTTCAGACTTTCTTTAATCACACCTTGTTCTCTGCCAGAACTGGATTTTAGTTTTGAAACAGCTTCATAAGCGGCCCTTTGTTGTTCATGATTATAGAGTAGAATAAACTACTTCAGTTGACAGGGGCCTGGACTACAATGATCATGTAGTCCAACTGCCTGACCGTTTTAGAACCATATTGTTGAGAGCATTGTTGAAAAGCCTCTTAAACACTCAGAGGCTTGGGGCTTTGGCCACCTCTCTAGGAAGCATGTTCCAGTGTTTGACCAGCCTCTCAGTAAAGAAATGCTTCCTATGTCCAATCTAAACCTCCCGTGGTGTAGCTTTGAACCATTCCCATGTGCCCAATCTCTAGATACCAGGGAGAAGATATCGGCCACTTCCCCTCCACAAGAATCTGTAGAGAGCAATGAGGTCAACCCTCAGCCTCCCTGTGTCCAAACTTGACAAGCCCGAAGTCCTCAGCCACTCCTCATAGGACATTCCTTCCAGCTCTTTCACCTCCTCTGGACACATTCAATGATGTTAACATCCTTCTTAAACTGGGGGGCCCAGAGTGGCACACATTATTCATGGTGAGACCACACCGGTGCTGAATACAGTGGGGTGATGTTTTCCTCCATTTTGTATGGCTCTTTTGATGCAGGTTACTATTTTTATCCATTTGCTATTTGTTGCTGGAATATTGTCCAGCAAGTCTATTTTTTTCTTTTTTGTTTCCTCTTAAAAGAAGTGTAAAACATTCTAGTGCAGAACAGTGGTAGCCCTGAACTATCTTGTCACTGCAGCTTAATTGGTATTTTCCTTTCTTGAATTTATATGAATATTTCAATTGATTACATACAAATTTGGCTGTGAAGACACTTGAAGATATTAACTCTGCCAGTAAATTGCATTAAAAAAATTACATTCTGTCCCTTGTCTGCTTTATTCTGCATTTCCTTATTATTTTTTTAACAGATATTGCAAGAATGTCCAGAACAGCCTGAAGCTTTTAATGAAATGGAGCAATTTGATGAAATTGAAGCAGTTGGGAAATCGCTGTTGGACAGACTAACAGTGCCTGTAATTTATCCTGATGGGTATGCAAATTATTTTTTTTTCTAATGCCTACTGAATGTGCTTTTCGTAAGGTTTTGTGATACTCCAGTATGCAGAAGAATCCTTAATGCTCATCACAGTAATTAAAAGGCAGTGTACCACGATTCATTAAAAATTCTTTCCCACCTTTTCACAGAAGGAAGGCATGTCCAATTTCAAACTTTCCAAAGATAATTGTTTCAAAACAGTGACTTTTTCACACTCAGTAATTATGTTTATGCAGTCTTTATACCAGTAAGGGATATAGAAGTAACAGAAGAATGACTAGTCCCAGTCTCTTTTCCCAGAAAAAAAGATATAAGACTTGAATTATAGTATTTTGATTTGTGATTCTATCAGAAGTCTTAAGCCAGTACATTGAAGTTATATCTACATTTGATTTATTCAGCAAATACAACAATACTTCCCTTGTAAGCTATTCATACTAATTTTTAAAATTGGTGACTGTTGTCAGCTACAAAAGCAAATTGAATTTGGAATCTCAGCCATAATAAAACTCAGTTTTCTGTTCAGTAACATACACTTGTTCATTGTGATGTTGAGCTTGTTCTGAATATAACTAAGACTTGGAACGAGTCTCTGAGTGTGTAGGATCCTGCACCATAGTCATGAGATCTGAAATCTGTATTTTGAGTTAAGAATTTGAAACCTTATGAAATTATGTGAACTAACTGCATTATGGGTTATCAGAAGTCAATCTAAAAAATACAGTGATAGGAAGTCGATCATGAAAATGAAATTCCTGTAAACTTATTTCCACAATATTGTACTCTGTGTGTGGTATAACTTCAGTAAGGATTGCTACCCAAGAAGACGGACTCACACCTGAACTGGTAGTGATTTTTCTTCTGCACTTTCAGTAGTATATTTGAAAATACTGGAGGATTTTATAACTGTGAGGAAAAAACAACACCCAAGAATTGTGTTATATTTGTTGAAGTATTTTGATATAGCTTTTGTGTGGCAGATTTCAGTGACTCAGCAAAAGTAGCAATTGTTACTTATTCTTAAAACCTATGTAATTTGCAGATAGACTGTTAAGCATTAGAACCTGGGAACGCTCCCTGTGGATGAGGACACTTGTCATACTGTGACATTGTGAGTCCTAACACAATGTTCCTATAGCTATAGGTATATACACTTGCATTTTGGGCTGACTGACTGAATCCTTAATGTTATTTCTGACCCCTCTGGCATTTCAGTAGTTCTGTGTGTCTCCCCTCTCATAAGTGGGATCTTAGCTGTTCTGGATCCCAGAATACCCTACTCCATTTCCCTGGACATTCTATTTTTTAAGCATTTAGCAAACAATTTGCAAAGGATTCATTCATTAGTAGAAACAGTTTAAGACATGTAGGGGCACACAAAATGCCATGAAAAGCATGGAGATGTTGTCATCAGCCTCTTTACCACTTCAGACTTCTGTCAGTATCTTCTTGAAAGTCCAGTTCCCTGTCCTCTTGATGGCTTCTAATTCATCACGAAAAATGTCTGTCCATACTGTGATCCACTCCTACATGAAGTAACTTCTTTGTCCAATTACACTTGTCCCCCTGCTGTGTCCAAAGGTCTTTGTCCTGCCACCGTTTCCAAAGTCTTCAATGTCTGTGCTTTGTAATGAGATTTGATACCTGTTCTTCTTCTGAAACATCTATTCTCTTCAAATACTATTTTTGCTGACAGCAGTTAGTGGTTTCCCTAACATTTCAGCTGTTCTTTTGTTCTATTTGAATGGGAGAAACCAACTTACACAGCCATGTGTTTCTTTCAGTTTGAGAGACGTAATTTGACAGCATGTGGCTGACTTCATGTACACAGAGTCCTTCAGTAATGCAGTAGCTGTATAGCCTCAGAATTTATGTATGGACAGATTTCCTTGGTTGTCGTAGTACTCAGAACTGCCAGACTGACTTGGGCTGGGTAGCCAGAGAACGAGGGTAAAAAATAGTGTTAGGAAATATCTAGTTGTGCTTATAGAACAGCGCCCTGTTGTGCAGAGGACTTTTTTAGTATATGCAATAATTTCATCCAATCATCTGTCAAGTCTCATCACTGCATCTTCAAAGCCTTTTAGAAGTGGCTTTTAAATTTCAAGAGGAAGAAAAAGTGGCTATTTTTGTTATCTGCTTTGTGTTTTCTAATGACATTCACTTTTATATTTACATACTGTCTGTCTTTTCACTGGTAACTTTTTGTGTTGTTTTGTGGCTTTTTTTCTTTTTAGGTCTGAGCAGTACTTTGGGAGCCCAAGTGATATGGCTGCTGCAGCAGAACACATTAGAGAGAAGATGAAGCTAGTTAGCCTGAAAAAGCAGCAGCTGACACAACCAGAAGCCACTACCCCAGAGAGCTAATACTGACCCTTGTCCATGAAATCATAATAGGACTTCAGTTTGTAATCCAGCATGCTGTTTGCATATTACAGAATTGGCCATAATATATTAAAATGCATTTCACAGCCATTACAAGTCTCATCTTTTTTTTCAAAGTCAATATTCTCAGCATTTTAACACTGTACATCTATCAAGCCATAATTATTTAACATGCTATGAAAACATGGATTCCAAGTATCTTATGAAAAGGAACTGTAAACTTTGCACTGAAATTTGCTGTAAAGCTTTACCTGACCTGTCAGCTGCTTCTTGGTTAAACAGCTGATGCAAGCTTTGAATGGTGCTAATGAAAGTGTTAGGAGTTCCATATTATGAAATTGTAGTTCTTTGCTTTCCCCTATGCCCAGGTGATGTAGTAATTTTAGACTGTAGGCAAAGTTCTTACAGTGTAGACAGTGGTGACCTTATAATTTTAATTTGTAATTTTTTTAAAAGATAATTTTTATTGTGCCAGTATGCGACCTGCCCATCAAATCTTTGATATATCAAATTCATTAGACAGATGTTTTCCTATTTGTATTGATAATGTATTAAAAGCTGTTTGTGTTTAATAAAAATCATCTTTTTAAAATCTAATATAAATTTGTTCTGGTCTGTATTCCCAGATGTCACTTGTGTTTTATTTTTGTGATAAGCGGTAGTAAAAACCATCACTCCCCCAGTATATTTAAAAAATCTGTTTAATTTTTCCTACTGAATATTTTTAACATGCTATATCTGTAAGGGGATGTGTTATTGAACTTTTAATAATAAGACTGAGAATCTGTGTTATTTTTTTTCTTTCTGATAGCAGCACTTACAAAACAGTAAGATACTATGTATTAGTCAGTATTATATTAGTAGTGTTGTTCCCATACAAGACTGGCACACATCTCTTGTGCTTCATTTCTAAGTCTTGTTTCCATTAGAATGGAGAATCTTGAATAATGTTACTATCCCTGGTAATACCTTTGAGGTTAAATGTTTTCATTGGATAAAACCTTATTAACATGAAGTTCATAAGTTAAAACCATGAGATTAGTAATAAAATGAAATGTATTAAGAGAAGAGAATTGGTTTGAAATGAAGTAAGCTGTATGCATACTTTGGTTAACTTCTTACTCTTCAGGATTTAATCTGGATAAATGAAATATTTATTGGAAGATGATGTGATATCTGACCATTTTAGAACATTCTGTGAAACAAAACTGTAGGTCTAAGTACCTTATATTATCTCACTACTTTTTTCTCAGTTATTTTTTTTTCTCAGTTGTTTGTTTGTTTTGTTTTTTTTCTCCACAGGTTTTCTTGATGGACCTGTCATTCAAATACAACATTTACTTACTTGTCTCAGTTTTACCACATTTTCTCCACAGGCAAGTGATGTGTGAAATAAAGCAACTTCTCTATAAAAAAATTATACTTCAAAATTAGTGGCTTATCTGTAGCGTCAGTCATAAAGGTTTGTTTGGTTGAGTTTTTGTCCTCTCAAGCTATTCTGGCAGAGGAAATCCAATAATTTTTTTATGCATTTGATGTAATGGTATAATATTACATTAGTACTAGTTTAAAACCAACTGAAATTTCATGGGCCTTATTTATAAAGAGACTTTTTCAATAGAATATTTTAAAATTTAATTTAGTTTGGTTCTGTTTGAGAAAGCTGCTGTTACTATGGCTAATCTTTGGATGAGAAACTTATTTAGAAAGAACCCAAGCATAAAAAATCTGTATGTATTTAGTACAAAGCACAAACACAAAAGTAGTAAGCACTGTATTTCCAATTCTGCAGCATTTGTTTATAAAGTGAATCTACACAGAGTAGATAGGTCTGCAGTATAAATTCTCACTAAAGTATTAGTTTACAGTAAGCATGTGTTAAGATTATTTGCAGGTTTTTATTTCTTCTATTTTTATTCTGTTTAGGGGCTCAATAACATGAAAAACCAGAGCAGCATTAGAAGCTCCCAACACGTGTGTGCCCACTGTGTGCTGGACTTGGAACTGATGACTCTTCATCCTAATAACCCCATTTTGTCTCAGAGATTGAAGTCTAGTCTTGAGGCTGTTCTTATCTGTGTTTTAACATTCGTAGAGGCAGGTGGATTCTGACTTGATCCTATTGTCTCAAATTGCATCTCTGATACAATCCCCTAGGCTATGCCAGATTTTCCTGTCTCACTCCCTTAACCTTCCTCTCTGGAATTCTTTGCATTGAGGGAAACGAAGTGGCTTGTAAGGTGCTATTTACCAGCGCTTTGTGATTTGCTCATTTTCTATGTGTCAGGAACTATGGCAGTAGTTTTCTAGGTCATGTTGCATGAGTCTACCAGGTATTTATAAATTCTTTCTATCAGCACTGAGACTTTCCATATTACTGAATGAATGGAATAAACACCACCTGTTAAGAATACTGTTGAATGTGACTAACAGATTTTTGTGATGGTCTTCTCTTAGCCACCTGTGGCTGTGCTTTCTACTGAACCTCTAGAAATTTGTAACCCTTCACAGTATACAGCCATTGAGATATAGAGACTGTTTTTACCTGTCTGTGTAAGTACTGCTGCAAGCAGTAGTGGTGGCTCTACCTGTGGCTCTTTCTCTTCACTTTTTGGTAGCAAAAATTAGTGGAACAACTGAGTTCTAAAATAGGCAAATAAGTTTTGTAAACTACCTGCAGTGAGGCACACAGTGCTACCTGATGGGATGATACCCATCTTAAATGGAATATAGAATAGATTAGGGGAGGAATGATTGCAAGGATTGTAGATAATGTGCTTCAGAGTGTATTGTGAGTAGTGACTTGGAAGTAATGGAGTCAACCCTATGGCATGGCAAATATAACAAAAATAACTTAACAAAAAATTTTTATGTTCCTGTTAGCCAAGTTTGGGTGTATTTGATATGTTTCAAAATATGGTAAGCATTTTGTTACTCTCTGGTAGTGTAATCCTGAGAGTGTTTTTTGTGCCTATACCTATATGCTAATGGGAAAAGGTGCGTGGGCATTTGTATTAGTTTCTGTAAAAATACTTGATTGATAATTGCTTGAGTTTGCATTGTGATTAATAGGAGTAATGGGGTTATTTTTTCCTTAGAAAAAACAGGTTTGGACCATAGAGGCTTGTAGAGCTTGTGTGACTGACTTAGCATTCAAATAGTGGCAGTGGGAAAAGAAGGATTCTGTGTGCAGTGCAGTTTATAGTACTACTTATACCATCATGCTACCCTGACAAAAAGAGAAAATTTTTCCAGCCATGTAAAAAAATAAAAAAATTAAAAAAAAAAATAATCAGCAGATTGGTCTAAGTATACAGGATCTCAACCCATAAATGCGTAATAGCTGCAAATGTGCCTTAATGTGAACTGCAGGGCCAAAACCAGTTTCAGTATGTGGAATGTACGTAACATCATTCCAAGAAAGAATATTCTGTGAAGAGACCTGAGACTTCCATGAAGTCCTGAGGATTGCTGTCCCTATTTGAATGCACATAAATGCTCCCCACACAGTATGCTTGTTGGTTGGGTCTTAAAAAACTTAACATGTTGAGTCCTTTTCTAGATCTTAAAACATTAATTCTGATAATCTATAAAATACAGAGATAAAATTGAGAGTGAAGCTTAGCTGTAAGAACTTTCTCTTGGAGGAACTGATGGAAGACATGTTACTTGAGATGTTTTATACCAGAACAACGCATAAAGAAGTACCTATTAAACCCCCTTATTTTTATTTGTTCCTGTTCTCCATTTTGGCAGGAGCAGTTGTGTGTTAGTTTTAGTGGTGTAATTTTCAAATATAACTGTGTTATGCTTGGTTTGCAGTGTATGGATTGACAGCTTCAGGGTTTCTGCTTCTCGTGTTCATTTTCTTAGCAAGAGTTGCAGATGCTGGGTAAGTGACAGCACATTCCCACTATTGTTGCTGCCTTTCCAGGCGTGCCTGGATTGCTCATGATCATCATGCCTCACGGGATCATAGGTTTTAGAGTTCCAGAGGGCTGGAGAGCTCCAGTAGAATGTTTTAAGTATTAACGCTAGGTTTTTAGGGTTTTTTTTTTAAGTCTTGTCCAAGTAAGGGTCCTTGAATGTTACATTGTCCTCTAAAGGTTTTAGATTGCTAGGAAAGTGTAGCTTTCATGGTGTCTTAACCATTTCCACAGGCAAGTGTACAGCATGATTACTTGATATTTATTATGATTGTGTGATGTGAGTCT
This sequence comes from Chaetura pelagica, assembly GCF_000747805.2. Lineage (NCBI taxonomy): Eukaryota > Metazoa > Chordata > Aves > Apodiformes > Apodidae > Chaetura > Chaetura pelagica. The sequence continues at coordinate 14,887,970 of NW_009952974.1, read as the reverse complement.
GACTTTGAGACTTGGGAACAAGCCATATTCTAAACTGGTACAAAGTGCAAACTGTTCTCTTTCTGAAGCCTTGTATGCAGCTCTGCATGCTTCCACTGGATGATAGATAACTGCTACCTAGTCTCAGCGGGGTGGGGATAGTGTACAATGTATTCAACACATTTGACTGCTACTCTGCATATCTGGGGTGATGAAGTGAATGTGATGCCCCACTGTCTGCTCTATCACACACTGCTTCTCACACTGTGGTCTTCCTTCTCTCTTAAGACAAATGTATCCAAAGAAACACAGCAATGTGATCAGCTGTAGTCAGGGTTTTATTAATTCTTGGCTTAAAACAAAAGGCTGCCACATGAGTGAGCCACATGCTCAGTGAGCCTTACAAGATTTTTTAGTTTTACATGTCGTGTCTGGCCAGTTTGCTAGGTGGCTGCCATTTGCAGGCGTCATTTAATGGTGCATTACCTCTGCAGAACCAGTCATTCATGAAAAAACCAGGGCATTTGCTCTTGATGGTGACAGAAGCATGAACATTAGTTCTTTTTGCTATTCACTGTTAGCTGTTACCTCTTTAGGTGTGGCTTTGTCTTCTGGACCTTAACAGAGATATGTCCACATGTCTATCACTAATCTCTCTTCTCCACTAAAAAAGTCGTTTGTCAAAGACTTTGCAAGTGATTCAACATACATTTTAGAGTTCCTTCATGTTTTCCAAAGGAAAATTTCTTTTCAGGGTGGAATGGTTGCTACTTGCCAGTGTGTGTGTGTGTGTGTGTGTGTGTGTGTGTGTGTGGGTATAGGATGACAGCTGCATTCCGTGCTTCACAGGGTTGCTAGGAAGGAAAGCTCATTAATATTCAGGAGTGAGTGAGGTGCTGTAGTTACGGAGATCACACACACACCCAGAGGATATAAAAAGTGCAGCTCAAATAATTTTCATCTTAGAACACTGAGATGAGGTGATGGAGTTTTCTCCTATATAGTCAACAAAAAGAAAGGAAGGAAAACAAAGGAAGTGAATTAACACCACTTGATTAACTGATCAAGCTCATCCTTTGAAGGCAGTTAATCAGATACACTGCAAACAGAAGAAATGTTAGCACAGCAAGAAAAAGTAACTCTGAGGAAGGGTTTAATTACAGAATATTTACTAAATATCAAATCAATGTAAACAAACCAAACCAAACACAACTGTGCAGCTGTGCAGCCAATGAAGTATTCTTGCATGCTACTTTTATGCCAGGAACGACTGAAGGTACATTGTCTACATCTGCTGTCTGAAAAGACTTTGTGTAATGAAAGGATGACAGAGGACTCCTCTAAAGTTTGTTAACTCAGGCCAAGTTCTGTGATTCCTCATTGAGATCTGGCTTCTAATCCTTCAGCTCTCTTCTGGAACTGGTTATGTTGGATTCAAGCTCTGAGAGTTAAAAAATGGAAGCAGTTAAATATTTTTTTAAAAAAAATTCTCATGATTTAGCTAAAGAAAGAGAAAGTCCACAGTAATTGTATAGATGGAAAATATTATCTAAATATAATATTCAATTTTGTAACTTAAAAGGATTGTGTATGCTTTTTTAAGTCTGAAGAGTACTGCAAAATGTTGCATTATTTTGAAGAACCAATGCAAAAATACATATATGAAACATTAAGGATTTGCAAACACATTAGCGTTATTATTTTAAATTTATATTAATCTCTTTTGTCTCAGGGCCTGACAAGATGCCTCAAGTAACACCCTGATTTATGGTCATTTGCAGATCAGAGAATAAGGAATAGAATGGAGCAAAAACCTACTTGCACAGCCAGTGATGCTTTGGTAACTTCTCTAAAACTGTTGTAAAATTGTGAATGTATTTTTAATGTGCCCAGTCAAAACCTTAATTTGAAAGTTGTTTTGCATTACGTGAATTTTACTTCAGCACTCTAGAAATGTTGTTGCCAGTGGGGACATGGGGCCATGACATTCAGACAAACTAATATGATGTCTGCAAACATACCCCACAGGATTCTGTAGATTGTACTTCAATTTCTCTCTTTAGTATATACTTCAATTTCTATCCTTTTTCAAACAAAGATGGTGATTATTGTCCTGGGTAAACCTATTTTCAAGTGTGAAATCTGAGGTAATTAAGCAATGGGAATCCTTAGTCAAAGCAGCTGACAGCAGAGTTCACTAGAGGACTGTTGCTTCTGAAGAAGCTAGTTTGAGAGATTGGAAAAAAGTCACTCCAGGTGACTGTAAAGCAGCAGGTTTTTTGCTATGGATGCCAAATAACGTCTCTGAAACATGTGAATCTGACCTAATTCCTCTTCGGTTAGTGTTGAAAGAGTATGGGGGGGTGGGGAGGAAGACAATGCTTCATGAATTTATGTGGGACTTGAATGCTGAATTGTTTGTTGCATGCCATCCTTTGTTGAGTGTGGTCACTGAAAGTGGGAACACTGAGGAAGTATCTTCATATCCTGTGGTCACACTCTGTTGCACTGAGTGTCAGCAGTGAGCACACTCTCTAGGTTTTACAACCCAGTTCCAGATAAATAAGCAGAGGGAGTGGAAAATTATTTCAATACTGCCTGCTTTTTCACCTTTTCTAAGTATGTCAGACAATCCAGCACTGAGGTGAAAGGGGCAGGCAGGACCTGGTATGTGCTTGCAGTTTGAGGCACCATGATCTGGAAGAGGGAAATGTGTGACCAGCTTTTACAGAGGAATGCTCATCAGTGTGAACCTTCAAGTAGCAGAGTTATATAAGATGGAATGTCTTTTTAAAACAAAACAAAGCACTGCCATTTATAAGTGCACTGATAAATGACTTTTTTAAAAAAGGGTTCTAAGGCCTTGTGGTTCTTTAACACTTAAAATTCAGCTCCCCTGATTAATTTTTCTTTTCTGGATAAACCTTGCCAAGTATCAGGTGTCAAAAGTAATGTGCTATTAGAAGTGTGTAATGTACTTCTTTACTTGCTCCAAATTTAGCTTTCTGAATTTTTTTTGCCATTTAAATCAACTCTTCCAAACAATAGCAACAGTATGGCTTTACAGTTTTGGTGTGGTTAGTATGATTTTAAATCTACTCATTAGTCTCCTGTTAAATGAGTAATTCATACTGATCTTTTTGCATCATTGCTGGCTGTTTACTTTTGACAAAATTGAACAGTGATGTTTCACTCTTAAAAGATGGTCCTAGGAAGCCAGTTACAGTGATGTAATTGTCTCTTTCAATAGTCTGTGATTTTTAACTGATGTTTTTATTTCACAGGTTTAATACAGACATCTATATTAATGTATGAACATTGAAAAATAATTAAAGGAAAACAGTCTTTTAAAACAAGTAAGCTGCAAATGTCAGTTAGCCACGGAAATTAGTGACATTTAGCAAAACTGTAATTATAGTTACCTTACCAGTGGGACAGTTTGCAGCTGCCTTGAGAATTAGATGTAGCTTACAAATCTGTTCTTAATCTTTACAGGGAGAAATTGTAGTCTGTCTCACATCTATATTTGGTGCAGAGCAAAGTATGCACTCTGCCAACACACTACATCAGGAAGGAATTTCAAATACTCCCAAGGAATTCAGTAACAAAAGTCCTGCTGGCTTTCCTCACATGCACGGGCAAGGGAACATACTAGTCTTGTGTTAAAAAACTGTTCTCTTTCTCCTGCTGCTGATGGAGCCTGAGCAACGGACTAATGAACTATACAATGTTTCTCCATTCTCCTGACAGAGCTGAATACACTGGGCCACTGTTTTCTCTGTTGACAAGCTTGCAAATGGGCTGACTAGTGTAAGTGCCACCTGGGATCTGTTAAAACTGCTTCACTTCCAAGTTCGTCAGGCTACAGCTCCATAGGCTGTGCAGCATTTGTTTTGGACAACACCCACTGAGACAGAAATGTTGAGTCTCCCCTGGGGTGCTGATGGGGTAAGTCCACTCTTCAGCTGATTCTGAGGAAGTGGAGATAGCCTCCCTGCCATTTCTTCAGTAAGCTTAGGAGAATATGTGGTTCTATTCATCTGGGATGTGAAAGAGAACAAGATATGATTACTTCACTTTTGTGTATTGTTTTCTGTCTTGTTTAGTCTTTTCACCTGATTCAACAGTTAACATTTTCATTGTTTGTTTTGCCATACTTACACTTTAATAGTCATCAAGGCACTTTTTTTCTTTCCATCTTTCTTGTTGTTGTCACTTCAAGGAAAAGTATAAATCCAACTTGTATTTTTTTTATTGGCTGTGACAGCAAAAAAAAAATTGAACCTGCAAAGAAAAAATATACCTAATAATTAATGTATTTCAATTTGGAAACATGTTGAGTTGAACTCCATAAAAGTACATCTGTTAATCAGTCAGAGCTGCAAATGGCTCAGAATTATTGTGAGAACCTGTTCTTCACTCCCTCTCTTTCTGTTCCTTTCCCTAAGGTGCTTTCTCTCCTCTTCCTCTACTCTATTGTTGTATGAAACCTCATCAAGCTTGTCTCTGAGTAAATCTAAATGGGAATGTAAAGAAGTTTTGTTGGTTTTTTTCCACAGTGTTACATTTAAAAAGGAAAGGAGGTTCTTTCTGCAAGCACTAATGTTTTAATGCATTCTTAGAACAATAAATTTGCTGCAGGGGTTCTTGAGTGGAGATCCCAATACCTCCATTTTCTATGCTTTCCATCTTGAGTCATGTGCTAAAATAACAAGAAGAAACTAGACCAGATGAGCAGGTTACCACCAAGCTTGGTTTATTATGTCTGTACGTTTGAAAACAATCAGGGTGATTGTACAATCTTTAAGAATTCAAGTCTCATGACACCTATTGAATAAAAATGTAAGCATTTCCTGTGTGTAAGCATTCCTCCTTACCCTGTCCATATGCCGAGTAAAGAACAGAAAGAGAAGGTTTTAAATAACATGCTAGAAAGAATTGTCTTGGTTTATATAACATTTCTATCAAATTTAGAAGCTGAAGTGAGCTTTCTTAAGAGTAGAGGCTGAAGTGATATAATATGGTGGGTAAGCACTAGTTATGGTTGGTGGATGTCTTCTACCATTTAATAAACAGTAGGGATTATGATCCTGTTTTTTACAAATGCTATGTACAAATAGCATGTATTTTTTTGGTGGAAATCCTCTAGGATCTAAAAAGATCGATATAGGCAACATTGGGATGGAAAAGTGAGACATGAAAATTAATGACCAAGTGGATCAAAATGCATTAACTGTCATTGCTTCCCTGGTCTGTTTACTGTACGGGTTTTATTTAAACATTTTTGTCCTTGGAAGCAAATAAATAGTGATGTTTCTCTTATCATTGCACTGAATTAGCAATGTTAAACTGCTGGTTTCTTTATCTCCAATGCAATGTTGGTTTTACATATGCTGTATTTTGTTTTGGTGGTTGTTTTTTCCTTTCATGAAGACATGTTCAGTGTGACAGGGATAAACTGGGGTACCTTAGCTTTGGGTCTTATCTCTGTTTCATGTGATGTAGATTTTTTTCTTCATGCTGTTTTCTGAGGGTGGTTAAGAGTCTTAAGGGCTGGTGATAAAGGAGCAAGAATAAAAGTTTTTTTAGAGTGATGCACAGGAATAATCGGAAGGTAAAACTATAGTGGCTCATTATACCCGTATGTTTTTAAGTAAAATGAATCTAGGAACTATCAAACAATAATCGGGGCAATACAGACTATGGCTCGTTAGTTCCATTTTTTCTTGAGGGGATAAGGGTTTCTTTTACACCCCGACACTCTTTCATAGCTG
>NW_009952974.1:14881508-14881739 GCF_000747805.2 Chaetura pelagica | reverse complement strand
CATTACTGTTTTCTTCACCCTTTGCTGGGGCTTGTGTGCCTTCCTTTTCTGTGGTGGCAAAGGTGGCACAATCCCCTTTCCAGGGATACCAGGTTCTTGGGCTATTTAGGGCTACCTTTGCTTAAGCTCAGGGACTCTGATTTCTGCCTGTGCTTCAGCTGTTACCCACCTGAAGTTAATCTCATCCTGGCTAGCTCTTTCCCTCTGTATTGCAGGCAACAATAGGCTTGG
>NW_009952974.1:14846205-14881487 GCF_000747805.2 Chaetura pelagica | reverse complement strand
CGTTTTTTCCCCTCTCAGTGTGCCTGCCCTGCCTCCCTAACTTTGGCGACACAAGCTCCTCCCTGTTAGGAGCTGCAGGCCGAGCCGGGCCCCCTTCCCCGCTGGGTGCCGGGGGAGGGCGGTGGGAGGGCAGCCTCTCCTCGGCTGGAGTCTGTATCCCCAGCCGGTAGCACAAGTAACTTGTTCTCTTCCTTGCTCTGCCTCTTGGTGCTGGGAAGTCAGTTTGTGCCTGGGCCCCATTCGTCCTCCCTCTCTGGCCCTGGGTAAAAGGGTAATGTCTGTAAGTGCCTCGGTTTCCTTCTGTTTTCTGTCAGGCTTTATAGTGTGGTTCTTTGCAAGAAACGCTTCTTTCTAATTAAGTATTAAGGAAGATACAGCATTACAAATTACTCAGCTGGTGTAGGGTAAAGAGGTAACTTTTCCAAGAGAAATACCTCCTGCTCAACCCAAGCCCTTTTATGTGACCTCCATGGCTGCACAGTCACAGGTGTTTATGTACCTTTTTCCAAGTCACACAAACCCCATCAGTTTGAAGACTGCTTCCTTCCTTTGTGCTCCTTTCCTCCCTTGCTGTGAACACCTATTCTCCCAGGCCTGAGACAAGGAAAGAAAAGGAGATCGGTTACATTTACAAGCCAGTTAAAGTGAAGGACTTCGTGTCTTTGAAGCTGAAGGGAGTGAACTTTTCTCTCCCAGGAGCATTTTCACAGTGCAGCTCCCAAGCTCTGAACAAAAAGCAGCTTATCTACAAGAAAGATAGGCCTTTTTCCTATGCATAACTGTCAAAACTGTGATTAGCACACCTCCCTTGTCACACATGAGAAAAAGCTGCTGATAAGACATGTCATGTTGAAAAAGAAATGAGTTTACCTCTCAAATCCTTTTTACATACAGTTGTTACAGATAATACCTGACGTTATTTACACTACAGAGACTTGAGCTTTTTTTTCTGTTTTCCTTTTTCATTTCTTCCGTGACCTTGTTCCTCCTGGACAGCTGGTGAATGCTAGTTTCTCGTGGTCATTCTTGTTCTTGTCTTTCACACAGCAGTAGCAAGGAAAAAGTGTTTCTCTTAACTGACACAGGCAGCCTGCCGGTTTCTGGCTTCCAGCAGGAATTTTGTTTGTTTCAGACAGAGGAACAGATGACAGGGTGGTAAGTAAACAAGACTGAGAGAGGCATGCTTATTTGATTTTTGTTTCCCTGGATAACTGAAATGGATCGTTGTGCAACGCCAAAATCCTCAGCTTTTTCTCCCACGATTGTGCTACTATAAGAGCTTTTATAATTCCTTGCTACATTTTCTCTGTCTGCTACTTTTCTGCCTCTATCTTGAATGCTTAGTATAAACCAAATAAATACAATATCCATGCATTTGTTATCAGACATCTTGAATCACTTGATTCAGCTGCTGCCAAGCATATGGTTAATTTCTTGAGTGTGTTTTTTTTCCACAATTTCCAGCTCTCAGTACTATTAAGAAATGATTAGTCATTTAACCTGAGTGAAAAACCACTGGCTACCGTAGTTAAATGATTGGCCTGACTTGTGCCATGAAAAAGCACTTAAAATGTACTTCTGAGAGAACAAGTATTTAAGGACATACTTTGGCATAGTACCAAAATTAGTTTGTCACTTCTTTTGTAAGACTAACAAGAGGTCAGGCTGGATTTTTTCAGTCAATTTTTCCAGCAGTCAACTTCTGTATGTTCTCAGTCCTGCCTGTATAGTAAAAAATCAGAAATTGCTTTTCTTTTGAAATCTTTTTTTTTTTTTTTGAAAACTTGAGTATTTGACAAGTTTTGTTCAATGGATCTATCCTATCTTGAAACCAACATAGGGCATTCTCTATTGTTTCCATTTTGAGGTTTTCATCAGGACTTCTACACTTCACTTTGTGTGACCATTAAACTTGAAAGATGTTCTTCCATGCCTGTTAAACAAATACCCGTGAGTCACATGAATATGTGTATAATGTTTCAGTGGGTCTGTGGGCCTCTCACAGGTGTTACAAGGAATTTTGGAAAACTATGGGATATTTGTTCCCTTGTTGTCAACTTGAGGGTTCATGGTTCTGTTTTGGCACAAGGGATGGGAAAATTGTTCTTTTGATTTGCCAAGCCTGTTTAATTCAGCACAAACCACTTCAATGATTTTCTGGATATCCTGTTTGAAACTCATGGTTTGAAGATGGCAATCAGATTAAGATTATAATTTGATAACAACTGGAGGGTTTTTGGGGGGGAAGAATCAATAAACAGAAAATCCTAGACCTTGGCACAGCTGTTTAAATTCCCCCTAACTAATGGGAGAAGGGCCCCAGGTGTGGCTCTGGTAAGAAGCTGCGAAGCTCCCTGCTCCAAAACTGGCCAGGGAGCCATTAGAGAGACAATAGATGCGCCTCAGTGATTAACATACGAAATGACTGATGTAACGAACCTGAGCAGAGTGAGCAGCTAAGAAAGAAGAGCTGAGCTGGAGAGGTGAAAGGCAGTGCTGGGGTGAAGATCCCGGGGGCTGGTGAGAAAGAAGGGGAGGAAGGTGCCCAAGCAGTTTCCCTGCAACCTGTAGCGAAATGGCAGGCTGCCCGTGCATCCGTGGGGGAACGTGGTGGAACATCCCCTGCAGGCGCCAGGAGGGGTGAACTTGGCCAGTGGGTTTGCTGCCAGTGGACTCTGATTATGCAGCTGTGCAAGATCCCGGCGCCAGAGGAGGTGACTGTTCCCTGAGCAGCTCGTGACTCTGTGGGAAGCCCAGGCTGGAGCAACTCCGGACCTCGTGGGAAGGACTCAGGAAGGAGAGGTTCCTGGAGGACCCTCTCCCATGAGAGGGACCCTGCTGTGAAGCAGGGAAGGACTGTAAGGAATCCTCCTTCCTGAGGAAGAAGAAGAGGCAAGAACCACCTGTGAACTGACTCTAAACCCCATCCCCTGACCCCCTGAGCCGCTGGGGGGAAGGAGGGAGAGAAACCGGGAACAAAGTGATTTGGGCCCGGGAAGAGGGGGAGGGTGGGGATGACGTGTGTAAGCCCCGCTCTTTGTCTTATCTGTGTCCTGTGTGCATCTGGTTAGTGTGTGAAATGACTGTTTTCCCTAAGTTGAGTCAGTTTTGCCCGTTGGCCTTTGTTCCTCCCGGCCCCACCGCGTGAGGGGCTGCGCGAGCAGCCACGCGGCTCTGCGGCCGCGTTAGGCCCAACTGACGCGGCCTTAATTTGCTCCCAGTTCAGGCGTGTCTGTTCTAGTTTGCGCTTGGCGAGTCTGGTTTAGATACAATGTATCTGAGTGTTACATAGTTATAAGCAAATCAGGCAAGATCCTTCGAGGAGAGATACCCTTGTAGTTTCTTGCGTGAAATTGTGTTTCCAGAGTGACTTGCAGAGCTAAACCCCAGTGTCACTTTCCCAGCTGTTCTGTGGAAGGAAACCCAGCACCTGCTGCCTTGCATTGTAGGCTACACATGGCATGCTCTGCTTCTGTTAATAGAATTAATATGCCAAAACAATACTGTGAATTAAAATGTGTCTTAATTACCCCGCACTGAATATAAAATATAAGTGGAGTTTAATTATTAGAGAGGTCTTTTCTAGGCTCATTTAGAACGAAATGAAGACTATACAAATAACTTGAAAAGCAGATAAAGTATTAACATTAGGCAGGGATAAAACACTCCTTAAAAATTCACACGAAGTACTTAATTTCTTTCTCTTGTTATGGTCACTATGCTTTTAAATATTTTTGGATTAAAAATCCCCTGTCCTAATTCAGCATCTGACTTATACACACATTCATCCTGCTTAAATACTTTGACTCAGCAGAAGAATTATGTTGAGCAAATGTATTCAGTAACTAGTAAATGAGAGAATAATTTGTTGTAGATTGTGAAAGTGTAGATTGTATAGTTACATGTCGTGAAACCTCAAAACCCTGGGTTTGTCTGCATAGATCCAGTAGTAAAATTATTTTTAGCAGTTTAAGAATATTTTTTCCTTTGTTTAGTTAGTGTCATGTGATGTTAATGGAAGAAGCTCTTGACACTTCAGATGGTGACAAAAAAGAACAGGCAGCTTAATGCTACCAAACTAGGGTGTGTCAAATCTCTCTCAAGAATGATAAAGTCAATGGAGTTGTCTATTTTTAACCTCCTATTCTCTCTCCTTGGCAGACTAATCAGTGTTAGCTGAGCTGTTTCACTGAATGAATCCAAGCAACTTTTTTGCTTTCGGAAATGAACAGCAGACCTTGCAACAGTGTCTCAAGTTTGATTTAATGCATGAAGTCCCGTTTTGAAACACCATGTCGAATGAAGCCAGTTCGGAGCAGAACCTTTCTACCACAACAATCAGTTCAGTTGCTGTTCAGGCTGGAGATGCCAGTATTGTTATAGCTGTGCTTAAGGTAAGGCAGCAACTGCTGGCACGTCTGTTCTTGCCTTTCTGCTACTCGGGTACTTCTTTTAAATGCTCTGTGCAAATGAGCAGTTAGTATAACACGATAAGACAAGGTCATTTAATCAGTTAATATCAAATAGAGCTTCTCTGGAAGTTGACTGTTTTCTTCTGTTCACAACTTCTGCTTGTGATATGTTCTTTGTTCTTTGCAGAGTGCCATGAGAATCTGTTAATAAGCATATTAGTCATAGTTGAGACTCCTCAAGAGTTATTTTTAAAGTACACACAGCAATAATTTTACATAATGGGTAGTCTACCAATTCCATAAATGCTGATAGATTATCTTTTTGAAGAATTTGCTGGGGGGGAAACCTAAACCTGATGATGAGTGGTAATTTTTGAAAGTTGTGGATTCAAATTCCCATGTATTTTAGTAGAAGCCCTTGCACGGATATGTTAGTGTTTATAGGCACCCAAATGCCTGTTCTGTGAGCTGGAATCTGCACCTGCAGCTTGCACAAAACTTGGCGTGTGGAGTAAAGCTGGATGCCTAGGTACTGAATCCCAGTTGGAATTTCTTGGCAGTTTGATTCTTTTTTTCTCCGAGCAGCTTGGAAAGCATGCTAGCCTCAGCCACTGGAGTTTCTGTAATACAGAATAAAGTGATAATGAGATGGGCTGTCACAGAATTAGGGTGATAATTCAGGATGGGGTTACCTCAGTTGTGCCGATGGCAAGTTTCTCTCTACCAGTTCTTACCCTTCCTGGGAGACTGTGCTGCAGCAGTGGAATAATTTTGTTGCAAGGAGGCTTAAGTTTAGAGTGAAGATGTTTCTTTTTCCTGTGTGCTGTGGGAAACAGCTTGTCACCTCTGGTAACATCACTGCTTTTGTTCCTTACCACCATCCTCACTGAGTTATGCTTCTCAGACTGCAGCAGTTCTGCAACACAAGAAAAGAATGAGCTGTGCTTTGAGTTGCTGTCAAGCTTCCATTTTTTGTTTATCCTCCAGGACACAATGGGAGATTGCTGTTTGGGTTCCTGTTCCGAAGTGTGCCTGCTGATAACTGTGCAATCTCCCTGTATTTATATTCAGTATACATATATATTGGATATGTGTGATAGAAATAAAACTTGGCCTTCTGGTTTTTGCATCTGCTGTAATATATTTGTGCCTTCTGCCCACCAACCCACCCACCATGTTTCCTCAACTATCTGTGCAATCTTCAGCTGGGATATGAGGTGGAGAGACCTTTTTTGGCTCTTCGTGATCATCTTACTGTTCACAGGCAAAACCAAAATTGCAGTGGCTATTTGATAAAACTAGAGTCTGGGATTTTGATTTTGCCTTCAAATTAAGTGAAGTTAAAAACAATAACAGATAGAATAAGAATTAATATTAATATTGTCATAATCACAATTATTATTATTATCATCATAAATAACATTATTATTATTTCGATTCTGCAGTTTAATACAAGTTTACATATCCCCATGCTCCTTGGAATGTATGTGTACCATGTGTGCGTGAGTAAATCAATTAAGGAAATCTGGTGTTATCTGAAGGCTCAGAATTGCTGTAAATGTTTACTTACTACAGTGTGGAAAATGGGTGAAGCTTCAGCTGGCTGAATCAACACCAAATTTGTTAGAAATCGGCAGCAACCAAGATGAGACTAAAAAACTACTGCAAGATCATGAATTCCTCCTAGCTAAACTGAAGGTAAGGTGTGGTAAGACTGCACAAAATACATCTAGTGGTACAACAGCTGGCGTAGCTGCTTAGGCCTCATGTTGTAATGTGGTTGTTTGGTTAAAACTTCACATGGAAAAAATATGTACAGCCTTTGTTCATGTAACAGATCAAAGTTAAGCCTCTGCACTGGAAGAATAAATATACTGTTTTGTTGTTTTCTGACAGCAGCAGTAAATACGCACTTTTTTGCCCCTATATACTTCACTGTCAAGTGAAAAATTCTGGTAGTCCTCGGTAACTGCTAAATATAATGTATTTTTCTTTTTATTTTTTCTCCAATGTTACGAGAAGTTTGATTACATAGTAAGACCTGTAAACGCAAGCAAGCTCTTTGTAACTGTGAAGCAGATATTCCAAAACACAAGCAAGCTCTTTGTAAGTTTGAAGCAGATATTCCAGGCACATTTTAATGGAATATTAGTTGGTGTACATTACGGTGAGAATGATATTTTAACATTAAATATATCTTGTCTTGAGCTAGAAAGATTTTAGCTAGATTACAGATCTAAAATCAGGTTGTTTTATTCTGGAGAGCAGATTCTAACAGTGCCATTTGGACACAGTGAGATGCTTGCATGAATAATCTGGAATTATTTTAAATGTTGATGTTTCATACTAAAAAGACTCTAAAGGTATCTAAGAAGAAAATTTGGTTTTGTGTTTTGAGAGGGCAGATTGACTTTTCCCCTGTAGACAAATAAATTCCTCTAAAATCCTGAAGGTGTGCTCAGTGACTTAATGGATTCCATCTATTTTTTTGAGATTATGTAAAATTCACATCTGAAAGAGCAAATACGATCTGAATAGGCTCAAGTGCACTAGTGACTATGTGCTTCCTCAGTCATTATAAATCTTAGACATATGTAAATTAATTTAATGCAGTATAGAAATAATGTAATCTAATATGGTGCATAGTGTGGATTTTTAATAATACAAAGAACAGCTTTACCAAAAACCACCAAAACCAAAGCAATACACAAAACTCTAGAGAGGGTGGTTCTGCTACCAAGGACAGTAAGACAATGAAGTCCTCTCTATAGACTCCAGCTTCAAATGATTGTATTAAAACATAAAAAATAATAAAAATAGCTGGGATGGATGCAATCTCTAGATGCATTCCCAAGCTGCTATTCAATTTCTGTTTTAAAATCCTTTCACTGAAATAAAGTTTAGGATATTATTCTTTTAATTTCAACATTATTTAAACGGTGAAAAAATGAAATAATCAAAAGCATTTCATGCTCTCTGATGCTCATTCAGATCTTTCTATTGTTATTAGTCTAGGTGCATGGAACTTTTTAAGTTTGGTTTTTTTTATTTAGCAGTATTTACCTTGGTTTCATAATTAAATAATACCAAATATTTTAGTTAATATCTCTCTCTGAAGCCTTGTGACTGGTAGCTTGAACATAGTTGAATGATCCTTATTTGGATCCCCAAAGCTGAAGATATTGTATTAGAATAGAGAATATTTTTCTGTGTCCTGTAAAAAAGCAGGTCTCTAAGCATTTCATGTTATGTCACCATATGTAGTTAGAAAATACTGATTAATTTGATGAAATTGGACACAGAACAGAACAATGTGATATAGAAAATTAGTAATAATTTCCTCTCTTATGTGTTTGCAAAGCTAGTAAAATTTTCCTCAACTGTGTCTTCATGGGAACAAAACCATTTTATCCTGTGCTTTTATTTGGGGTACCGTTTTAAAATCATCTTGCAAGCAGTTTGGCTGTGTTTTCAAAATAGATTTTCAAAATCAATGTCTAGGTCTGTTTTGAAGGAATGTAATTGTCATGTCTTACCTTTATGTTGTCTGTGAAATGTAATGAATGGTAACAAGAAAAGCCAGCATAGAAATAAATTGGAAGACTAATATATATCTATTGACTGTATAGGCTATTTGAAGAGCAGAATATTATAGTGAGGTGTCCTCATTTACCTCTTGGCAAATGCTTTGAACAAAGAAATTGTTCCTGAGTATTCCTTGTGCAAAAGCTTAGAAACCACTTTAGAAGAATAATTAGTACGATGTGACTGGAATAGCATGAGTCCAACTACCAATTTTTGCACAATAGAAATGTGCCTACATTATTAATGCAAGTTTGCCTTCGATGTGCTTGATCTGTTTTTATTGTGAAAATCCCACATGTCTGAAGTTAACCAAGTGAAAAGTGGAAAATGAAGAATGGGTCCTGAAAAGATGGGTATAGTGCCCTTTCAGATAAAGTAACTTTCTACTTATTAGCATTGTATTGACCAGCTGGAGACTTTAAGGCCTTTCCTAGTTCCTTGATAAATATCAGGGAAAATAAACCCTTACTTTTTGTCCTTTTTTATCTGAAAACCGTGGCTACTACCATACTAAATCTCCACGGTTTTTTTCTAGACACTGCTTAGCCTTATGTGAGCTTCTAATTTTCAGCAGAATGATTTTGATAAAAATTTAGGATTTTGATGTAATTTTTTGCAGGTGTCTCATAAATTCTTTCTCCAATTAAAGCCAATATTCCTTACAGGATTGTTTCTGCAATAAAACAACATAGTCTCCTTTTGCTGAACTGCTCTGATGTCTGAAAGAAGTGTCACAATTAGGAAACACAGCAAATAAAGGAAAGTGGACATAATGAATGGAGTAATGATAGCAGAATTTTCCATGTTTTTACTTTTTAGTTTTGGCATTCTCTTTTTCAAATTAAATGAAGCTGGTCTGCTAAAAGCAAATGCTTGGGATAGAGAACTTTGAAAATCACTTTACTTAAAAAATATTGGTAAAACATTTTCAGCTATATCTAGTGAGCACTCTGAAGGTTGTCTACTTTAACCTCATCAGAGGATGAAGTCACATTCTTGTGTGTTTTATTCATTCATCTTCTGTAATGATATTTCTTCTACATGTTTGTCCTTAAAGCTTCCACAAGGCTTTCACAAGGTTCTAGGAAAAAAACCAAACTTACTTAGATCTGACCAGAATTCCTCCAACACAAGTAGCACTGGACAGTTAGTACTTGAAGTTTAGTGCTTTTTTGTGGTTGAACAAAACGACAAGACTTTGTTTGCTCTGAAGAGATTGTATATATATTTAGGAAATTCTAGTATTACATGGACAAGAATACTTTTTATAGTTTTGACAGTGTAAAAATAATATGAGAAATTATGCTAGCCAATTAAAAAAGCCTCTCAAAAAAAAAAAAGTAAAAATAAATTGAGGAGACTGTGCTAAAGATTGCTGTGAAAGATGGATTTTAATTTAAAATTTTCATTAACTCTGTTCATAAACATGCCTGTATTGTTTTTATGAAGCTGGGCTTTAGATTTTATTAATCACACAATCATATAATCTGTGTTTTAAAAATTATAATGAGTCAGTGCTGCTCTATTTTTTTATTTCTAATAATGATTCTGCTGCATGTAAGATTAGAAAAACATTTGCAGCTACCCTTAGATACCTTGTCAGCTAGAATTATTATTGAATAAAATTTTAATCGAGTACTTTGGATTATATTCCCAAGGCCAGCTCTTTTTTCCTGATCTGATTCTTGTCTCATTGTGGTATAAAGAGGATAAAAACCAGTTGATATCAACAGTTCTATCAGTGTCAGTATCTACTCCATGCAAATTACCTAATTTAAAGTTGAAACAATGTTTTAAATATATGTTAATTAGATTCCAGTTAAATACAGAATAGGTAGCAATTGGGGGATTTTAGCTTTTTTTTTCATATTATGTGACAATCAGGATGGAGGATTCAACAGAACAAAAAAATAATTGGTTTTACAAAAGGATTAGAAAGCAGCAGTTTCCATTCCTGGTATTCAGAAAACGAAACAGAGTGTATATTGTTCTCTAGAAGACTGGCTTTGGATCTGATCCTCTTTTTGATGGGTTTTGATGGGTTTTCCACCAAACAATAAGCCTTCATTCATGTTACTCATAATGACTTTTCTATACACTGTAGAAAAAGGTGGATTAGTTGGAGCTGCTCTTATCCTGTTAATTTTACCACTGTTTGTTTTCATAGTTTCGTAGTCTACAAAGATAAGTTAAAATTTAATTATATTTTTTTCAGAGAAAGAATAAAAGTTTCATAGTTTATTATACTGTTCTCACAGTACTGTTTTTAGAAAGAACTGGTCAGCCTCTTCAGTTCAAGCTAACATTTTTGTGTAGTACACAATGTCTAGGGAGGGCTGGAGGTTGTGGTTCTATATTTAGAATAATAAATTTTTCTGCAATATCTTCTTTTCAGTTGGATCTTTCAGGAGAATTTCAATGAAAAAAAAATTCTTTAGCTTTTATTAGAGTCTGTGTCATGAGAATGAGTTACCAGATTTTATTTTGCCTAATACAGACTTTTCCCATTACACAGTCAAGTGATAGTATCTGCAATAATAACACAAACTGATATTTTATTAATTCATGCTCATAATATAACCTGAGATGGGAAGAGAGGGAAAGAAAATAGAACAATTGCTAATAATTTTTTCTGACACACTGAAGATTTTTAACATAAGCTGGAGATGGACCAGCAGTTACCTCTCTCATGTTGAGATTAGTAAAAGGAATGAGACACAGCAGACTTATTTTCTTGACAATAGAGTACTATTATTTGATGGGCAGTTTGAGCAATGCAGCAAACAGAACTTGAAACGTTGCATAACTCTGGTGTTTTTCTGGAGAATATGTGCATGTGTTCAAACTACTCTGGTCTGGATTGTGTTGAAGTTACCTGAGCCCTATCAGTTAGTTACCATACACTCTTAGAATTTGTAATATCAGTTAATGTAATACAATGGCATATAAAAAAAGATCCAAAATATCTGCATTGCTACCCTTTCCAGGAAGATCTGTGTTTAAGGGGATGTAAACCTATTTTAATCTAAATGCTGGAGATAGAATGATAAATTCTTGTTTTTAAATGCAGCACATGTTTTTAAAAACAACTTCATTTGAAACCACTTATTTTTAAATGAAATTTCATTAAAACACTGCCTCTTAAGTGCAGTTGAAATTCAGAAGCTTCCTATGATACATGTGATAACAGCTACATTTCTGTCACTAGGAACTGGATATAAAACATATAGGAGACTTCTGGGTAGTTAATCAGATCCACTTAAAATATTCTGACAGTATCAGCACAGTGTTTAGGAATCTATTTACAGATTTTTTTTATTTACCCCCCCCCCCTCTCTTCAGGCTTTGGAAGAAAAGGTGTGGGACCTGCTGCATGAAGCAGACAAAGCTGCAGAGGAGAACAAAGAAAAGAGTCAGGTTTATGATGCCATGGCAGACACCCTTGGGGATGCATGGGATGCCCTCATCATTATGTTAGAGAAGCGACAGGCACTTCTGGAACTTACTTCAGTGTTCTTTGAAAATGCTCTGAAGGTTTGTATTTAAATCAAATTACTTTTAATTTTAAGCCTCCCATATCTTACAGGTGTTCTGTCCACTGTAATTTTACTCTGTTACATAATAATTATAATTATGCAAGCTAAATGTTAGTCTAACTTACCCATACTTTACTTGAGACTTCCATGTGCAGATGTGCACAAAAGGAAAATCATGTGAGCCCAGAAACAGATTTCAGAGTGTTGTCTTTCCCTCTTTGTCTCTTACCCAATTCACTGATACACAGGGAGCTAAAGCAGAGAGGGATTCCATGCTTACTCTGTGTAGCCTCATATTCTGTTCTCCTCACATTCTTGGAACTTTGAAGAGTTTAATAATTCTTCCTGATAATTTTGTTTCTACAGTAGCCAAGTGCCACCTACAAATTACAGAAGCAACTACTGCTAGTCCTAACAACCCCAAGATCAACAATCCACTAATTATTTTGTCCTGAGGATGAGTATTATACAAAGAAATCAGTACAGTGTTTGCCTAAGTGTCACTATGATAAATTCTGTACTACCAGAGTTTGGTCTGGGGCAGACTAAATCCATGAGCTAGCTGAATTGATTCTGCAACAGGCTTATATCATTAAAACAAACTGCAGCAGTAGGAAAACATCACATTCTATAAAGGTGGAAGAAATGCAAGATCAATTTAGATAGGAATGGCAGAAACATCTTATGGAAAGGATTTTCTTCAAATGATGATCTGTGATTGTGCAAATATTTGTTTTATTGTGCTAAAACACAAAACATATCTCAGGAATAGTCTTTTGTGAAAATCGGAACCCAAATCTCAAATGTTAGTACCTAACAGATTTCTTTCATAGCATGCAGATCAAGAGGGAGAAAAAATGTGGAACTGTAGAAAACAGAAAAAGCAGAGTGCTTGCTTTTTATTTTTCTTAATTTCACCACAGGTTGCACCATCTTTGCTAATACTGAAACAAAACTTTGAACTCCACTTGTTTTCTCACTCTTAAATTGAAGTAGTAGAATTGTTAAAGATTGGCTAAACTATAGAATGTGTGTCTCAACTCTCTGTGCTACATGTTCTTGGAATTGCATCTGTACAGGTAGAAGCCAAACAAAGAATTCCTATCTTAGTTTTAACAATCTCAACAGATTACAAAATCTGCTCCATATCTTCCTGAAACACAGCATGTTTCAATATTTTAAATATGGAATCCATGGAAAAATTATCTGTAAAGGAGTAGCTTAACTTCAGTCTTCATTACAGAGATTATATTTCCCTACTATAATTAATTAATGTGTTTACTGTAATACTCAGTTTAAATTTGCTGCTAATTTCTGCATTCAAAAGATTGCTTTGAGGATTGTATCTGTCTGATGTTGCTCTTAATTTTTCTTTCAATACTTTAGAATTAGGGATTTTGGGAAGGAAACCTAAGTTAAAGGCTTAATTCTTGATAAATAGTTTTATTGAAGGCTTTGAAATTAACAAATTCTTCCATTAAAAATTTTCAGTGGTTTGAAGGCTGTGTAGGAAAGATGATTCATAAAAGTGACTGTGATTACAGAGTATGTCTATGGAAATTTGGGTTCCCTCAGTCAATAAGAACCTCAAAAAAGCCCAAAAGGTGTAGGGGCCACAAAGCATCTGTATTTAGCTGTTTGTAAATATGCATTTTTCCAAGAATTCTCGTGAACTTTCCCTGTAATACAGACATTTTGATAAGAGTTCTACAAAAGAAAATTATACCATGCTTGCTCCCGCTCCTTGTGTTCTTAATGCAGTTTGCTGTTAAAATTGACCAAGTTGAAGATTTCCTGAAAAACGCTCAAGAGTTCGATAATATTGACTGTCTGAGAGAACTTCTTTTGCAACAAGAGCATCATACAAAAGGTACAAACAGTGTTTCACTCCAAATGATGTGTGACTGTGCATTGAGTCCTTGACGGATGCCAGTGTGTATAAAAAAAATAAATAATAAAATCTTAGAATATGTAACGTTCTATTTGGAAAATACATAGGTGAAAGAACTCTTTAACAGGCCTCCTGAAAGATATCAAAATCCTGGTTTTGAGCTAGCTCCCTCCTTGTTCCTTCTTTGTTGCTGCAGAGCAGCTAGTGGTAAGCTTGTGTTCTGATTCCAAGGCAGTGCAGCTGACTTTTAGTGCTGATTGGCAAGTGAGTTCTAAACCCAACCTTATGCTCCATGGGAAAAATCATCAAAGTTATCATAGCTGTCAATGAATTAGCATTTTCTGATGCAAAACTTTCCAGTAGAAGATTTCCAATCAGCTCTAGTAACAATCCCCTGCAAAGTCCTACATTTTCTTGAGAATGGCTATGGGAGAAGTCTTTCTGCTTTCCTTTTTCTAGGTCAGGGGTTTGAAGCAGAAATGGTGAAGTGAGGGTGGGAGCTAGGAGATAGAGCTGGAAACTAGCCAGCTTCAGAATCTATTTGCCTACAGTGATGCCCTGCGTTTTACTTCTGCCTTTGAGGGGTGGGGATGTAACATTCTTGGGAAAAAGGTGCTCTCTCCCCTTCCCCCACAATTTTCCTACACATGTTTGCCTAGAATAATTCTTCCATGTGACTTCCTTTTTGTTAATTAACATTTTGACGTGAAGCATCTTCGACCACGTTGCAATACTCTTTTCAAAACCAATCTCATTGTGTGTCTACTTTAGACACCTTTGCAATTCCATATGGTTCTATATTTTTATAAGACTTACTACCCCATCTTTGTAATTTTAACCAAATTTTGCTACAAGATTACTAAGAACTGGTAGAATATGAATTGTGCTTTATTATTCATTAGGGGAGTACCAGCATAAACATTTTTAGCTACCTTCAATGCCAGGAGACTGAATAGGACTTGGGTAACTAATATAGGTTTTGGGGCTTTACAGTTTGATCTTCATGGGAGCAAAGTTCTCATTGTATAGCAGTTTTAACCTGAAGTATCTGGCAGTAATGTATTGCTGAAAAGAGGGTCTATAACTGCTAAGAATCAGTTGAAATTATTTCCCAGAGAAAGGCTGCTTTGATGGGGATAAGCCTCTCCTCAGATGGAGGGAAGTGGTTACAGTTGGTTTGCTTCTTAATCTGTCTTTAACCACATAAAATTTGGAAAACTTATATTGAGCTATTGGTAAAAAACAATGTTTATATTGCTTTCTTTGAGAAGGATACTGTCTACCCACTCCAAAGTGAAGTGACTGAAGAGATGATCTTTACAAAGTGTTGGCTCTACCAGTACGTTAAGAGTGGTTTATCACAAAAAAAAAAAAAAGGCATTTCAGTCTGGAATAAAATAGGTAAAAATATAGTAGTCATCCTCCTTTATCCATTTTTATATGTATTCCATTTTGGATGGACTGAAATTCATAGAATCATTTTGGTTGGAAAAGACCTTTAAGATCAAGTCCAACCATTAACCTAGCACACTGCCAAGTCCACCACAAAAACATGTCCCTAAGTGCCTTTTCAATACACGTTTTAAATACCTGCAAGGATCGTGACTTAACCACATCCCTGGGCAGCCTGTTCAAATGCTTGATAACCCTTTAAGTTAAGAAATTTTTCTGAAATTGAACATTTCTTATTACCCCCTTTATGGAAGGCAAGAAATTAAATGGAGAGGTTTGTTACTGCGAGCTCATGGAAACTAGACTCTCTTGTTACCCCTTGGAGGCACTTCTGCATCTTCCCTCTGTGTTCCATATGAAAGGTGGAGATTAAGTTTAAGAGATTAAGATTGAGTTACCAGTACATGTACTCAGCTGGGAATATGAATGTTTCAGCTGTTTGCTGCCTGTCATTAATTGCTTCGCTAGCAGCTCCTTGCAAACATTCCTTTCTTGCACTTTTATTCAGGCCTACTTCACCTGTTATTCTGGCTTGGCTCCCCTTCCTTCCTCATTACGTACCTAAAAATTTTCCCTTTTCATTTGAAAGACCTGTGAATACTGATCATTGTTACATTTTGAACTGTGTGTGTTCCAGAAGCTGAATCAAAGACAGACACATGACTAGTACGTCACTAAAGTGTAGTAGTCCACTGAATGTTAACCCTGCGTGTATCTAGATAGAGTTTGTGAAGAGAAAGGAAGAATTTCTGATATTTATGGGTTATTTAGTAATGAGATTGTAACAGCTCCTTACAGATAGTAGAACTTTTCAGCATCTGTAAGGGACATAAAGACATAAACTGATCTTGCATAACTAATGAAAAACCACAGAAGCTACTGACCCACACAGAAAACAGGGTAGGAAACTCCAGCTTACCTGAAGACTCTGAAACCATCAAGAAAGGCTCAGTTTTGAGAAAACACTTGTAATTTCTGAATTTTGTCTCAATGGCTCTCAGTACACCATTTTATGTCTCTATATATATGCTGTTATAGGTACATATATTTACGTGTATGCACTGTTACACCTTTTTATATAATAGCTGTGCAAACTGAAATATCTGAGGATATATACCTTCTAAAGGTAAGCATTTATAATCTGTTTATGCAATGTATGAAAACTCACTAAGCTCATGTATGCAAATAGGTAGTTTTAAAAAATACTTGAGTAATATTTGAAATCTGCTACTAGAATTATAAATATCTTTGGGTTTTTTCCTATGGAATTATATTCTTGCAGAGCTTTTGGAAAAGTCACTTGCACTTTTAAACAAAAGCCAAGAGCTGACTGAATTCATAGAAGAGTTCAAATGTGAGGGGCCAAATGTAAATCCAGAGCTGATCCAGGGAGCCCACAGCAGCTGCTTGAAAATTGACAATCTCCTTGAAATGCTACAAGACAGAAGACGGCAACTGGACAGGTTTCTTAAACATCAGCGCCAAGGACTGGAACAGGTCCTGCAAATTTGTTTGTGGCATCAACAAGAGAATCAGGTAAGACATAGAATGTTAAAAAATACCTAGCAACTGATTTATAGTAGAGACTATTACAGAAATGGAGCTCAAATGTATTTATTAGGCTAATAATCCTGGGCCACTTCTATTTGATGAGAGCCTTAATTTTGAGTATTTGACTTTGTAACTAGAACATCTTCAAAATTTATTTAAATATAACTTTAATATCTTCAAAAGCACTATTTCCACTATGCGAATCCCTCCTGTAAGTTACTAAATGTGGTGCTTCAAACCAAACTATATTCCTTTTAAACTAAATTCCCAGCACAAACAAAGCTCTAGCCACAAGAGCAGTATCAGTAATTGCAACTGCAGAAGGCTGTTTCTGGACTAATCAATTAAAGAGAAGATAAAGCATTATTAGCCTGTCTGCATGTCTGAAAGCAGAAAAGTACTTTGTTTTGGAGTCAAATCAAAGTTCATTAGGGTACTGTAGTTATTGCAGTTTTTTTTCACATCTGCAACCCACTTCTCTCTCCTCTCTCCCAGTTCAGCTTCCATCTCTTACTAAGTTTCTCAAATACAATTTGTTTTTGTACCCTCTTTTCAGAGCTTAGGTACGCTTAAGTCTATTTATCTTCCTCTTTCCAGTTCTACCACTCCTTTTCCTTTTCATTCCTCATCTCCCAGCATTCAGACCAGATAGCTTTTCTCTTTTCGTGTTCCACATTATCAGATAAATTTGTAAAATGAAAGACTTTCTCCTTTGTCCTTGAAAAACACCATGTAACTTCACAAACCAATGATCTTTTCTCTACATTAAAAAGTATTAGATGTTACTACAATTACCTGATCGTGCCAAAGCTATTCCATAGTACACAAACATGGAGGAACATGGATAAATATGTGGCATGTTTTTTTTGGAGCCAAGTATGCTTATTTAAAAAAAAACAAACAACAAACCAACCAACCAAGAAAAAAAACCACAACAAAAACTCCTACATCTTTCCTGAGATGGTAAATGTCACAATTTCATAAAATTTACCAGTGAATTCTACTCACCTTCATTACATAAGGGATAAATATCTGAGAGTAGCCAACTAGACTTCACCATAATGTAAGTGGGATTGAAAATATTGTGCAGTGAATTTTTGGTCTGTGTTTCCATTTCCTCTTAGGTGTGTGCTCACATTACAAAGAGTGAGCATAGAAACTGTTTTCTACTGGCAAGTTTCCTTATCATGTGAAGAGAGCAGCCAATATTTAACTACCTGTTGGCTCATACCTGCCTCTACTTTGAAGCTGGTGTGCACAAAGAAAGAAAAAATTCAAGTAGTTTGTAATAGAATGCTTGTCATACTCTACTTGTTTAGTATCTGCATCAGAGTAAAACTAAGTATAATGCATGATTTGTACATACATGGACAATTTATTTGCATGCATCATGAACAAATAATATATTCATATGTAGATGCAAACTTTTAGAGACTATGTGAATATTCTCTCTCTAACTCTTAATTCGTTATTGATTTATTTCTGAGAGATAACAGAAAATAAATTCTCAAAGCCTCTCAGCACATCTGAAAACTAATGTTCAAATCTCTGTATATGGATTGAACTCCTCTTGATATCTAATGATGCTGCATATGCAAGAACAGCAGATTGAACTCCCAGTGATGTTAGTGGGAATTCAGGGGATACAGAGAAGGCAGCAGAGAACTGGAGATGGGCTCAGCTGAGTAAGATCTAAGAGTGGATTTTTGCTCTTTGTAGCCTTTCTTTTGCTAGGTATAATTATGTGATGTAGGAGGCTGCATAAGCTGTGTCGTGATTTTTTTTTTTTTTTTAAAAAAAGCAAGGCAGCTGTAAAAATCTCTACTTATTAGCTGTTCTGAAGAACTAAAAATGCAACACCTTCCTTTGATCTCTAACTAAAATGTGCTGATCTCAGTCATGATCACAACATGATGCTTTTTTTTCAGTATTTTCAATATGTGAAAGTGTATTTGTTTTCCAGTTAGAGCAGGGTATTTTGACCTGTCTTTATGGAAGTGTCCGCTTAATATTTTCTGATACTCATTAATGAAAATCAGAGGCAGACTGGCTTATTTTGTGCATAATTAGTTATCTTTGGAAGAAGATTTATGAAAGTAATTTTTCTTAATTGATTCAAACATGCATATATTAGACAGTTAAAATTATCCACAGTACATCGTCACATCAAGGGCAGAGATAAGAGCTAAGTAAAAATCGGGGACAGGTGAGTATACAGACATTTGCTATCCAGACACATGTATAAGAAACAGATTGCCTTGTTATAAGACACAGTTCCTTTTTTATTTCATTTATCTTAAATGTAGTTTCAAAAAAAATAAAGTATTGTAGCTCAGTGAATTAAAGGCTATCACTATTTTTAGGCCCAAAAATGCAAGGCATTCTTCTTAATTTGAAATCTTTATGTAGTAAATTGATAGGTTTATGATTTTACTTGCCTAGAAGAATTTCAGTATGATAGGATGTGGAAAGGTTCTGTTGTTTCTTTGCTTGACAGCAAATTTATGTTAAGAAAAATGGAGAATTTTCATTTAACATCTTATAACAAGGATCTGCAAATCCAAATGTGTAAGTGCACATATATGAGGAGAAACTCATAGCAGTGGCTAATGTGTAGATAATTATTTGAACATGGATTACATTTGCTGGAGGTATGCTTCTTGCTTTTTTTTCCAATAGCTGTACTCAAGATAGTGCTCCTCCTAAGAGCTAGAATCACAAATAGGTAAATCTGACTAATGTTTGTTGAAGTATCCATGTACTTATATGCATGACTTGGTTTTAATATGTCACAATTGCAAATGTTCCCACCAATACTGAAATGATTATTCTTACTATCTAATATTCCAAATAACTTCTATGTTTGGGAACATAGTGTAATCAAAGTCTTTTCTTGAAAAAAAAAAAAAGGAAAAAAAGGAGACCAAAAAAGCACATACTGTGCTTTTGTCTATGTAGGTAAGAAACATCACTAATGCAGAGGACTGTTTCACTGTATTTGAACTTGAAGTGCCTTTGTTGAGTGGTACACGTCACATTTAGTGGTTGGTTGTTTTTTTATTTCCAGGGTCTTTTATAGTCCTTCACAAACATAGTATAATAAGCCACTAGTAGCTACTTTGGAACAATGCAATATTGTGACTTAGTTCTTTTCCCATAAAATATTATATTTCTTCTTTATAAGGGTGTACTTGATCATACAAAAATCACTAAAGCCCAGACTTTAAACGAAGTGTTGCATTTTTCTTTAAAAATGTGTCTGCGGTCCCATTTGCCCTAACTTGTTATTTATAAAATTATACAAGGATGCTTTACCAGCGATATTGTAAAGATAAATGCATTGAGGATTAGGGAAGGACTTAGTAATGTTATTAAGAGACTGAAATGTCCCAAAGATGAACCAAGACACATCTGTATTATCATGCTCATGACTTCACATACTGATGATAAAAATATTATTTCGGATTTAAGATAGTAGGTAAAGCATCAGCCACTCAACTATGGTAATGACTGTGATGAAAAACACCTGTCTGGTATTTAACAAAAATCAGCTTATTGTGAGTGCACTGCAGAAATTATTTGAGAACAGCTTATCCTGCAGGTCAGAGTAGGTATGTCAGACTACATAGTGCAGACTGCTCAAGTTCAAGCTGCCTGAGGTAAGGTCAGATTTAATTTACAGCATGTAGATATATGTTTTTTAATACATACAGCATACAAGAAGAAAAGAAGTAAAAAACCATTTTTTTCTAATGGGAATAATTTATAGAAAGAAGGGTGTTTCTTCAAAATTAGCGATGTAGCAGTATGAAAAAAATGTTGAAGAGCCTTTGATTTCTGGTACTGATTATTAATCGCAAGCAGAGCAGATTATTTTTGTAAATTAATGATAACATGGAAAATTTGAAAAACAGAAGTGATTTTTACATTTCAACCAATCAAGAAACACCACTGTCATTTTCAAATATATTAACCTTCTCTTTCCAATCCCTCCACCAAAATGACTGAAAGTAAGGTTCTGTGTTTTTTGGGTTTGGTTTTTTTTCTTAAAAAACAATTGAATATCCTCAGCTGTTGTTTAAGAGCTAAGGTGGCACAGCTGAAATCACTCTGTTAGTGGAAGCCAGCTGATTAAATTCACAGCAATGGAAAGAAATATTGCCATGTGGTAAAGGGGTGAACACTTTGCTATAACAGGGTTAAAGAATGACTTTTTCCAATGTCTAGTGTAACAAAATACTGGGTTTTTCTGCTAAGCAGATACATGATACAGAGAATAGTCCTAATTTACAGAGAAATTTGTATGTCTCTTTTAGTACAGTTTTTACCATCTATTCTGTTTGTGCTTTGGTGGACACCTAGTAAATGTTCTGTGAAAATGTACTTACTGACTGAAACATTTTCCCTGGAAGTACATATGTGGAGGATATGCTCAAGAAATAAAGGTTCAATAGGAAAAGAATGTTTACTTCTCTAACTCTGCTATACTGAGATAATGTGCCCAACTCCTTATTTTTAACTGAAAATAATGCCAACATATTTTAAAGGTTCTTTCATTTTTAGAATTGTTTAAACTTATTAAAAATAGCTTCTACATGAACAGATTTTTTAAAAAGTAAATCTATAGTGTGCTATTGAAATCTGTATGAAGTAATTCCTAGCATGCTATATATTACTTAAGTATAGTGGTGGTTTTCCTGCCTGAAACAATTGAAGGAAATCTCGATAATAAATCATTCTCACTGCTATTTTAAAATGCAAAGCTTCACTCAGGAATTCTTGCCATGTGTTATTTACAAAGAAAGTGAGAGGTGCCTACTGTGAACCAAGTAGAAAGAAATCCAAGTCATTTTGTGCAATTTAGAAAATATAGTTGTATATTGCATATGCTTGCTGCATATGCTTGCTGAAGCAAGTCTAGTGACGTGTAATAATTTATTTTTCTACGCTACTAAGCATTAGGAATGAAAAAAATTTAAATTAGGCTTTCTTTTGTAGATTTAACTATCTTGTACATATTTTTAAAACCGGACTGTCACTTCTCAAATTGTTCACTGAATTAGTTTAATTGTTTATTTAGGTAACATCATGGTACAAGAAAAACATCAGAGATTACTTTCACAAGCAAAACTTGGGCTCATCTTTATTGGAAAATGAAGAGTTACTTCAAGAACTTGAAGAAATGGAAGTCAAAGTGAAAGTAAGAAATACGATAATTGGTGAAGCAACTTCAAAAATTAGTAGCAAAATATGAACTCAGGCATTTAATAAACACATATAGGAGGAGATACTTGGTATGTGTATGTAAGATACATATTCTTATGTATCTGACTGAGAATTTTTTTACCTTGTTTTAATGCAGGCCTCCATGTTTCTTAGTGTTTTTCTCATTTAAAACTTTAAAAGCTATTGATAATATGAAAAATGTTGTTCAGTTTTTTTTCAATTAGGTGATCAAGTTGCAGACTGGTAGTTTATAAAGTAAGCAGTATTGCAAAAAATGCAAACAGTTTTATTAGACTATTACCAAAGCTTAATGTTCATAAAGGATAAAAAGCCAGCCACTTGTACCATAATGCATTGTCACTGAACTCTGTACATAATTGGTAGATGTATCTGCCCGTTGATTTATTGGAAATGAAAGTAAGTAAAAATACTATTTTCATTGTGAATATTGGTTTTCCAGAGAATAAATCTGTCGGGATCATTCATAAAAGCAAGATGGGATTAAAGAAAATGTTGATATGTGTATATATAAGAGATATTTTTATTATGTATATTGCATATATTTATAATCTTTTTTTAGGTACCTCAATTGTGCTATCATCCGGTAAGTGCTGTTGCTGGGTCAGGATTATTCCTCACTCTACCATTTTCAAGTAATAGTATTTGGATAGCCCAGATGACCAGGCAGGCCTTTTTCATCCCAAAACTGTTCCAGTACAAACAAGTCTTTTTAAAGGCTGCTGTGTTGATAGTGACTACCAGGTTTATGATTGTTCATGGTTATGTTTCCTTGTAAGCTTTGTAGTTACATCTCATGTGTTTGCCTATTTGCACAGTTCGCAGTTAACTGTTTCTGGGTTGTCGTATAAACAGAATACAACAATATTTCTGATGCTTTTCCAAGCAGCATGTCAGAAAACACATTCTCTTCATTTAGGGAACGTGAGCTTAAGAGATTAAATTCTGCTTCAAAGCAGTAACAGACCTGGCACAAGGAAAGCAGAAGATAAATAGTAAATAAGTTAAGCTGTGGGATATTTTGAGAGAAATAGGGACCCACAGAAATGTTTGAGGTGTCATGAAGTGTTGCTGAAAAATACATATATTTACACTTAATTGGCTTGTGGTTTAAATGCTGCTTTATCTACTATATGGATCATGATCTGAAGTCAAATTGATGTGTTTCAAGGTTTTCTCAGCTTAACCCTAGAATAATCCACTGAAGACACTTTTATGCAACTTCTCAGGTTTTAACCCAATGGCAGAATTTAGAAGTAAGAAATGTCTATGATATAGACCAAAAAAGCTCATTTAAACCATAATAGTTGTTTAACAACATGAGAAAGTTGTAGGTATTACACTTTTTTTTTTTTTCAGGCTCGTGGTAGATATTTTTGAAAGCAGAAGAAGTTAAAAACTTTTACTATAAAGCCACAATCATTTTACTTCATCAATTCTAACACTCGTGAAAAATGTCTGATTAATCAAGGAATCTAGAAAGAGCTTGCCAAATGGAACAGTGGAAGAAAGTATTTGAGCAAGTGTTTAAAAGCCATAATACTGTTAGGAAAACTAAGAGCAGTGATGTGAGCTAAGGAGACACATTGAGTATAAGGACATAGAATACAACATGTCTTTCATAGGTCAGAGGAATTCACAATAATTTCTTGACAAATTTAAGATTTAAGGTAATAGCAGAATTTGTTCCTTTCAGAAAAATCAAGTAATAAATATTTTAGCCCTGACTGACAGATTTTTTACAAATGTAACATGTAGAAGCCAGGAGGACAGAAAAAAACTGACAAAGATTTTTCTACTCAGTTTGTGTGCCCTGTTGATGGAAAATATAGGGGTTTTTTTTAATTTATAGGAACATTTCCTTGTAAATACAAAGTTGAAAATAAAATTGTAGCTAGCTGTTTTGTAGAAAATTAACAAATTTTGAGTAATGATCAAATAAGATAGCAGATGAGTCTAAATTTATTAACCTCAGAGAATGTGCAAGGCTGTAATGTTCCTAGAATATTGTAAGCTATAAATTAGTATATTAAATTGGGCATGTGTGAATGTTTAGATAAGAAGCATACCTCAGTATATATGAGGCAGAGTTTAACCTGTGCTTCAAGATCACCTAAAAGCTGGTACTGGACACCCTGTGCCAAACAGATTTATGAGTGTTACAGTGAAATCCTCTTAAAGGAATAATTTTGCTACATGTTGAGTAGTTTTCTTATAATTAATCTTGCCTGCTGTAATTATATGTTGCGTTACACCAGAACAATTCAGAACTTTATTCAGTTTTTCTGTCTGCTTCTAAGCTAGCTATAGACAATTTCCTTTCCAGTTTCATTAAAATACTTTTTTTTCATTCTTGCATAAAATACTATTTTTAATTATTACTCAAATAGTGTATAATTACTTAAGTGAGGATCCACATATTACTTATGTGAGGATCCACATATTTAGCTGCACTTTCTTTGCTTTTCTTCTTTTGTTATTACTAGCTCCCAACAGCAGTGTAATTTTCTTATTCACACTGACATCTGTGTGTTTAAGTGTAAGTGAAATTTTGATTAGAATCTGATCCTGGAATGCATTTGGTACCAGTCATGCCAGCTGCATGTATTGGAAGATGATGGACATTGTGATGCTGATAGAACTGGATGTCAGAAGTCCACACCTTATTCATAAATAGGCCAGTTAAGCTGTGTGTATGAAGAGAACTCTTTATTGTTTTTTTATCAAATAAATTCTTCAGGTAAAAAGGAACAAATACAGCACAGACGGTAATTATCCTCAAAATCCTCATTCTTGTTGAATATTACTTAGAGCAGAGACACAAAGACGGGACTTTATGAAAGCAGAATTGTGTATTAAGTAATACAGTGCAGGATTTCACTTAATTAAAAGTACAAGCTGAAGATTATTGCATTCAGATCTCAGAAATTGTAATTATTTTAGTTTGAAAAAAAAACCACAAAAAAACAAAGAAATCCAGAAAGATTTTGCTATTGGTGTTTATCAGTATTAGACACAATGAAAAAAAACAGAAAAAATCCCCCACTTTTATTGTGCCCTAGATTAATCTCTTTCTATTTCATTAGGGAGTTGAAATTGTCCAGTTCAAGTCCTCAAGGAATACATATATGGGGGTTTGTTTGTTTCCTTGGGAACTGGTGCAGTTTCATTACAGGACATTCCAAAACAACAGTATTTTTTATAAGCATATAAGGCATTACAATTCAAGTACTTGTTTTTGGAAGACCTGAACTTGAAAAATCTGAGAAAGCTTTTCATAAGTGTTCCCTTATGGAAGGAGAGAAGGGTTTAATATGAGTGAGGCATACAGTGCAGATATGTTGAAGTATAACCAGAACTTAGTTCTCGATGGAATTCTGGAATTCTGACACATTTCTTTTTCAAAATGAAACAAAGCTAAATTGGTTGAAATACATGGAGTCAGTTTTCTTGTCAAGCCACTTAAAATCTGTTTATAATGTTTTAATACTATAGAATAGTTTATGCTGGCTTTTTAAAAATTTGGTAATACCATAACTAAAGTTAAAAACAAAAGTTGATTTAAGATGAGAAAGCTAAATAAGGCATTAATGCAGATCTGTAGATTCTTAACAGTTGCTTAGGTCTTCCGTGGCGGTCCTCTTATATTTTATTAATGTCACAGTTTGACTGTTCAAACCAGGACAATTAGCATGAAGTCTTTTTTACATATTTCTCCTCAAAAATCTTACTTACTACCTAAATGAGCTGTAATATCCTTTTAAATTGTTTTTAATTCAATGAAAATTTGATTGTTAAAAATCTTGTCTTGAGTCTCAGTAATCATACAAAATATGTAACCTTTTTCCCCCTCAACTTTGCTAAAATATTTTTTTATAATCTGCAGCAGTTAGTACCACAGACTAATTCACACAGAAAGATTCATTACTTAATACTCCCTGGTAGTTGTTTTTTGGGAGAGAATATTTTTATATAACCAATGATTCTGAGACTATTACTTTTCTATGTATTGACATCACACTAGGCACCACAATTCCTATTTTCATGGGCTTGTTCATATTTTAAAATTCTTTTTGTTATCCATGTCAATACCCTCATACCTGTACAGGCATGGTTTTGAATGCCAGTGTTTTCCATTTTGAGGTGACCTGTGAGTAATAAGAGAACTTTCTTGAATTATTCAAGTTAATCCAGAATGCAGCAAGGAAATTAGTCCTTTCTGATAGAATTGCCATATACCATTTAAGCTTGGCCATGTTGAACAACGAGTGTATTGGGAATTTTAGGGTGTGTCTCACTTGCAGGTTGTTGGTCCAGATCTAGTTCATACCAATAGGGAGAGAGAGGTAACTGTATCTGGTGGAGAAGTCTATATAAAATAAATTGCTAATCTTTTTGAACAAGTGTTTAACCATACCAGTTGTCACAATGGACAATGTCAGAAGAGGAATGTACTGAACTACACAGACCTGAATAGGTCTGCTCCTGCTTCCTGTACTTCAAAGAAGGATAAAGTTTTTCCCAGCAGACATAGTAGCAGCTGCTACTTCTAGTACTGCCTCCTATATCAAGGAACACAGAGTGCCACCATTGAAAACTCTTGCTAAAACCATCATTTGCTAGGAAATCCCTCTTAGTAGAAATCCTGCTTTAAATGGTGATAATCTTCTGTTCTATAAATGTGATATGTTTTTTCCAGTATTTATATTATAATTGGGCAGGCATATTACTTTTCTATGTGCAATAGTTGAAAATGGGATTTCTCCTGTTAGGAATGGAATTCCACTGTGGAACAACTAGAAGCTGAAGCACTTAAGATCCTGTTTGCAGAGGACTATACAGAAAAAGAACATCTGAAGTTTTCAAATCAGAAAATGTGTCTGTTGAGAGAAGAGGTGTGCTTCCATATGGAAGAAAGGAAAGCCCTGCTACAGGAGGCCAATGACTTTTTTCGTACTGCTGGCAAGGTTGGTAAGAGATCAAGTCTAATTATAATGTGATAATACAACCGTGCTCTCGAAGTCTTATGAGGGATTGTGCAAACAGTTTGCTAAACAATTTGGAATGGAAAACTGCAAATCTGGTTACCCTTTAATATGACATTTTGCCTCAAACTTCTTCCAAAATGGCAAGTGCATTTATATGTATATATATATATATATTAAGAATAATAATTTTACATGCTCATATTTATTTGAACTTTTGTTGAATTTCACCTATGTTCTTCTGTAAAGTCAATATCACATTTGAAGAAATGTCAACTATTAACCATCCATTGGTCATCTATATATCTAAAAGAATACATATGCAATATTGACAACAGGTGCGCTTTTTTTTGCAGGTACTTGAAGGTCTTGAAGGTGTTGAGAATTACCTTAAAATCTTTAATTCAGAAGGCTTACATTTACCTATCTTGACAATTAAGTATGAGGAATTACATCAAACAATTAAAGATTGCACAGCAAGTACTTTGCAAAAGGGACAAACTTTAGTTAACAAAGCAGGTTCTCACAGGTATTCCCTCCATTTTAGCATATCTGCTGCATTTCTTAATGTCTGCCTGTTGCTTTATAGCTAGACTAGAATCAGACTGCATTTAGAGCCTGTGTAGTTAACTAAGAATGTGTGCATTTAAATTACCAAAATTATCTCAATTATATCCCATTTTGAAGGGGACTGCCTCAATATTCAGATTTTTAATTACTTTCCTGATATTAAATGTCCAAAGTTATAAGAGAAGCCAGTACTTTGTAAATTGACATTGTCTTTTCTCCTGTTATAACAGCATCTTTAAATAAGTGTTGACTTAGAAGGTTTAGGACATTCTTTTTTAAGCTAAACACTGAAATATTTTAAAGTCTAAAGAAAACATTATTTTTGAAGTAGAAGTGATATGCCACGTATCTTTACTCTTTTAAGGCTGTTTCACTTGTGGTTTTAGTCTTTAGATAGTGTAACTAAAGTCAGAATTACTTGTGAAATTAGGTATTTCTCAGTGAATCAGGTTATCTGGCATGTGAGGCTAACTTCAGCACTGGTGATAATTTGTCTTGAAATGTCATTCGTGTGTTTTACTCATAATTTTTTAATTCATTTTACTATTTGTCTTGGTTATTTTTCTTTTAAGGGTTATAGTTTAAAATTCCTAAGTTACTTGTCACACAAATAAATTGAGATTGTGTTTTTTTAAAAATCATTATCATCTTGATTGTTGAGCAAAAATGAGAATTAACAACAGTTCTACTTTTCTGTTTTAGCTCTTGGGTGACAGAAATTCAGAAAATGATGGAATATGTTAAAAAAAATGTAGATAAATTCATCAGACAGTGTCCAGATTACAAAGAATTTACTTTAAAGAAACAACAATGGACTTTGTCACTTGAAGATCATCTAAATAAGGTACATCATAACATGTCATCTTCTTAATTCATTTACAAACAGTGCATTGGTTTTCCATAGTTTAGGTGTGTGAATATTAAAGGTTACTCAAATGATTACGAAAAATATCTTGGTTTGTTAGAGTGCGCAGTTCTAGTTAGAATGCTGAATGCTGTTATGAGCACAAGTGAACTTAGAGCTGTTCTGAAAAATGCAGCTGTTTCTATGAAAACATTTTACCAGTATTCTTCAATAAAACATGGGTTTAATTTCTTTTTTTAGAAAAGAAGTGAGCAGTCAGGACTGTGACCTGCATGCAAGTTTCCTATACTGTTTATGTCACATTTGGCTGAAGACAAGAATTGTGGCAAATTGAGAGTTAATAAGTAAAAAACCAAACCAACCACAACACAGCATAATAGAAGTATTTGTGCCAAGTTTGTAATACCTAGATTATAATGCAGTTGTGCCTTATTGAAGTTACAAGCCTAGGATACTTAAGAAAAAGGAAAGCACTATTAACAAAATTAAAGCAAATAGAGGTTTTGTTTTTCTCAAATTCTGACTATAACTGTTGTGAGTTTCTTAGAAGAAACAGTAGAAATTTCTTCCCTTATATTTTCATTCCTGAGTGTCTCTGATTATACGAAGTACATAAGCTAAGCATTATCAGAACAGCATTACTTCTGTTTTTTCTATACAAAGTGATGTTTTACACTGGTTTTTATATTAGTGGTTTAAATTAATGATATCAATAATGCTCTTAAAGGTGTCGCAGTCAATTAAAAAAATCACCCAAATGCTTGCAGTTGGTATGGAAATTGGTTCCTATTTGTCTGAGTCAGAAAGAGTTTTAAACAAACACCTTGAACTGGCCAAACAAACAAAGGTAAGAAAAAGAAGCTTTAATAAAATGTTAAGTACTTCTAGAAACAAAATGCATTCTGTATGTAAATCAATAAGGGCAGAGGCTGAGAGTTTCTTATGTATTCTTGGAAAGAAAATAGGTCTGTTGTTTAGTTTAAGACTAATAACAAACAAAACCACAGGTAATGTTAAGAGTCCATCCTTATTTCATTGTTTATCCACATTGTTTCTATCTCATCATATTATTTATTACTACCTCAAGGTCCTCATATCAACCCTAGATTGGAACACTGAGGCAGCAAGTTTAAAAATTGTCTATACAGTCAGAGGCATGGATAACCCTTCTTATGGTTTATTATGCTAAATAAAAGGGATGAATCAGCAAAAAAGAAAAAAGTTCTTCCCAGGTGGAGAACTTCAAAGAGGGTTGTAAAGTTGCCATCAGGGAATGCAACCATGATATGAAACTGATGCAGCACGCAGCTCTGTAACACAGTTAGGCTGTTTTTAAGTCATGTCCAGCGCCTTTCCTACTTATGTAGCAATATTGCAGTACCTGATAGTGGCTTAAAACCACTTGAATACCCTCTGTGGTCTTGACACAGGTGCATATTTCATGGCTAAGCTGAACAATGTAGCAGTATGTATTTTAGGAGTTCTTAAAACTCCATTACTCCTTTTTTTAAAAATTTGTTTAAAGAAATAATTTATGGAACCCAAGAGCTGGATCTGTCTGTGGAAATAAAATTAACTTTAAAGTAATCCTGGAGACCACATGGAATATAAAAATTAGGTCTATGCTATTTATTAAGGAGAGAATATCAGTTCTGGCTATCAATGTTCCCATATGGAACACTTCTTTTGTTTTCAAGTGAAGTAATTTACTTAATCTGAACAGTGAGATTCCTACTTTTTTTTGTTTCCATTCAAAACAGATATTTTAATAACTACATCCATTGTTTTTAGTGTCAAAATATCAAAGGAAAGAAATCGGTATTTTCAGGATATGGTGTCTGTTCTGAGTTCTCCTTCAGCTAAGAAATTGACATATGAAGGCAATACTACTGAAAAGTAACAATGTGATATCAATATTGACAAGTCCTTTTCAGTAACTGTGTATATTGATTGTTCTGTGCTTTCATTCTCAAAGGAAACTTCACATGAACTGGAAGCAGCTGAGAGAATCATCAACAATATGGAAGAATTTGTACCTGAGCAGGTGGTAGCTTTTTCCAGCAGAATTGACCTTCTGAATGAAGAACTGAAAACAATTGAAAAAATTACTAATTCAAAACTAGAAATTCTAGAAACTTATGTGGCTTTTTTAAAGTCATCTGTGGAGGTACAGGTTACTTGATTACTCTCTGACTAGACTGTGAAAATCCTACAAGTGAAAAATGTGCTTTTAGCTAGCTACATCCTCTAGATGCTGTGCCGTGGAAACACTGCAAGTCTTTGTAAGCTCCTTTCTACTTTAAAGGAGATCTGTTTTATCAGGGCAAGGAGCCCTGATCATTGAACTTGCATCAACATAATGACTAGTACATGTACAGATTTTCTACTGGTTTAAAACACCATTGTAGGAAATATAAATTAATTTTTACTTTCTCCTTTTTACATGCACTTTCTTATTGTATACATACTAAAAAGGTTTGTTTGTGTACTCTGACTCTTAAATTTTGATTTTGCTTTAATAATTTCTAAAATGTTTCACATATTTTATCATAGGTATTTATTGCTGACTTGCTTTATTTCCACTGAAGTGCTGAAGGGGTTTAAAATGAAATATAAACCAAGCCTAGCTGAAATAATAATCAATTCAATACCAACATATTTTTATTAGCTGCACTAATGATGCCCAGGGAAGTTATTTCCCATTTTTATGTAATGCTTGTTTTAAGATTCTACACACAGTTGTTCTTTTTACATTTAGAAAGAAATGTGGATGGCATGGAACCTATCAGATAAAATTAGCCATAGGATTTATTTATTTGAAGATAAACTGCCAAAAATTTGTGTTGTCTCTATTTCCAATTATTGCTAACTTCAGTTACTTCATATTAGACATATCTGTGGAAATCATTGCATTGATATATTGTAGTATCTGTGTAATGATATGTGACAGAAATTGAACAAATTTCTGCTACCTGTCTGCCATCTACTGGTTTACAGATTTTTAAAAACTTTTTAATTATATAGTGTTTGTATAGATTTTAGGGAAGATGATAGATCTTAAAAACTGGAGAAGATTCAAACTGCTATTCAATTTTATCATGTTTGTATACCTTCTATTTGTAGCAGTTCAGTTTTTCTTTTTTTATGTCTCTGTAGGTGAATGATGACATTCAAAATCTGAAGGAGTTCTATAATTCAAAACCAGTGCAAATAAACAGGGAGGCTGAAAATAAAATTGCAATGGAGTCAGCTAATATGCAGTGGCAAGAGGCTATAAAGAAGATTTTTTCCACCCAAAACATGGGTTGCAGTTTTCTTAATTTAGTAAATGTGGTGAGCATAATCTGATAAACTTTACTGAACATTTGATGGTTGCCTGTGATGAAGTCTAATCCTAGTTCTGTGGTTGATGGTTTGTAATTTTTTGGGTACCTAGTTTTAAAGGGGCTAATGCTACTATATACTTTTAAAACAGGAAAGTACTATTTGTGTGCTCATATCATTATCAGTAAGACTTTTTTTTTGTGATTAACAATGATAGAGACCTTCATAAATGATCCAGTACATATGTACAAGTATATTATATGCACATATATGTTTTGTTCATGTTGGAAAGCAGCATATGTATTAATTTGCTTCCACTAAAAGGCAGTCTTCACTAATTAAGTATATTAAGTTCTTCTAAAGAAATAGGTGCTAGACCTACTTCGTTGCATAAAAACTAGCCTGGTGTCTACATTCTGCCTTGGGTTCAGCTGCATGCACCTAGGCATCCTTATCTAATTTTCCAGCACCCCTTCATGAGATAATAGTTTGAGATGTGCAATCAAGTAATTCTCTAAGCCACTCCTTCTAAACTGATCCCAATTAAAGCAGACAGCCTGGATACCCACCTCTTCTTTCTGTTTTTATAGGACAGGCTGGGGAGCAGTTACATTATGGTGTGAAGGGGGAGCTGGTGTTGGTAACACAGCACAGCATGCAAGATGAGGTGGAAAAACCTAGTTAAGGAGAGAAAATGCTCAGGCAGTTAGTGTGAGCTAAAGTGTGTATTGTCACAGCTGGATGCAGTCCAGTATAGATGAAACAGTGTAAACAGAAGCTGAATATGTATGAGCATGGGATTGCACTGCAGTCAAAGTCTAAACTTGTCTTCGGATGTTGTCTCTCTAAAGATGTGGAAGTGTGTTGCCACCATATTTTTTGCTTCTCTGTTCTTTTATTCTTAGGTTGTAGCTTTTAAGTACCTCGATGATTCAGATCATACAAGTAATTTATAAACACAGCTTCTCTTAGAAGAAAAATTCTGAAATGAGGGAAGCAGAAGCAGCATTACCCAGTTTTGTGGTGTTTCTGATACGGGCTCTGTTAAAAAGAGGAAAAAAATGTTTTCAAATGTTAAACACTTTATCCCTCCCATGCTTCAATGCTTCTTCAGTTAGAATACAAAGGAGTGGTCTTTTCTTCATCTGCTTTACTTTCTGGTTGTTATTTCCAGAAGGCCATTTTGGGTAGTTTTGTCTGTTCAGAAATTGCCTTATTGTGTATGAGCATTGAGCAGCTATCAGATAGCAGTAAGTCAGTCATTATGGGCTTGTTCTACGTTTTAAACTTTATTGTTAGCCATGTCTTCAGTATGCAAATTCTGTTGTTCTGTGCCTCTTTTGAAGAGAACAGTGTATTTAAAGACACCTAGAGTACCAGAAATTTTCAAAGAAGTCATGCTAGAATAGATGTTTTTAATTAGGTTTTGTTGAGACTTTATTATGATGTTTTAATTGTATTTCTAAAAAATATGTTGGAAAAAAGCATATCTGTTTATTTGCCAGGTAAATGAGAGTTTAATATTGAAAGTAGAAAAATCTGTACAAGTAACAGAAGATATCATTGTCAATCTGAGTAAAGAAAAGAAAGAGCTGACTGATCTTTGGGCAATCTGCAATTTTAAAATTACTCAAGTAAAACCTGTCCATCAACAGCACCAAATATTTAAAGAGCAACTAAAAATGGTAAGAAAAATAGTAAGAAGGCAATTGTGTCAAATATTTCCAGATTCTTATTTGGTTCCTATTATTTAAGCAAGAGAGATGATCGGGAAGATACTTGTCCATAATCTAGTCTGCCATTCAGATAGTTATCAAGAAACATGAAAGCTTTTAATCTTTTTTGTACTTATTGAAATGCTTAAAAGTCAAAGTTCCCACTTCAAGTTTTAAGTATTAATCAAGACAATATACGATAATCATAAAACATAAATTAGTCAACTTCAGAATATAATTTTTAAATTTTTAAATTTTTTTTTTATTTACTAGTAATCTTAATGAAGTTTACTAACAGTATTTGAGTATCTTGTTTAGGGAGGGTTCTGGTTATGACTTGCGATTTGAGTGTAAATTTATTTTTTTTAAAACTTACTACAGATAAAACACTGAACTCTTTGATTATCTTTTAGACTACCCATGGATTCGAAATTCTTCAAGAGGCACTTCAGCTTGCAGCAACAGTTGACCTTGGAAGCGACCTTTTTATTGTTTTGGAACTACAAAAAAAGCTTAACCAAATGAAACCAGAGTATCAGGTAAGAAATCAAGCTAGTTAAGTGCACAGTGGATCAAAAGCTCTTTTTCGTACAGTAAAAATTCAAATTCACATTGACAGTGTTTTGTATTTTACATTACTTTTCTAGAAAGAAGGGTTTGTATGTGTTTATAAGGTAAAGGAGAAGATATTTTTTCCTTCAGTGTTTGGAAGAATATCTTGTGTTATCTGTGTATTAAGGTAACACAAACATTGGGGTGGTGGAAGTACAAGGAGAGCATCATACTTTTAAATTAGAGCTGGTCAGAGGCTGAGGAATGTCATACTGAGCATCCTGCCTCTTCTGAGTACTGTCTCTGAGTTTTGACAATCCAGTTGACCGTTTACCTGTAAGTCAGTTTGATTTGTTTTGACCCAGGCTGCTTCTGGGTGATAGTTGAGATTTATACCTAGCAAAAAGTAAATTATGTGGAGAGTGTTTTAAAGCACGTGACATTGATTTTTCCCCAAGACAATTTACCATTGTTAGGTAGCCACTTAAGAAAATATAAGGGAAAAATTGCAAATACATTTGTGTAATTTGAATAACTTTTCCTTTTTTTGCTAGCAACTGAATGCTGAGCTTGAGTACCTGGTAAAATTATTAGAATTGCCGAGCCAGAAGGAATTTTGTGTAAAAGAGAATTCTGAGAGAATTAGTGAGCTTATTCTTCTCCATCAAACAGTAGAGGACACGATGACAGCGTATGATGAGATTTTTAACAAGACAGTCAAATTCCATCACATTAAAAAAGAAGTGAGTATAATCTTTCAAAAGATACCTTCTTCCTATTGCAGCTAAACTCATTTTGGTGCCTGTTGTCTTCCTTTTTTTTTTTCCCCCTGAAAAACAACATTAACCTACCTGGTGAACAAAATCAAAATTTTGGATCTTAAACTGCATGAGATTTGGAGAATTTGACATTCAGACCTCAAGACAAATTAAATTACCTGAAACCATGTTAAAAAAGGGTAACACCTTATGGATCAGAAAGGATTGTAAGCTTCTTTTCACATTATTTTAAACAAACACCGATTTTCATTTTAATATATTCCAGCTGGAATGTCTATCAAAATCACAGGAACTGGATATTCCCAAAATATGTGAGGACCCTGAAAGTGTGCACCGTGTTAAAGCCTACCTTGCGAATGCTCAGGAGAAACATGCACATATCAGACAGCTGTATAAACTTCTTATTACCCAGGGAGTGGATATCTTGTCTGCAGTGCAGCAAATTGTGAGTAGATTTAGAATAATAAGTGATATGAAGGATGACTATGAAAGATGATTGGAGCTCGCTGACTGACTTCAGATATATGAAATATATTAATACTCTGAAAAAAAGAAATACAGAGCTTTAAGATTCTTTTAAAAGAAAGCAAAACATAAACCGTAAAACAGTTGATTGTGTTTAGATTTCTGCTGTTAAGAGTTTGCAGATATACAGCCATCAAAATAAATGAAACATGCAGGAATGGTGAGACTTATTCTTCAGTAGTCACTCCCACTATGAATTGCTTTTGCCAAGAGAATAGAAAAAAAAAAAATTGAATTTTTTTTTTTTAAATTTTAATGGTCTGTGAACAGCTCTGGACAAGACTGACATAGATTTG
>NW_009952974.1:14772458-14845797 GCF_000747805.2 Chaetura pelagica | reverse complement strand
AACCGCTCTGGAAAAGACTGACATAGATTGGAAACTGGGAGGAAATTAATATTAAAATATCAATACTTTTTGTACTCAAGTATTTTTTGTGCAGTTCAAGGCCCTGTTGGTGATTTCTTGAATGCTGTATCTATATATTGGACTCCTGCTATTTTGTAAAGTCTGTTTTGTGTGTTTATTTGTCTATAAAGAAAGGATAACAAAAGACCAAAAGGGAAATATAGTAGTATTGGTACTTTATTAGTGGATTCTAGACTGATTTGCATAGCAGAATGGATATAATTTAGATAGGACTTGTTTATTTAGGACAGGTTTGTCATTCTCCTGGTTTTTACTAAGGAGAAAGCAGATGATATGCTGACCCGTATAGATTTTCCACATTGCCAGCCTGCTTTTCAGTCTCCATAAATTGATTGAAAGCAGAAAGGAGCTAATCTCTCAGTTCTAAAGGCCTAGAGTAGGCCACAAAGTCTTTGCTCAAGAAGTCACCACGTGTGAGTTATGACTCTGATCCAGAACTGCTCCTCAGACTGCTAGTGACTGAAGCTGCTATACCTTGTTACAATGGAGTTGTAATAGTTTACTGTAGCCCATTGTGACTGACTATGCATGTTCTGCCTCAAAATGATTTTATTTTTAGATTGGCTAAATCAATACTATTCTTGAGTTTGTAAGTTTGTCTATCCACTGTATAGAGTTGCTTGAATGTTTCTGTGAAGAATCTGAAGCAGGAACTTGCTAGATTTGAGTGTGATAGCATTAACTGGAGCTCCAAAGCTGATAAATACGAGGAAGAACTCTCACAGTGTTTTCAACACTGCACCACTCAAGAGGAGATAAATGAGGTAAAACCCAACACATTATATGACTGTGAAAGGGGCTCTTGTGTTCTGTATTGCATGTTACTGTTTATCTTTCTCCTGAATGCTTCATAAACATATAGAAAACTTGATTTTCATTTACTAACAGCCTTTGGTCCACAGAGCAGCGATAATAATATGGTCCATAATTGTGCAGTTCAGGATTATAGCAAGTTGTTGGGTTGGCAATAAAGTGCTTTCACTGTACTAAGAGGACTTTCAGCTCTGTCAGCTTCATCTGAAATACATGAGTCTTCATATTTCCTTCTTATGAAGCTAAAGTTTCAAACAAAAGTAGAATTCATATATATTGCAGCTGTAAGGCTATTAGAAAGAACTTTCAGTCTTTTAATTAAAAGTTCAGAGTAATTTACTACTTAACAATTGGTTTATTTTTTTTTTAAACCCAAGATATGATACTTTAAAAACTGCTAGAAGTAAAGGAAATGTTCTTTTGTATACTAATATTAAAATTTAGCATTCTGGAACTTAGGAAAAATTACTTAGTTAATATGAGTATTAATATAGCATTGTAGTTGGCCAAGTAAAATTCCACTAACATCATAGCAGGTTGCACTGATGTCTCAACAAAAATTAATTTTGGAAAAACATTCCATAGAATGAATTTTCTCAGAATGATCCATTAAGAGGCATCAGTCTCCTGTGCTGTAACTTCTTGGTAGGAAACAGTAAGAGCAGCAGGTGGTATAGAAGAAGCACCCTGGCAGAGGGAACCATGCTGCAGAAGAGAATGAAAGCAAGAAGAACCTAAAAAAATGAGTCCCATTATGCTTTGCAGTGGCATGGGAGAAACAGAATATTTGAGGTTTGCACTAAAGTGTTCTAGTTTTTACTGAAAGCCCCTCAAATTTGCTGGAGAAAAGGGAAATGTTCATTGAATAGCCTGTATGTAAGGCTGGCAATTTTCAAAGACAGTGGTATATTAAATGAATCTCTTGTTTTTGTCCAGTGAGGATGAGATTATATAATGAGGGCAGGAGAATGTGACTGCTTTCTAAGAATTATTATTCTATTTTTATTACTTGTTATACTTCCAGTGAGAGCAGGAAAAAACCAATCTTACTTTCATTCTTGAACTGAAATGAAAAGTATGTCAGTGACACGTGTTATTCACCGCATGCCCTATATTGCAAAAATGTAACATTTTAGGTTCTCCTAGTTAGTGGACACCCTCTGCAAAATAATCACATAGCATATTTTCAATTACAATGTCAGTTATTTATTTACTCTGCTAAAAAGTTGAGAATGCCATGTTGGCTGGTTAAATTAAAACCTGTCATCCCCAGACCTGATTGAATCTTGAATGTAAACTAGCTGAAATACACTAATTAGTTGCATGGACACCTTTTTCTTTGGATTCCTTTTCTACTAGCGGTTAGCATAGAAGATATTTCCTAAACAGATACTTGGCTAATGTACCTGTATATTCATTAATCCACTGCCATTTTTATTATATTTTTTAATTATGTAGTTAAAGCTAATTCATTTAGGGATCAAGAAACCAGCCTCTGAACTACTTTGAGAATGTTAAATTTTGAGTATTCACTTCGGTATTTAAAGTTCCATTAGTTTTAACATCAGAAATTAGCCTGAGTATTGCTAATGTGTAGCAGACCTGTCTGAAATAGTGATTTCTTTACCATCTACTATGTCTAAGCAATTAAATATTTCATGTGCCAGCAGGAAGCAGCAGCTGTTCATAGCTGTCATATGGTAAAAAGCCAGCCACATAATTTAGTAGTGATTTACCAGTGTACAGAGCAAACTTTAAATCTGACTGGAAATATTCAGAATTCTACTGTAAATACTTAATTTACATTTAATGTGCTGAATGTAAGTGTGTGAATAAAGCATACGAGCGAGGGCATTGGTGATTAGGACTCACTGGTGATTGAAAATATACTTAGAGGACTTGGCCACCTCCCTGCATTTATAACATAACAGTGCTTCTATAAGAAGCATGGGAACAAATACTGACATTTACATCCAAGGATATACAATGTGAGTTTTGAAACAGTCTTGGAGTGGAGAAGACTAAAAGGCATGCCTTTTGTGTGCTTTCTGTAATTTAAAGAGCATTTGCAAAGGTCATATAAGGGATTTTGCGCTCTACATCTTTGAATGGTATGAAGAAAAGCCATATGTATTTTGAGATCTATTTGGGCTTCCTCTTTCAGTAACTTGCTTGGGCAGCAGCCTCTGCACTGCCTTACATGAGTCTCTCTTTATGAAACTAGCTTAATACTATACTCAATCTGTTTGTGTGATTATAATTGATACAGTTATTTACATAAGGCAACTTTTGCAATGAAGCAGCCTTTTCCTTAAAAATTACATTTATGCATATCTGCACAAAACTTGCAACAGAAGAGTAACATCCTGAAGTAGGTTCTCAGCTCTC
The DNA here is from genome assembly GCF_000747805.2 of Chaetura pelagica. NCBI lineage: Eukaryota > Metazoa > Chordata > Aves > Apodiformes > Apodidae > Chaetura > Chaetura pelagica. The sequence goes on along the minus strand of NW_009952974.1, from coordinate 14,842,515 downwards.
CCCAGTCATAGCACTTCTATCCTCTTCATCATGTCAATGTTTATGCACTCATGGTGGTACTTAGCACGTTTCTCAGCTTGTAATTTATTTGGAATGCTGTCCCAGAATTAATAATTAATGACTTGAACAGCACTTTTTCTTACCTTCCATTTTCTGGCTGGCTTTGCTTTGGTCTGTAATTTAATTTTTGCCACTTTGCAAATGTATTTTCAGCAACCTGCTTTTGTGGGTTATTTTGATTGTTAGTGCTAGTAAATTTTTTTATGGGAAAGGGAAGGGTAAGTGGCTAGCAACACTGAAATACCTCCTAGAGTGGCTTAGACAGGAATCAAAGCATTTTACTTGAGTTGTACTGTTAACAAAATCATGTTTAGAGCAGCTTTATAACTTGATTTTTCTATGTATTTTTAAGCTGCGTCATAAAGCAGAGGAATTGTAGCTAACTCAAGCCCCTCCTCTCCACAATCATTCTCCACCCCTGACAGGCCAACTATAGTTAGGAACAGCTGCCTGACTAATGACTATGACACAATGGATGCATTACAAAGTTCCATTAACATTTGGGCTGAAGTCACTGAAGTGTATTGGGGTGTATAGTTCCTTTAGTATTTCTCATCTAATTTTGCAGAAAATTAAGGAAAACTGATATGTGTTTAGATTTCTAAAAATTGATGGCTGTATGTCATCCTGGGTGCAACTGTTGGTGATAACTGGAGTTGTACATCACCTCTCAAACTGCATGTACACAAGTCTGAGCTGAATCTGGTTTTTCCACTGAGGCTGAAAGAGAAGACTGACAGCAGCTGCAGACCTTTGACACATGAGCCATCATATCTGAAACAAGGCGATCTAATTTCACATACTGCTATGAGGAGAGCTCCTGGTCTTCTAAATGATCACTAGCATGTGTACGTGCATAAGCCAGTGAAATAAACTAAAATAAACTCTTGCTCATCTCTTCCTCAAAATTAAACCAGCAAGTAAAGCTCTCATGTTCTGAATGCAGAATATCATTCTGCTGAAGTGGTTTTATTAAGAGAGCTTTTTGATAGATTATATTATTCTTTGTACTTATAAAAGTACGAAGAGGTTAAACTAATTGAATATCACAATGCTGATGATAGAATTCCCTTCCTTTCCATTACAGTGAGTGAAAACCATCTGTCTATTCACTGCTGAAATAGTTTAGCAACATCCCACTAGATGAAATGAAAATGAAGAATATATCCCTTGATGTATTGATGTTAGTTTGTAGTAGTAGTTGTTATTATCATTATTAATTTACTGGCTGTTCCAATAACAGGAACTGCAAAGTGAGCATTCATCACATCTTGGATTCTTTGGCAGGAACAGGGACAGGGCAAAGTCTGTAGGACTTTTAATATTAAAAAAGCCTCTAATATGTTAACCAAATATCAAACTGTGTGTGTGGTCTGAACTTGTTTCCACTGGTCAACTAAGTTAAGCTCTTTTCATTTCTGTGGCAGGAGGAACAGACCATAAAAGCATTAGAACTGCTGCATTATTTTTAGTTCAGTTCCTTTAGATAAATGTAAGTTTAAACAATTTATTCTACGTTCCCCTAAAAGCAAAAGATTGTTAACTCAAAGAGTATGAAATTTTCAAAAATAATATTCCAGTTTATATTCTTCCATTTCAAATTTTATGAATTAATTATAAGTAATTTGAAAATGTGATAATGGGATTGCAGTTTAATTGCAATTAAGTTGCAAGTAAAATAGTATTTTTTTTTAGGTACTAGAAGCATGTTTTAAGCAGGTTTTTTACTTGTTTAGTTCTTATATCTGCTGCTTAAAGTCGTTAAAAACTGACTGCAATATCTAAAAAGATTTTTTTGCAGTTGCAAAATAAAACTGAAAATGACAGCTTTCAGAGAAAATATATTGAAAAAAATATACTTAAAATAGTCTTTTAAAGATAACTTGGCTGCCTCTGCATGTTGTACTTATTTGTATAACTACTAGTGCAAACAATGACGTGTAGTTTATTAAGAGCACACTTGCAAGAGGTAATTAAAGCATGCAGGTAATTGTCATTGGGAAAAAATAATAAAGAGAATATATCAATCCTATATTACGACTAGTTCCTATGATAAATGAACAGTATTTAAAAAGTTATGTTATTACATGACGCTTTTTTGATATGTACTAAACTCATTCTAGTAAACTAGCAATGCATCTGATCCATAGGTATAAAAATGAAAGTGTATCTACCTAGAGCTTGATCAGTGTCATTCCAGTAATTCTGGATTTTAAAATACTTTGTGGATTGAAAAAAATTAGCTACACTCCATCGAAGGCGCAAAAGAGTTTTACAGCAAATTTAGGATAACTGAATTTAGTAGTAGTTAGCTCACGTAAGTCCATCTGCAAAGTCTTAAAAGGCATGGAAGCCTTATAATCAGAACTAGTAGTTCATCCTGTTTTATATTATTGTAAGAATAATTTCCCCTGATATTGAGCTTGCTGCGCCATGTCAGTGCTAGCTGGTAATAATACTCTCACATGGAACCAGATCTTTCTAGCTGTTGTTGTGCAAGGTTTTCTTTGTGTTAAAATCTTTCTGCTACCATACTTGTAGAAGAGTTACTCGAAAGTCAGGTACTCATGTAGTCTACATTCTAATCCTGCAAAGAGCTGGATTCATCTTTGTATGCTGTGAATAATCATACTATGATGTTTGGACTAGGACTGTGTATAGAATTAAGCTGCTGTGTAACTTCCTTTTAGAAGCAGGGCTTCTGAAAATGGACAGGAAAAAACCCCAAGAAAAATAGAGTATGACTTAAACTAAGTGTTGTATTGTAGGAGAAAAGTACTATGAATAAATACAAATCTACTTGCCCAGCCCCAGTAAACAATGTTTTTTCTGGAAACTAAGGATGGGTATACATTTGTATGGCTACCATTTCCACTGCATAGGCTGGACTATGTGAAGGACATCTGCCTCTAGTTAATGTCAATGAAACCTCTTAGACAGGATGTTTTAATAGATACTCTGAGCAAGGATGTCATCTTTTGCCTCAATTCTTTCACTTCTGGATATAATACTCAGTATTCAGAATGCAAAAAAACCTTGTTTTAGTAAGATAATGATTTCCCACTACTGGACAGTGATTATCAGGAAATAACATTGCTTTATGAGATGGCACAGTATTAGTAATTTCTGTATTACATTTTCAGTGTTTAGATTCTAGTCTATTAAACAGCTCCTGAAAAAACCTAAATTGAAGTGTGCTGGTTTATTTTTACTAACAAATATTCTTACTCTGTTTTAGTTCAGAGAATCATTTAAGGATCTCAAAAAGAAATTCAACAATTTGAAGTTTAACTATATGAAGAAAACAGAAAGAGCTCGAAATTTGAAAGTACTTAAAATACAGATTCAGCAAGTTGATACATATGCAGAGAAAATACAGGTAATATTAATCAGAAATTCTTACTTCAAAGACTCCAATAACCTTTTTAGTTGCCAGTCAGAACTAGCACTTTTGTTTTGCTTGCCCTGACAGATTGTTCTTTCACAACTTTTTTCTTCAAAATTTCAGTAGCTTCTATGGTTTTATTTTTGCTATTTCTCTTGCTGTCATTAAGTATTTCTTTTCCTTTTTTTTCTTTTTCTTCTTTTTTTTTTTTTTTTTTTGCTTGGCAATTTCACCCACAAATCTAAGTTTAAGTCACAGAATCATTGAGGTTGAAAAGGATGTCCGGAGATCATCTGGTCAAAAGTTCTTCCTCAGAGCAGGGTAAACTACAAAAGGTTGCTGTATGTCACATCCAGTTGAGTTTTGTATGTCTCCAAAGGTGAGACTCCACAACCTCTGTGGGCAAGCTGTTCCACCCTCAGAGTGGAAGCAGTGATCTGTTTGGGGTTTTTTTGATTAAGCAGAATTTCCTGTATTTCATTTGGGTCCCTTGCCTCATGTCTTTTCACTAAACACCACTGAGATAGGTCTGGTTCTGTTTTCTTTGCTCCCTCTCATCATATTTTTGTACACATTTATAAGATCCACTTTTGAGCCTTCCTTTCTCCAGACTGAAAAATCCCTGCTCTCTCTCTCTTCTTTTATGCCACATGCTTAGTCAGTCAGTCATGTCTGTGCCCCTTTGCTCAATTTGCTCCAGTATGTCCAGGTATTTCTTATACCTGGTACAAAGTGGAAACAGGACTCCAGATGTAGCCTCACTAATGCTATGTAGAAGGGAACAATCATCTCTGACCTGCTGGCAACATTCTTCCTACTGGTGTATATTCTTACTAGTGTGTATATAGACAGTTAATTAAATACTTTTATATTTCAAACCAAACAGCAATCAAGGACCACTTTTTTTGCATACCTTGTAAAACAGCTAGCCCACTGAAGTCTTGATCAACTGGCAAGACCAGTGTTCCCTGAATATAAAATGCATATATGTATACCACTTTATCCTTAAATTTACAGGTCATATTTATACTAGACATCATAAAGTACTACTATAAATACTTGTTCCCCTTGGTCTTTGTAATTATGTTAGATTGTCACTGATGTTGCTTACATCAGATTCTGAAGAAATATGTTAGTATTCTAGGGTATATATAACTGTGATGCTTAACTGGACTTGTATTTGGTCAAAGATTCCAAAGGCTTAGTAGTATTTTTTCCTTTCCTGATAAAATTATATTTATTTTGCTTAAGATTCTATGTTTTATTACTGCAGATATTAGTTTATTTTTAAGCTGAATGCTGCAACTCAATTCCATCTTTTAGAATTATAATTGAAATGGATTTTAATTAGTATTGTAGAGTTTCCGTTAATTTTTGAAAAAGCAACTTGTACTGACTATGTTTAAAACACAGGCCAAGAAACAGGTTTGTGTGCTTTTTTGTTTTTTTTTTGTTTTTTTTTCCTAAATGTAGAAATATTTTTGTCATGGTATTTAACATTGCTATGTATTTTAAACAGATTCTTAAAAAGAAGATGGATAATTTAGAGAAGAAAGTCGTTGGCTCTGTAGCAAATGAACTTAATGTTAGAGTCTTCTTGGGGTCAATCGGTGACTTACAAAAACAGCTGAATGACTTTAGCAGAGTTGTGGAGGATTACAAGCAAAATCTGGATCTCGTGGAGCATCTACAACAGATGATGGAAGAGGTACTCGTAAACCTGGGATTCTCACTGTGGTTGTAATAATGATCCAGGACTGGGGCAGATAAAAGTGCTTATAGTTACATCAGTGAAAACCTGTGGGTTCCAAAAAATAGTAGCCCCCCAGTACCAGCTTGCGACAACTGGTAAAAAGATGTATTTGTCCTCTATTTTTTAATTTGTAACTTTATGGAGAAATGGGGAAAAAAACATATAATATGACAAAATTCTTGCTCTGCTATGTGTACAACTGGGGTTTCGACCTCATATGACTTTCACAGAGATTCACCATATCTGATGATACTTATTAGTTGATTTTCTCTAAGTATATTCTGAGGCAACACAGAAGGTACCATAAGGCCCTTTTTGATAGCTGTCAAACCACAAGAACCAGGTAATCACAATACTTGCTTGGTTAGTTGTCAGGGAGAGCTGTCTGTGTGGTATATCATGTCTTTAATGGAAATGTAAAATATACAGTACTTTTAAAGCAATCTATTTTTAAAATGTTTAATTGTTAAGTATGTGTTGGGGTTTTATTTTGTTGGGTTTGAATTTTTTTTTACTTTTTTGTTTGTTTGTTTTCTAAACTGCAGTCAGTCTTTTTGGATACTTCTGTAACTTTATTGTGTCTGAAGACTACATCATGCATTGCCTTTTTTTAAAAGAAAAAAAAAGTTTGCAACAGTATTTTCCTTCTTGCCACATTGTGTTAGTGCATCTGTTGTGAGGCAAGCACATTCTAGTCATCATTCTTTATTTTTAGCAATAGCATTCTTGATATCTCCAGAATTATTTAAATGCATGACTAATATATTCTTTTAATGATGGATCACAGCACTAAGGTTTTGTTTAAAAGCTAGTTTCAGTGTCTGGTGATACAATCAATGGGTCATTTGGTATATTGTTAGCAAAGCAATTTGTTACCATTTACTGTGCATTTATGTTTTTAAACTCCTTCCTTACTTTGAGGGAAATTATTTCCTAGAGCTAAAATTTCAGATAGTTTTTCTTGACTCAGTGTAAAGTATCACCTTTTACTCAATTGTTTTTTTCAGCAGATAGACAGTCTTAAATTCTGACTTTAATGGAAATTAAAAATGGTGAATATGAACTGCTTGATGTATTGATGCAATATGGATGATACTCAGTGAACATCAGATTCTATCATCTGAGTTTTGTTAACAAAAGCCATTTACTTAAGGGTATGTTCTAAAACCCATTATTGGCAATTGGAAGAGTCCTGACACCTTTATTAGCTGCTGAGACCAAAAACTCTACTCTTAGAATAAATAAAAGCAACCTTGCTGTCCTTAAGGGGTATAACCGTGGCCATGAAACAAAGTTTGTGAAATTAGTAAGGTGCCATACAAGGTGGAAAGAACTGAGGAGTATAACATATGTTTGCAGACTAATAACCTCACCATACTTGTAAAATGAGTGTGGATCTAGTGCTTAAAGAAAATTCGACAGGTATTAATGTTTGAAGCAGCATTGGTAATGAACTGATGTTTTTCAGGTTAAATTAAAAACAGAACATTTAAAACGTACTGTATGCCACTGATAATGGAAGGTCTGAGAGTAGTCCAGTATATTCTACAAAAGCTTGAACTGCTGGTAATAATTTATCATAATGCAATGGTTTTATTCCCCAGTGTCAATATTGGTTTGAAGATGTGAGTGCAACAGTCATTAGGGTTGGCAAGTACTCTGCAGAATGCAAAACAAGACAAGCAATAGAGACTCTCTACAAGCAATTCAATAAGTTTATTGAGCCTACAGTGCCTCAACAAGAAGAAAAAATTCAGCAGATTATAGACCTCGCTGAACGGTTATATGGTGAGGAACTATATGTTAATATACTGTGGGGAAAATAATACAAACTCAGGACAGGAAGAAGCAGATTCCTAGATTTTTTCTTTTAAGAAGAAAATCCCATGAAGTATTGAGTGGAAGAGATGAAGGATTTTAGAACAAATATTTAAAATATAAAATTATTAAAGTACTCAACAGTCTGGTTGTTACTTGGTTTTCTGTATACAGCCTGAGTTCACCTTGAAATGAGTGAAAATGTCCTTGCAACATTTATGAGCTTGGAATTAAGACTTCATGGCTTAGGCTATCCCGTAACAGGCAAGCCTTTGAAGCCCAAGTACGTTACAGTCATGTACCTCAGTGCTGAGTGAATTTTTACATTAACACTGTGAACAATTAATGGTGTATGATTGCCAACTTCTTAAGCATTTTCTTAACAAAAAAAAATGTAGGTTCTTTTTTAAATATTGTATTTGCAATTGTATTGATTTGGAACATTGTTGACCAAAAAGAATGAAGATTAACAAACTTAAGGTTTTGCTTTTTTTGTCTCATGCTTGTAATGTTTATATACTCATTGAAGTTATATTATACAAAGTTAAGGTGACCATTCAGATGTGCAAGGATACTGTGTAGCCTATCAATCAACATAGTAAATCTGAAAAAATTCAACAGCTCAAAGAAGCTGACAGAATGGATTCTTGACACCCGCTGGTTAGGAACACTGGGAGAAAGAAGCTGATTTATGTTTTTTTAAGTAATTTAATGTGAAAAAGCTTCTGCATCCTGTCTTTGCATTGTATTTTTTATAATGGGGATCTAAATGCCTGCTAGCCATATAGTAAGGCAACTAGTTTAGGAGACACGTTGAGGTCAGCATCTTTTAAAGCAGTATCACTTAACAAGACAGAAGTAATTTTGTTCAAGGAGAAGCCTAGCAGAAGCTCTGCAGCAACTGAGGGCCCATCTCAAGTAAGCTAGTGGGAGGAGGGAAAGCACATTGCCACAAAATCTCAGAACTCCTTCAGCAAAACAAGAAACAGAAACATTCAATTATTATAATATATAGCAGTTGCAAAGTACGTTGATTGTTACACATATGTTTGATGCATTCTGTTCTACTTTTGTGTTGTTTTACCTTTGTAGGTATTGCAGAAGGGAAGAAGTATGTTGAAAAAGCCATATTAAAGTACAAAGAAGTCATTACTTCTGTTGATGGGTTGTGTAGATCTCTGAGAGAACTCAAGGAGATGAAGGTATTTATTTATTTATTTATTTATTTATTTTTAGTCTGGAGACTATTGCATCTGAATCAGTTTAGGATTAGTGCCTGGATCAGTACTTTTAGTGTGAAGCATTTCTTGTTCACTTTTCTGTTAACTTTGGTAATGATTGCGAAGAATCAACAAAATGCTACTTGTTCTTGCACAGAACATACTTTTTCTCAACTTCTTTCAGAACTGTTACTGTTCTCAATTAAATTAACCTTTAGGGGAAAATGTCACCATTTCTTCTAGTATCTAGGCAAATGTTTTTTTAATAGATTTCTTCTTCCTTTGGTGCTGGAATACAGGGCACTGGTAGATCTACAAAATGCCAAAAAACCTAGCTGGGCTCCCTGTTGGAAAAATTATCCCAAAAAACCAAGTTGTGTTAAAACCAAAGTAATTTAATTTAGAAAAGCAGGGTTTCTAACATAAATATGAAAGAGAACAGCAGTATTTTATTTTCATATTCTGATAAGCTTCTTTAAGTGTAAATAAGTATAATGTATTAATGAGGGATAATTATGGAAGACAGTTGAGAAGGCTAGATTTCTGCAGTAAAGACTCTGCCTACTTCATCCCTGGCTCTGAAAGTAATAACTAAAAAAATCTACCACATGCAGTAGCAGCTGATGGGTTAATTGTTCTGTGAAGCTGGAATAGTTAAAATGCTTAAATATCCTGCTCTTGTTGATTTGGAATGGTTTTTCACTTCTCTTTGATGAAATTTTACTAGAAACTGATGAACGCTCAAATTATCTATTAACATATTTAGCAGCAGTAAGAGATGCCAAAACCAGAAATAAGTTCCTAAAGTCATTCGGTAATTAGAAGGAAGGCTTTGCCTTGCAGTGTATCCATTATGGAACTTCAATATAAATGCCAATTTGGTTTTTCAAAGTTCTCCCAATCCATGTACTAATAAATGGTGTTTGGTGCAGGACAGTAGCCTCAGGTTCTGTCAGAACATGACTTTGATCTTTTTTGCTAGCTTAACAAGAGAAATGGAATTTCAAAATAAGTGTAATATTTTACTTTTGCTAATTTTGCTAATTGTAAAGTTATCTTTCTTTAGTTGAGTTTTTTTGAGAACACTTTACACAGAACCATTCATAAACTGTTTACTGTTTACTTTAGCATTTACTTTGAGTAATAATTTTAAGAAAGTCAGTCAAAAGGAATATTATAATAACTAATTTTCTGCAATAGAGAGTACTTCTGCAACTTTTTTTCCATTAAAAGGTATTTTTTATAAAATATATTGTTCTGAGACTTCAAACCTAACGTTCTTATAGAATATTTCCAGAATATCTGAGTAGTTGATGTGTGTATCTAATGAAGAATAAATCATTCAGCAAATTCTGTGAAAAGAAAAAAGGTTCCAAGAATATGGAATGCCATGACTATGGATTAATTTTCACTTCCTGTCCTTTTAAAAGTGTAACAAATTAAGATAAAATACTATGTTATGCAATCTTTGCTGACTTTACATGGCCGTTGGATGTCAGAAGAAACAGCTCTTGGATCTTTCCCTGCTTCAGAAAAGACTCCATCAGCTTTGAAAAATGGTGGCATTACTTGTCCAGGAATGAACAAATCAGATTTTGCTGCCTGTTTTTCCATAAGCAATTTACACTTGTGCTGATGACAAGTTTTAGATAAATTTCAGTTTGGTTGTTTTTCTACTGTTGTATAGAGCTTAAGCCAGTGTGTAGCTAACCTTTGCTACCTTCTATTGTGTATTAAATTGATTTTCTTTTCACGTGGCAGAAAGATGAGTTTTCTGAGGAGTTGGTTACTGTTCAAAAAGAGGAAAGAAATGGTCAAGAGGCATGTGAAGCTGTTATTAAAGATAAATCAGAGGAACAAAAGCAGCAGGTTAGGTTTTATTTTTTTTGCACTAGAAGTCTGTTTCTTTGGGTGCTAGTGTAGTTTTGGTCATTTATCTTTCAATTTTTTTCTAGTTATTTCTTCACCCTCTATATATTTCACATGATCTTTCCTATAATTGTATTTTTTTTTCCCCCCTTCTGTTTACAGGATATATTTTTGTTTTCTAAAAAAATACTATTTTCATAATCTTGTACCAATTTTCCTTTGGTCCTATTGCCACAGTGTTTTAAATGTAGACGTCCTCTTTGTGACTATTCCTTCTTCCTCACAGGAAAATACTCTCTGCAGTCCTTTGCAGTAAGACCTAAGGGAACATACGAAGTAACAGAGGAGACTGCTGTTAGTATTTTCCAGAGCTCTAATATTAATATATGCCCTAGAGAAAATCTATGAAAGTATTTAATTTCTAAGTAATATTCTATGAGAGAAGCCTTATAGCTCAGAATTTGAACTAAATAACAGTGGAAACTATGGTGCTTTGTTGAATCATGAAGGTATTAATCAGGAAAAAAAAAGTGTGTGTTAACCATTTTTCTTTCAGATGGAATCAGATAATTTGCCTACAAGTACAAAATGCATTGCTGAGAAGAGAAACAGTACTCTATCTCCTACCAATTCTGAACAGGTATCTGCTCTTCATGTTGTTTTTAGGCTTTTTGTCTGTGTTTTTTGTTGTTTGTTTTGAGCGTTTTTTTGGTGTTGTGTGGGGTTTTTTTGTTTTGTTTAGTTCTTTTTTTAATCAAATGGCTCAAAGGAATTTTACTCTAATTCATTTCTTCTCCTAAGTAACACATATTGTTATAGATTGGTGGGCTTAGACTGTCTTTTTCATTTACAATATTGCAAAAATTCAATGCAAAACAAGCACAGACTTGCTTCATTTTTGCACTAGTGTTAATAACAGGAAAGAAGTCATGGCAAAAACATGACGGGACACAACTACTGCTGTCAGCAGTTCAGTATGACATGTCATAGATAATCTGCTGTACTGTTGGTACAACACTATGCATCAACTAAGTAACAGAACTCACCATCAAGTAGTAGTCTTCACTCTCACCTTAAAATGCTTAAGTTAAATTTTTAGTTGCCAAAATTCTGTGCAGCAGAGATCATTAATAAGTTCCAAAGTATGGATTGCATAATGAAGACGGTGCACAAAGGGAAATTAGATGGTGAAAGACTGGATATGGCTTTAGAATGATAAAAATCCTAGCAGGCAAGCATGATCTATTAATGAATATACAATAATGACTATGAAAGGTTCCAAATTATCAGTGAATAAATGTAATCTTAGAAATACAGGCAATACAAAATCAGACCTACATTTTAAAAGATTAATTCCTTTAGTGTAAAGAACATTTTGAAGCTTGGGGATTCTCAATGTAAATAATTTACTATATTAAATACTCTGGCAAGTTTTAATAGGTGATAATATACTTAAGTCTTTAGGAAGGTGGGATACATTGGTAATTGATTTAAAGCTCAAAATTGTCCATTTTTAGCTGATAGCATAGACCAATAATAAAATACATTAAATTGTGATGTTTTATAGAAATTCAACTAATATTAGCATTTTGTTCAGTATAACACAATGTCCTGTAATCTGATGAGCCAAAATTGAGCCTGGTTAATGTTATTACCTCCATTTCAAGTCATTGGGAGTTCCATTGTTGACTTGAAGCCTAGATTTCACTAGAAATTTTTGTGACTGTTCCAAAGAGCCACCCTCAGAAGAATCACCTCACCCAGCAGATGTCCATATCCCTTTTTCTTATTTTGCTAGGCCATAGCTTTGTCAGCCCTTGTCAGACTGTGCCTCAGCTGCCAAGAGGAGAAGTCAAGGATATGCGAAACAGCAAACATCAGATGTGAAGTGTGGTGGCTCTGATGCCTCCACCCTTTTCATCACTTCATACTTCAATTAGAGAAGTGGCAAGTTCTTCTTACTAGAGCTATTTGGTCTTCCTTTTCCATCCTTTTTAAAGAAAGACCTGGCCCATCTCCAGCCCCTGGTCTAGTGGGCCAACAATTTCTAATTTTGTCTATACTTCTGCAAGCTAGTTTTGCAGTATTAATTTTCTACAGTAATAAATATCACCCTCTAAAAAGTGACCTAAACCTTCTCATGGTCCATTCATTCTCCAGAATGAATCCAGGCCATTGATTTTGCTCAGACAGTAGGGACATGGTTTTGAGAAATATTAACCTTTTTTTTTAAAAAAATAATCTGCTCAGAATTTAACATTTTAAAGAATTTTACAGCTTTTTATTGTTTATTAATAATTGGTTTATTCAATTTTTTGTTAGTGTAAGTCAGACCAAACCAGCTTGAATTTGCTTTTGGATTGTCTGTTTAAACTTCTTTGAAGAAAGACTTGCAAATTTGGTCAGGCTTAAAAGTGAGAGTTACTTAAAGCAATGCTGATAAGTTTAAAAAAACTGGATGTCAGTCAAATTTGTAACCTCCCAAAAAATAATTAATCCCTAAAAATAACAATTTCTTAGGAAAAGTTTGCAGTTAGCTAGAACTCCAATTAAAAAAAATAAATAATATGTGCTAGAAGGAAGAAGTTGTTCAGTATTTGTGAGTGGTGGAAAGGGGAAAAATTGACATATTTCATCAAATTGGAATGTCAATTATAATTTATCATGTCTATATCCATGATATATTCATACTCAAAGACACTTTGGGCATCAGAGTTCTTCAGGGGGATGTTTGTGGAAAACACATATAATACGCAAACTTGAGCTTCATCTTAAAGCTGAATGGAATTAATTTGTTGCTTTTGTGCACCGATGATTAGGTTATATTTAGAGTAATTCAGTGATGAGAAAGTGGAAATTAATGTCTTGCTGCAATTTTGTACTGGATACTGCCAAAGAGACCTGGTTTATTTGAGTGAATAGTTTATAGGTGATAGAAATATTGCTTAATATATTATTACATATTTTTGTATAGAACCCAACAAGGAGGGAATAACATAAGAAAAAATTATGAACACCTTTGCTGAGAGCCCTGGCACAAATTAAACAGGCCTGAATATGTGATTACACAGTTACATAAAACTAGGAGGCAGATAAGTAATTGATAAATCAGATAATATCTTTGATACTTCGTGATTAAAATCAGTGCGCTCATGCCATGTCCACTACTTTATGAAACATGATGAGAGGGATTTTTTTTTAAATTCTGCATCCAGGGTAATACACAAAAAAGATATTTTCTGTAAGTGGTCAGGCAAGATAGTGGAACAGCTGGAAATCAATGAGGGAAAAATGAAGTTTTTAGAAAGTACCTTAAAGATGTTTATTTAATTCTATAAATCTTGAACATGACCAGTGACTCTCTTTCTCAAAGAATCAAAGTCCAGCAAATTGGCTGTTAATGTACTTTTATTGCTGTGTAACTGTTTCCCATTTCAATGTAATTAAGCCACCTCCACCTTCCCATTGCAAGTGTTCTTATAAATAGCACCTACAGGAAATCCACACGTTGTCCTCTGTTTCTAGAAAGAGGTACTTTTTCTTTTATTGTTACTATTATAATAAATGTTTATGCATATTTATAGTAATAACTGCTAGAATCTATCCGAAGTTTTAAATTCCATCTGGCTCCAGAAAAATTTTTCAGAGGAATTATCCTTTTTTCATGTTTCCTCCTGCTTCTCAAAATATATTAACCTTAATTAGAAGAAATACTTCAAATACTGTTGCTAGCTTCTGCATGAAAAGGGAGTACACAGAATGATAACTCATTCTCTGTTTTTCTTCTTCTTTCACTTCTCTTCTTTCCCCTCCTAATTTAAGGAGAGGAATAATTTGGCTGATATTCCAATTATCTGTCCAGCTGGTGAGGATCTTGTTTCACAGGATACAGAGCTGTCATCTTCAGCCAAAGAGGATAGTTTACAGACTGAATTCCTGGCAGAAGAAATAGCCTCCGGAGATGAATATGAGTGTACATCACCTGATGATATCTCTTTGCCACCGCTTTCTGAAACACCAGAATCCAACCTCTTGCATTCTGAAACAGAGCTAGAAGAGCAGCGCTGTTGTAGCTCTCCTAGTCTGCATGTCAGTTCCTATAGTTTGCAAATGCAGAAAACCACCAGTATTAATAAAATGATGGAAGCATCTGATCTCTTAACAAATTCTGCTTATGCTTATGCTACAAATAAGAGAACAGTAAGCCCATCAGATGAGTTTCAGAAGTTTTGTGGCTCTTCACCAGATTCTGGTCCAAAAGTCAGACAAGTATCTCCTTTGACTTGTAGCTTACAAAGGATATCTGATGCTAGCACTGCATCCAGCACTGTAAATGCAAAACCAGTATATAGCTTGGTGAATGAAGTGTGCAAAACACATTTGAAACACCTTGAACTTTGTGAAAGCATGACAGAAACGCAGAAACAATTGCATGACTTGAATAACTGTACTAAAACCCAGCACAGGCTGCATGCTTTGCCTGGTGCATTCTCAGGTTTCGTGTTTCAATCAGACGCCACAAGAAGCTGTCAGAGAGAGACGATCACCCGAGAAGAGATTAAAAGTTCAACAGAAAAGAGCAGCATGGCCAGCCTAACTGGACAGGCGCCTAATTTCTCCCAGCTTCTCTCTAACAAAACCGTCATGGAAGGTTCTCCAGTAACTTTGGAAGTAGAAGTAACGGGATTTCCAGAGCCTACACTGACATGGTGGGTAGCTTATAATGAGAAGTAGTAAGTACACCTTTTAGCAAGACACCTGGAACCACTTATAACCGAACTAATTAATCTCTAGACTTAGAATCCTTTCTCCTCCATACTTCTGCATGACTCTCACCTTCAAAATTGCTTTTGAAAATTAGCCTACTTGACATAATCTCTCTACTTAATTTTATGAATAATGAGAGCATCAAACTACTGCAAGCATATCCAATGTTTTTAAGCAAATACATGATACAGTTTTAGTTTTCTGGAATATGACATTCTTCTTATATACTTTTTCAAAAACCTACACACTATAGGTTTACCACAAGTAAATTCACCTGCATTTTCTCAGGATCTCGGCTCTATATATGGATGGCCAGTCATTTGTGCACACACTGAAAAATTTATATAGACACTACATATACATAGAAACAGACATTTCTATATATGTGATAGTTGAGAACTGGAGAAAATATGCAAGTTAAAAAAGCCCCAAACCTAAGAGACAAAGTTTTATATTTTGTATTTTTGTGCACTCTCTTATCTCTCTCTGAATTGCTGTGTGTCTGATTAGATTACTTTATAATGCATTTGTGAGAAATTCAGATGACTTAATATAGACACCTTTTAAGCTTACTTTTTAGAAATAACCTACCAAAAGGGAATAGGGAGTAATGGAGAGGCAGGATTTTGTTACTTCTCCTCTATGTGTTGGCATAGTTTTCTAAAATCTTACTTTATTTGCCATTTCTCCACTTATTTTATTAGACTTTCACAGTGGAGGGCTTTCTTTTTTTTTTGTATTAGAATTAGATATGCCTCTTATTGAAAATGTTTTGATGTTATGATTATAATTATACATGTAAAGAATTAAGCAAACTATAAGCTTTTAGTAAGCTGAATTTTCTTCTACGGCACTGAGAAAAATACTGGACACTGCAACCTTGCTGCTATACTGTGTTGGTATCAATAAAGTTACTTTGTTTTAAATCCCAGTATTCTACAGTTCAAGAAGTATTGTTGGTGAAACGAGGTACCTTCAATTTTGTTTTATCATAAGAAAGCATTAATTTAGTTCAAATATTTATAGTGTTGGTATATAGTCTTTTAAATAATAACATTCAACTGAAAGCATTTTATGAATTAGAAATGTATGAAAACAGAAAAGTGGGGTTTATTAGTTAAAAATTCAACAATACGGTGTATTATGTACTGATGTAGACATTTTATTAGATATACATATAGAAAAATATTTCTACATAGCTTATGCTGAAATGTCACAAGGCAAGAGCCAGAATTTTCCCTCACTTCCAATATGTAAATCAGGAGTCAATACCAGTACATGATGACAGATCCTCAAGTGTTAGAATATGACACCAGTTCTCTGAAATAACTCTTGATGCATTGTTTTGTCTTGTTTGATTACGTGAAATAAGTAACTAACTGTGCTTTAAATGGAATTTCCATGTTCAAAAAGTTTGTATGCTACTTATGCATCTTAAGAGTGTACTCATGAGTTGAACATGAATTGACTTAATACCTTACTAGCAAAAATGTTTCAGCACAAAACTGAGGGCCCAGGTCACTCTCTCCAATACTGAAGTGAATTAACTGTGACTTGTCCATTGAAAATAATTTTCAGAACCACATTTCTAGTATTGAGAATGTATTACCTAGCAATTTGATTTGTTTAAATATTCATCAATATTTACGTATATCTTAAAACCAGGGAATAAGAGCACAGCAGTGAGCTCTTTCTGTCAGTGTAATGCTCTAGAGGTTGTCTGAATTCGTGAAGTTCTGCTTGATGTATGGTGTTGTAAATCTGACTTGAAAACTGACTCTCTACTTCAGGTACAAGAAGGGCCAGAAACTGACTGCAGATGAGCACTTAAAGCTTTTACAAAAGGAGACAAAGCATACTTTGTTCATTCAGAAGGTGTGTGATAAAGATGCTGGCCTCTATGTTGTTCGGGCTAAAAATTTGAACGGCACTATCTCATCAAGTGCTATTCTCCAAGTGAAAGGTAACAGGCCACCTATTACAAGAATAGACTGGGTAATGCTGTGTGTCATCTATATTACCATCTTACTAATGTACTGGCTATTCACAAAATAAATATTTATTGACTGCACTGGAATTATCACATGCTAAGACAACATTACATTTATTTTCTTACGTTGCATCTTTCACTATCTGTACCAAACCACTTCTATATGTCACTTGATATATTGCTTGTTTCTTTTGTACCAGTATTATGTGCTTATTTTCCTTTCCTATAGTGATGTTGAGATAAAAAAAGTTACAAAGATTCTCTCTAATTTGAGGCAGAGTTTTGCTTTCTAAAATGTTTGCTTTACAAAATGCTTGAAACAATTTTAATGGTTATAGGTATTAAATGTTAAGATACACCCAGGTAGAGTGCTAAGATCACCATATATTTTAGGATGTTTCTTTTGGGGAGAGGATGCGAAAGTATTGGAAAGTTTCTTAAATGTTGAATGTATTCTTTCCAACTACATTTGAAAAAAAAATAAATATTTGTAGGTTAAAGCTTCTTAGTAAAAGAAATCATACCTTTCATGATTGCTCTGGCATAGATCAGGCTTTAATCTCTCAGCTCAGCAGATGGTCTCCTCAAATGAAAGCTGCATTAGTTCCAATAGAGTTGTGATGGTCTGCACAATAAAGATTGACCCAGAATCATCAGAACTTGTGTAAGTGGAACCAAGCATACAGTAGACCAAAAATCCCAAATGTTTACAAAATGAGATTTTCCAACATACCAGTCTGCTCAGGTGCTTGTGATACCTTATCTGGCTTCTTATAAAATTAAAGATATAAATATTTCTAATAATCCACTATATCATTAGCATAAGACAAGAAAGAATAGTTTGTGAAGTGAGCATTTGTGCATGTTTGAAATTTTTCATACACTGATTTAGAACAGAATCAAGAAAAATGAGAAAATACTCAAAAGTCTATTCACACACACAAAATTGTTCTATTTCTATCAAATAAAATTCTCCTCCAATTTTACAGCAGTAAGTCCAAACCAGAGCTCTGTTCACCTGTATAAGACATTTGCTTCCTGACAAGGACAACGACAAGTATTCTTGTATTTTTTCACTTAAATATTTGTTAGTAGTGATGTAACTGTGCCGGTGAAGTATTTCATTTATAAATCCTCAGATGTGACTTTAGTTCCAGTACTTACTGCAGTTTTATGGTAAAAACAATTGACAGACAGCTATATGATTTTTCCTGCATCATTTGCAGCTTCCGTGTTGCAGTCGCATTGGTGTGGAAAATACATAGGAAAGAAACACTTTCTTGTACATAATTTGCCAAACTGAAGTCTTTTACTGTGTAGTGTACTATGAGCAAAATGTACCTTGCAGGTTGCCAGAGGGCAGTGAGATTGATGACTGATGTTACATATTTTGGTCCAGTGACTGCAACTTTATTAAAATTCCTATAACTTTGAAACAGGAAAAGTACTCAAGAGAACATAACCTCACAGCAATAGAGAGAGAGCAGGAGGAGGAGGTGTTGAGCAGATGGGGGAGCAAATTAAATTCGAACTAAGATGGGTATTATCCTTAATGAATAAGAATTCTCTCAGGTATAAATATCACATTTTCTTGAAGTGTACTCTCCATTTCACAATAAAGCTAATTTTAATAATTAATATTATTTTGAGTGTTTCAATTTTCATAAAGATAAAATTCAATTAAGTACTTTTCTGCCTTTGTGACTTCAGGTATGCTTGTTATAAATATACAGCAAAGAACCTATGTGAGCATGTTGACTTGGCTAAGTGGTACATTAACCAATATTGTGGTAAGAACAAACCAAAATGCCTCTCCTACATGCTGTAAAGTATTGCCTGCTGCAGAGCTGCCAGTGCTTGATAACTTTATCTTGTTTATAACAGAATCACAGAATGGTAGGGGAAGAAAGTGACTTCCGGAGACCATCTGTTATTCCAAATTATGGTTTAAATAGTTAATTAAATTACCCTTATTGCTGTAGTTTGTATTTTCCTTTTTAATTTTTATTTTCATCTTATTTTAAAGTACTATATGTAGTTCATTTACTGAACAAGACATGAAAGTAGTTAATCTTAATGGACTTTTCCAAGGCATTGTTATTTGAGACTTGATTTGCATTTATATGCTCCAGGCAGGCTTTGCAGATAGGAAACTGTATTGGTATGTTTTCTCTGTAAATACTCAGTGCTATGATCTGGTGTTGTAGCAGCACCTGTGCCTGAGGAAGGACCTTTTAAAGCCACTTCTGTCTAAAAAAGTCACTAAAGGAAAGCCCACAAAACTACACAACCAGAATGGTAGTGAAATTCCTCACTTAACACTAATTTTCCAACTTGAACCATAAATGCCTTTGGTAACTGAGAAATTAGGTAGTGTCTCCAACTGTGCTAAGACAAAACAAAATTATTCCACTGGGGAGAAGAGTAGGTTAATGCAGAGTTCTTTGTACACCAATTAAAATTATATGGATCTGAAGCTTATACAGAATTTCCCAATAGATTACCTGTCACTCAGGGAAGCCAGCTGCCTTTCTAAGAAAACTGAGCATCAGTTTAGCTATATAGTTCAAAAGCAGCTGAAGTGGCTTGTGATTTGCTGCTGTGCAAATGCATCCACTTCCATTTTTACTCATCTGAAAAGTAAGCTTCCTAGTACTGGATTAAATTCTGGAATTGTATTCCTATTTAAATGCTAAATAAGATCTTTCAAATTTGACTTGTGAGGAAAAAGATTTTAAAAATTTAAAATCTAAGTATTTTGTTATTTTCAAGACTACACACAAGTGGAGTTTTCATGCTGTTGCTATAGAACAGACATTATTAAATAACAAAAGGCCAAAACAAACACCTTGACACTTCTGAGAATGTTGTCATTTTTGCTTAGTCAGATGTTATATTTATTAAATATGAGAAGGTATAAATATAACTTATACAAAAATATTAATTAAATATAAATATAAGGCCAGAAATTGCCTTAGAACATCTGTAGATCTTAGTAAATCATTGTAGAAGTACATAATACCTTTGTTCATTAAGCAGAGTTGCTGAGGATTTGAACATTTCTGTGAATTTTAGATAAACAGAACTTGATTTTGTGAGTGTGGTGTTGCATCCATTTTAAAATCAGGAGTAGTTTTAAATTCAATTTTTAATGAGTCAGTGGATACCAGCCACATTTTTAACTGCTCCAAGATAAAAGACTTTTAAAAAAGAAATTAGAAGTAGCAGATACACAGCAGGACACTGCAAGTATCGTGGTTTGAATGCTTTATTTTGTAAACTAAGGTGTAATCAATGCTGATTATTGCTGTGTTGACAGTGTGGGTTAAAATACTCTATGTAAGGACCCTAATGAATGCCCCAAAAATTTTGCTGGTGAATTTCTGCTGTTCTCTGTTCAGATAATCTTAAAAAAAAGTGACAGTAATGTAGTCTTCTGATACAGTAGTATTTCTCTGAATTTCTCTAATGCTTCCCCTAAATTTAAATTTATTTTTTTTTGTAATTCATGTTGTGATGTTTCACTTCATCCTTTTTACTGTACTGTAGAAGCAGGGACTAAATCCAGGTATTCTGTATTGTTCTGGTTCTGCTTCTTTGTTTTCTTACAGTGCTGATTTCCTCTCATCACAGTCACAGTTTCAAACTTGTAGTTACTTCAAGACCCCAAAATGTTTACATCTTCCCAATTGCTCTTTAAAGATCAGGTTTAAATCTCAATCTCTCTAGTCTTACATCAAAAATATTATACTTAGGCATGTTGCTACTGTAACTTCCCTTCCTCCTTCCCCATATGCAGGTGCTTCAGAAAGGAAGCAGTGAATGAGATTGCCTGACTACAAGAGGTGGAGTTATGTGAAGGGGTATTTACATGAGGTGCATAAGTTTGGAGTGGAAAGGGGTTAATTACTGTAATTTTTTAAAACAAGCAACCTCTCTGAGGGCCTAGGTGTAAGTCAGTAGGCAAAGAGAAGAAGAGGCATTCCCCCTGGTTGGCGTTGGATCGTTGTGGCTGGATCTGAAATGGAGAAGGTGGCTTCCTTTCAAATGAGTGGTAAGGTATGCCTGTTCCTGGACCTTTCTTTGGTGACTTTGCTACGGTAACCTGGTAATTTTTGTGGGTATCTCTTGTGGCTCAGAGGAGCTCTATCTTTAAAAATTAGTGCTCAGAACTTTCATGAGGCTACGCTATGGTATTCAAGGAGACTGGAGTTCTGTATTACTGGTATTTCAGATCAACTGGGACATGAGACTTGCTTGATATTCCTTAATAGAATTATTTCTGATTGTGTTAGCAGCTTGACTGAGATAAAGGTCAAAACAATAAAGGACAGTGTCTTAATTTAGAGCAATGGTGAGCAAATCCGAAGTCTCAGAGCTGCATGTTATGAAATTTTAGAGAAGATAGGGGGAAGTTTATCAATTTGCTGCTATTGCATTTCAAGATATCAGAGTTTGGAAAAATATGTCCACAGTAAAAAGATGAAGAATAACTGTGAAGCAAAGTAATAAAAAATGGCTGTTGAAAATAATTTAGCTTGACTTGGTACTCCCAGTGTTTGAGAGTGACTTGGGGCATGGATGAAAACTGTCATAAAGCCAGATACAGGTGATGTCTCCATCTGCAGTTTTTCCATTGCTCCATGCTGCTGAATTTTCCTTGCTGGCTCCCCAGTTTGCACCAGAACACTACTGCTTCCCATAAATAACTTGTGTAATATTTAATATTTGACCAACTTCTTATCTGAAGCCATCAGAGTGGGATTTCAGTACCACTGAATACCTGGTGAAATGCTTTCTCTCCGCAATGCAGGAAAAAAGGTCTGTTCCTTCTTACCTTTCTGGTTCATGGGATGTTCAGCCAAGAAAAAAAAAAAAAAATTGTCTTAGTTTATTCTGACATATCATATGATGGTATAGGAAAGCCACTGATGAAAAATAACCATCCATTCTATTCTGAAGGTTGCTGTGAGGGGATGAACTTTTGTCAGGGGATGGAATTTTTGTCCCTGTTGAGTTCTAGCTTGTACCTTAAAGAGTTGTAGTAGCTGTCACTTCATGGTTTTGTTTGCATATATTTGTCCCTTTGCTCTCTAGAAACTGATCATTTTAGGTTTTATATTCTGCTGACTTACTGATACAAAATCAAGAATGGGTCTGATCATTATCACCATTCCACCTAGAAGATTTTTTTTATGTGGTAAAAAACAACCTTGCATGAGATGCAGCCTGACTTCATAAGGTAATACAAACAGCACAAGTAATGAATTCCAGTCAAATACATCACAAGGAGTAGCTGATGCCCACTTAATGTTTTTCACTGGAATACAAGCTACTCATGCATTTGTGACTTATTGCCACCTGCCTGCAAAGAGTATGCAGGGGTGCAAGCTTCGTTCTCCTGCTTGAATTGAAGCTGCAGATCCCAAATTTCTGTGCTTTAGCTGCATGCAGTGCATTGATGGTGGCAGCTTGCACATGCTAACTGTCAACAGCTGTCAACAGCTAAGAAATGAGTTGTTTGAGCTGCTGGGACTGGCTAATACAGACCTTAGGTTAGCGAGTGTATTAGAGAATAAACCCCATATACTTTTGGTCTGTATTGTGACCTTAGTCCTATGCTACATGAGAAAAATATGAAAGCAGCTATGCTTGAAAGCTTATTGCAAATAAGGGCTCACCTAGGTGGCAGATTTATTTTTACAGTTGCAGAAAATGTCTACCTCACTATGCTAACAGTTCCACATTTGGCAAAAATAATCGTTGCAGAAAATGTCTACCTCACTATGCTAACATTTGGCAAAAATAATCATGCTCAATGTATTTTGGTTTAGAAATTGCTGGACGCCTTTGTGAGACAGTGATTTTCATTTTAAATTGTGGAGTAATGGTGACATAGTTGAGAGGAGTTCCAAGTTCTCAATGTGCTATTTATTACACATTTCAGTAACTTTCATTTTCTGAGGAGGCTAGTGATTACTTTTGATAAATATGGACACATTGTACAATTCATAGTAAACAGAAGAAATATATGATTATGTGATAGGAATGCAAAAAGTTCATTTTTTTTTGTTGTAGTATATGTCTGTGTGTCTGCTTCTGTGTGTTAGTATCAGCTGATTTGGATTCCCTGTGTCAAGAATACTTAATCCAAGTTCTGAGGTCATCATCTTTTTTACTGTGGCCCTGGAGATGGAAAGTAAGTGGAATCTCAGTACAGTGATCCAGTAAAACCAGCTTTAAACCTCATTAAGTTGTATTTCACATCGAACGCCTTGACTCAGTTCAAACTGACACTGATGATTGCATTGTCTTAAAGCAATTTTGAGGGGTTAATTTGTATTAGGCAGGTGTTGTACTGACTCATCTGTCATCTGTCCTCCACAGCTGGCATGAAGCCACCATAAACTCAATCTCATGTGCTCTGTTTATTACAATAGAAATGCAAGTATTTGTCCATCCTTGATCTGAGTCAGATTTGGATGATCAGTTTGTATGTGGTTGTATCAGGTTGTATGTGGCCAAAATTATTATCTTGATCAGAGTGGTACAGAGGCCAAATTCTGGGCTTCATAATTTTTGAGAATATAACTTTTTTTTTTTTTTTTAGTTTTTCAATAATATTTTCTTGACTAGAGGAGTAGGGGAAAAAAAAATATGAAAAAAGAGCACTAAATGCAAAAGTTTGCTCTCTTAGTCATTTTACATTTGTGAGGAATATTTAGTCTTCCACCCTCACTGAAACACAATAATCCACATAGACTTGCTTACTACCTACACAAAGAACTAGATTCTTTACTATGGAACTAATATCACTGTGCTGATGCATGGAATTCTTGGGTGCCTAATATCCATGTGTTTCCATAGCCTTTATGTTATATAGATAAGGATGTCTGCCTACTGTCTTGCAAGCATGTTACCCTGGGTTCCAAACATTAATAGAAGCTCTCCTTGTCACACAGTGCAGTTAACTTTTAGTTAAGAGAATGGATTTTTTTCTTTAGTTGCTTTGGTTGTGCCTTTTAAAATAAAGTGATTATTTTTTTTTTTTTTCAGTACAAGGAAACAAGCCAAACTTCGTACAAAAATTTGGACATACAACTCTGCAAGAAGGAGAAGATTTAATCCTGCATTGCACTATACATGGAAAACCCAAACCACACGTCTGCTGGATGAAGGATGATATCCAAGTGGCATCTAGGAACATCAGTGTATGTTCTAGTATCATTGAAATACTTACTGGGAGAAAGAGTACATTTTTCTTTATGCTACTAATAATCTCCTATGTGCATTGTATTGTTTTACAGATTGAGAAATTAGGAGATACTTACTACCTTTTAAAAAGAAATGTAGTCTTTGCTGATACTGGGAAATATATCTGTGTTGCCAGCAATGAAATTGGAAAGGCACACTGCTCTGCTTTTGTAACAGTGATAGGTGAGCCTTCTGCATGCTTTTAGGCATGTCATTGCCATATTAAACAAGCACCTGGTTTCCACTTACTAAAGTACAGTTTTGTTTCAGAGAAAAATAAAATCCCAGAAATGTTCACTGCATCACACACTAAATCAGAATGGGAAGAGGGATACGTTTCAGAAGTCAGTGTCACCACAACTCAGCTAGTACAGCCCAATGACACATACTGCATGCAACATCAAAGGCCAATGGCTAAACACCTACCAGTAAGGTAACTTGCAACTTGCTCTGTGCTAGAACTTGTGATACTATAAAAACTGTAAGTACCTTAACTTACAAAGCACACATTATTCTTCCAATCCAATGAATTTGTGAATAATGTAAATGCAGCACAGTTCCTTTTACACTTAATTTTTCATCAGAAGATAGGGAATTCTGTTAGATGAAGTATTTCATAATACAATAGAGAATGGATTTTTGTACAAGAAGATATGCAGTTCAGTGAAACAGTTTTTTAAAATCTAGGTATCTTAATCTAGATATTAATTTAAGATTCTACAGCTCAAAAATTCAAAGTATTCAAGAAGCTCAAAATGATGCAACTACGTGCACATGAAGTTTCCATCAAAGAATATGTAAACAAAATTTTCTACTAGGTAAGCATCTTAGTTTACAGTAGCTGTCATAGTAGCACAGAAACTGTATTTTTTTCATTAATTGATTAAAGATGACAAATGGGCATTTTCAGACAAAATGAGATAAGTGAACTCAATAGTCCTTGTAGTGACTTCTTGTACAAGGTTAAATCTTGCCTCCTGAATTTAAGCTCTGATAGCCCACTGTAGTTTATGGTGCTACAACTGCCTGTCTTGCCTATCTTTTGAGTAATGTATCCAGGCATGAGAGAGGTTTTATAGCCTATGACCATCACTGTTTTACTCTACTGTTAGTTTGCTGTTTTGCTGGAAGCATCACATATGATGATGTAATGCAGGAATGTAGGTGGAGGTTAGGAAGAGATTGTACACGTAAGACTTGCTGTCAGAGTTTTAAAAGAGAAAATACCTGAAAAATTCTATTGATAATGCTTACTACACAACTCTGAAATTGGCAAGGCTTTCATGGTAAAAACCTGATTTCATGAGAGCTTTCTGGACAGTCTGTGGCACAATGTGTTGGATAAGAGACTTCTGGAGTCTCATGGCTTTAAGGAAGGGGTAGTTAATGTGACCTGTACAAGTGGTTGAGAATCTGTGTGACTTCTGTCAGGCTAGTCTTTCCCAGTTTGCTCAAAATGTTAAGTTTACACCAGTAACATAAAAATGCATATGTTGTCTAAAAGTATCTGAGTATTTCTGAGCTTCTCATATGCTGTGACTTCTACAACAAAAAGCCATAAAAAAGGAAAGAGCAGTGGTTTTTGGTTTTGTTTGGTTTTTTGTTTTGTTTTAGTGGGGTTTTTTGGGGGGGGCCTTTGGGGGCTTTGTTTTGCTTTTTTTGTTTTTGTTTGGTTTGGTTTGGGTTTTTTTGGTTTGGTTTCGTATTTTTTGTTTGTTTGTTTTTCCTGAGGCTTGTCTGTCTAGATGTAGAGTAACATGTAAAAGAAAGGAAAATAATTGTGTATGTTGATTCAAAAGTTGTTCTTATTTCATCATAAGTTGCCCTCATGCTTTCCCTCATGTCCAGCTCATCAAGCATGGGTTTCATATATTTTGTTCAGTGTTGTCTATATTGCTGTGAGATGGCAGATATTTAAAAGCTAAAAAATAATACGCAAGATCATGTTAATTGTACATAAGGCATTTACAGAATTCAGTATGATTCAAATGTGTAGATTACATAGGTAAAATTTCTCCTCATATTTCTCATCTCTTCCATTCCTTACAACAAAAGTGTCCTCTGGATAATTTTTATTTGTCATTAAGATGAGTTTTAGGATGTTTTTTGTTCTGTCTGGGATCACTCCTTATTTGCTCTCTAATCAAGTCCACAGAGAATGGTCTATGCCAACCACCACAGTCTTGCTTATGTAAGAGAATGCTGGAGCTGCCACCATTAAAAAACACAGGCAGTATTAACAGACCTTTTTTTAAACAGGTTTAAAGAGAAATTCTGGCTTCAAGGATTATATCCTGAACTTGAGAGTCCACAAAAGATTAGCTTCAATTTGGAGCATGATCCTATTCTTGTCCTGCCTGCTGCAGAGGATCAGAAGATATACTGAACTGCAAGATTCAGAAAGGTGTTCATTTTGTCTGCTGTGTCCATTAGTTGATATTGGCCATTGGTAAGGAGATGTATCTTTGAGTGCTATTCAATTTATATCTAGGTTACAATTGTATTTGGTTTCTTTATAATAAGCCATTAATAAAATTCACCTGTGCACAACATTTATTAGTGATTTCTAATTTCTTGTGGGTTTGGTTTGTTGAATAAATCTTAACTATTATGATAATGATGATCATCAAAAGAAGAGACATTAGCCCTTAAAATTAGAGATCTCCTTGGTGACACAGCAGTACTCAGAGTTTTCTTCTTCTACAAACTCTATCAATGCCATCGATCCATCAATAGTTCTTGCCTATGAAGAAGGCTTATATGAAGAATTCAGACACCAAAGAATAAGGACTTAAAATGGGTGTGAAACTACAGAATTTTCCAGTTTATTAAATACAGTGTTCATGACCTTATTTCTAACAGCTTTGAGACATTTTAAGGCAGCTTGGCATCAAAAGGAGTGGTTACTAGTAATAGCAAACCTTGTCTAATGCATGTCTTCAGGGAAGAGTCTCTTGAAGACAGCATAATGAAGTCTTCTGCTATCTTTCTCCTGTGTTCAGGACTGGATTACTGTGACAAAGCAGTCCATTTCCAGTTGATGCATTTCATTGCAGTCCAAAAGAGTGGACCCACTCTAGTTTCAAAGCACATCCTTAGATTAGCCAAGGACTTCCCAATGGCGTAATTCCTTAAGATCCACAGTATCCGTTCAGGGTATAAAGAAAACCTGAACTGAAATTGAATCTAATGTGTTGTAAGGCGGTCACTAGCATGGTGAAATTTTTGTTGTCCATCTTTTGAATTCAGAGTCTAGGTGTCTTTTTCACTTTGCTGGAAATTTCAATGCAGAGAAAGAGGAGGCCTTTCATACTGTCATCTGTTTCCAGCATTGAAAAAAATAGTTCAGAAAAATTCCCATTTAGGATGGTTCTTTGAGTGGCACAATAATGAATGGAACATCCAGTTAGACTTGGGAATAAATGTTTTTCAGCTTGGTTCTTCTTACTCAGATTTTCAAAGTCCTACCTAGCAGGTGATTCATGCTACTTAGAATTCTGCTTCAGTGCACTGGGTATGGCTTGGCCCATACCACAGTAAAGGTTTTTTTGTGCAACTCTGTTGTGGAACACTTGTCATTGTTAACATAAACGTTGATTAGGTCTACACTGGGCTTGTATACCACAGCACAGCACTCACACTTCTCATAGAGAGCAGGTAGGGCTTTAAGCAGTGCAGCAGCTTTGTACTTTATCTGGGTAGAAGCCATCTGTGCAAAACTGGGACTGAAATAATGTTTTCCAGAGTTGCTTAAATCTTTAGACCAAAATATTAAACATTTGTCTCCAACATGACACAGTTTGGGTGGCAGAAACTTACCTCCATATTAAAGTACAGGCATAGAGAGGAAATGAGCTGAAAAAAATATCATGTACATGTCTTCACCTGATCACATAAATCACTTTCTTGACGTGAGGGAAATGTCAATGGCATCCTGCCCACAGAAGAGTCATAAGGCTGTGTATATGTGCACATAAATATAGAGCTGAAGACTAAGGTTCTTGCTCTGCTTATTTATCCTGTATCTGTCTCAGTTTTTTTCCAAAATAGAATGGAGACAATACAAAATACCTTGTTGATTCATACAATTACCTTTCTGCTCACTAAGCCCCTCCTTCTATGTGTTATTTCATTTTGAAGATTTCACAGACAATACTGTTTCTTACTGCCATCATGTTCAGATGACTGACAAAGCACATATGAGATGTCCCTGCAAAAAATTAAAAATCCTTGTATTTATGTCATTTTATCAGCTGGAATCTGTAAGTATGGCACATAAAAGTACTTATCTAAAAATCCGTTCTGTAAAAATGGAAGGGTAGAATTCAGTGCCTGCTGATCTTGATTATTCAGGAATCTCTTGATTGTCAGACTGGAAGAACAGCTTGAAGTTTAATATCTGAGGTGGTCTTTTTGTCCCCTTGATTCAATAACCTTACTTTAAAAAAACAAAATAGTATTAATGCTTTTCCAACTAATACATTAAGCAAAACAGGAATTTATACATCTGTTCTTACCTGTGTTTTTCTTACAAAATAGTAGAAAGCAGTGTTTGTAAACAGATCAACAAAAAACCCGCCAGCCTTCTTTTGCCAGTGAGTAACACTGCTATTCCTCCAGGTGTTCTCAAGTGAACAGATCTATTACAAAACATGGTAAGTGTTCCTTTTCATTTTATAAATCATAGATGCCAGTGAATTTGTTAATAGTTAACAATAATAGTGCCTGTGAAATCTGGCAGGATTTATGTATGTATTAAATTCTAAGGACTATGTGTATGTTAAAATTTTTCCCCGGTATTATAATTTTAGTTAATTTTGTGGAAGTGGAACAGTTAGTACATAGATTCTTTACTTAGGGTCTCTCTCTTTACTGTATTTTCTAAGGTTAGGTGATGAGCAAGTAATGTTTTTAGTTCTTTCTTGTTCCACATATGTAATGTGTGGGAATGATATATAAAGAAACACTATACACAGAAAACTTGGGAAAAGGGATGTCTGTAAATCTCCTCCTTAGACATTTCCAAGGAGATGATATGAGTGACAATGATCAACACGAAGTCAGTGAATACAAACCCTCATAACTATTCCACACCCATTCAAATCTAGTCTCAGTTCCCAGTAGGTTGTTCACATGTGAAACAGTTAGAGTAGTTTCAAAAATTGCTTAGTGCCTTAGTTATCTTTTCTGCTTTGGGTGCAACTGACTGTGCCTTCTTCAGTAGCAACTAAAACAATTTTCTGCAAGCAAGTTTCAGTTTGTATTGAAAAAGATGTATCTTGCATAATCAGTTAGAACAGCTAAGGTAAGAGACATTAACAACTGAAAATGCTGCAGCTTTTCAGAAGCCACTTGCAGCACACAAATGTGGATATTCTTGCAACTAGAATGCATTTTATAGCCTTTAAGCTTCTAAAGATGTCATTGCAAAGTGGTGTTTATAGTAGGGAAAGGGGAGTTGAAGGTGGTGGAAATGTTTTGATTTAATGGTTTAACAGTTTTAACTTATTTTTTTCATTGTTATTTATAAGATTAAGGAAAGAAAATAAATGTGAGAATGGAAAGGTTTTGGTTTTTTTTGTTTTTTTTTTTCAAAAGTAGACTTTAGAAAACTGAAAATTCAGTAAGGATATAATGTATACATTTTTTGTTGTATTTTGTCAGTTCTGTAAGGATTTAAGACAGCATCTTATCATTCAGCCGTTGAATTTAAAATGACAAAATGTTTTATTTCATTACTCCCTTGTTCTGCATATTTAGTTGAGGGGCAGAGTGAAGTGTGAATAATACATGAAAGAAGGTGTAACAGATATTTTATAGGAAAGAACAGGAAAAAGAATGAGGGGAGTGAAGAAAATGGAAGCAGAGGAGAAAATGGAAAAGACACTTATTCTTTTTATGTAGCTTGCAAATTGGCATGTGTAGATAAATTAAGGGTCAAGTAAAGAATGCATTTTTATGCTATATTGGCTGTGCAGTGACAGAACAAAGTATACTACTACTGTTTGGCAATTAATGATGACAAGGAAAGTTTGTGATTTAATTAAAAAATAAACTAGGAAATTCCACTTCAAAAAAGACATTGAAAACTTGCCTAAGTGGTAGCTTTAAGTTTTCTGTGTTCAAGAAAACTTAATTTGCCTTTAAATTTTGACTAGAGTCTTCAGCTTTCAAGGCATCTTCCTGTTGGCCTACTGAAATAATAATTCATTTTATGTAGCTAAACTCAAGTCAGTATGATTATTAGAAGTAATCAAAGTGAATCATATGCAAAGAGGTGGCTGGTATCCACACCACAATATTCCGTTGTGTTGAAGATCACCTGCTATTTCTTAAATGTGTTGTTGGCCTACAATGTAACACATATGCCATAGTAACATTGGAAGATATGGTTTATACTTAAAACACTAGCAGACTGGAGCAAATGGTGACATTTTCACAATAATGCCCAATTTGTACATCTGTCTGAAAAAAAATAGTCCTTGTCGTTATCTGAATCTGACTTTGGTTTGATCCTGGACCAAAGAAACAATGTGTCTTTGCTACTGTCAGCAGCAGCATCTTTGCTACACAGTAATGAGACAGAAGCCATCCTTCTGTTTTTTAATTGTGGATAAACCATGTGACACTAAACATGTAGAAATCATACTGGGCTGATAGTAATTCTGTTAACAGAAAGCAGGCTATATAAATAATTTGTATTTCCTTGAAAGCATAAGAGAAATATTTCTGTGTTCTATTGCATTTCAGAATTCACCAGCAAAAGTTGAGAAGGTACAAACTTTTGTAGGAATGAAAATAGATTTAATAGTGATCAAAAGAAAATATAAAACTTAAGAAAAAAAAGGAATTAAAAAAATACTATATATTTGGTTTATGTATTTGAATGCAGCTTTTTTTTTCTTTCTTTCTTTCTATTCTTGTAAATTCCTATTGTCATTCATTGTTGTAGACTTCATTGAAATGGAAAAATTTGAAATTCTGGTCATCTCATAGCTTCAAATATGACAGTTTCAACTTTGGTGTAATTTAGAAATTATCACACAATACTAATTTTTCATTGATTATTTTATTTAGACATCATCCACTGTTAAGATGGATATTTATTAGGTTTGCAGGTACTAGCCTTTGTTCATAGAATCATAGAATCCTAGGGGTTGGAAAGGACCTCAAAAGATCATCTAGTCCAAGCCCCCCGCCAGAGCAGGGTCACCTAGAGTACATCAAACAGGAACGCATCCAGGTGGGTTTGAATGTCTCCCAGTGAGGGAGACTCCACAACCTCCCTGGGCAGTCTGTTCCAGTGCTCTGTCACTCTTACAGTAAAAAAATTTTTTCGGATATTCACCTTGAACCTCCTATGCTCCAATTTACACCCATTACCCCTTGTCCTATCACTGGTCATCACTGAGAAAAGCCTAACTCCGTCCCCCTGACACTCACCCCTTACATATTTGTAAACATTGATGAGGTCACCCCTCAGTCTCCTTTTCTCCAAGCTAAAGAGACCCAGCTCCCTCAGCCTTTCCTCATAAGGGAGATGTTCCACTCCCTTAATCATCTTCGTAGCTCTGCGCTGGACTCTTTCAAGCAGTTCTCTATCCTTCTTGAACTGAGGGGCCCAGAGCTGGACACAATACTCCAGATGCGGCCTCACCAATGCAGAATAGAGGGGGAGGAGAACCTCTCTTGACCTACTAACCACACCCTTTCTAATGCACCCCAGGATGCCATTGGCCTTCTTGGCCACAAGGGCACATTGCTGGCTCATGGCCATTCTCCTGTCTACCAGGACCCCCAGGTCTCTTTCACCTACACTACTCTCCAGCAGTTCAGCCCCCAACCTGTACTGGGACATGGTGTTGTTCTTCCCCAAATGTAAAACTCTGCACTTCCCCTTGTTGAATTTCATCATGTTTCTCCCCGCCCAACTCTCCAACCTATCTAAGTCTCTCTGAATGGCAGCACAGCCTTCTGGTGTGTCAGCCACTCCTCCCAGCTTAGTGTCATCAGCAAACTTGCTGAGGGTACATTCTATACCCTCATCCAGGTCGTTGATGAAGATGTTGAACAACACCGGTCCCAGTACCGACCCCTGTGGGACTCCACTAGTCACACACCTCCAACCAGATTCTGCCCCATTGACTACAACTCTCTGACTCCTTCCTTTCAACCAGTTCCTAATCCACCTCACTTCCTGATCACCAAACCCATACCTGATCAACTTTTCTACAAGGATGCTGTGGGAGACGGTGTCAAATGCTTTACTGAAATCAAGATAAACCACATCTACCGCTCTACCATCATCTATCCACCTAGTAATTTCCTCATAGAAGGCTATGAGGTTAGTCAAACATGATTTACCCTTGATAAAACCATGTTGACTGCTCTTGATGACCCCCATGTCCTTGATGTGCCTGGAGATAGTGCCAAGAACAAGTTGTTCCATCACCTTTCCAGGGATGGAGGTGAGGCTGACCGGTCTATAGTTACCCGGGTCCTCCTTCTTGCCCTTCTTGTAGACTGGAGTGACATTTGCTATCCTCCAGTCCTCAGGCACCTCACCTGTTGCCCATGACTTACTGAAGATGATGGAGAGTGGCCTAGCAATGACCTCCGCCAGCTCCCTCAGCACCCTTGGGTGCATTCCATCTGGACCCATTGATTTATGGATGTCCAGATTACTCAACTGATCCCTAACCCAATCCTCATCTACCATGTCAAACTCTTCCTCTATCTTGACTTCTTCTGGGGCTATATGAATCTGGGGCTCATAGGGAGACCCTGCAGGAGTGAAGACAGAGGCAAAGAAGGCATTCAGCACCTCTGCCTTCTTTATATCCTCTGTCACCAGGGCTCCCACCTCATTCCTCAATGGGCCAATATTGCCTCTATTGCTAGTTTTGCTAGCTATGTATTTGAAAAAGCCCTTTCTATTATCCTTAACCTGACTTGCAAGGTTAAGTTCCAAGGAGGCCTTAGCTTTCCTAATTGCCTCCCTACATCCTCTGACAACAGTCCTATATTCCTCCCACGTGACCAGCCCCTCCTTCCATGATCTGTAGATTTTCCTTTTCCACTTAAGTTTGCCCAGTAGTTCCTTCTTTAACCATGCAGGTCTCCTAGCACCCTTACTAGATTTCCTAACCATTGGGACGCTCTGATCCTGTGCTTGCAAGAAGTGGTCCTTGAATGTTGACCAGCTATCTTGAGCTCCTTTATTTTCTAGCACCCTGTCCCATGGGATTTCCCTTAATAGATGATTGAGGAGACCAAAGTTTGCCCTGTGGAAGTCCAGGGTTCTGGTCCTGCTGGGTATTTTGTTCCTTCCACACAGGATCCTGAACTCCACCATCTCATGATCACTGCAGCCAAGGCTGCTATTGACCTCCACTGCTTCAACAAGGCCCTCCTTGTTGGTTAGTACAAGATCCAGCAGCACTCCTCTTCTAGTCGGCTTGTCCACCATTTACATTAAGAAGTTATCATCAATGCACTGGCGGAACCTCCTAGACTGTGAAAGGCTGGCTGTGTGAGTCTTCCAGCAGATATCGGGGTAGTTAAAATCTCCCATGAGGACCAGGGACTGTAGTTGTTCTTCCTCCACATTTGATTTTCTCCAGTGAATATTTTAAGTGTTCAACTACAGAGAAAAATGGCTATCTGCTAATTTAGGAAGTTGAAATTAGATACCCTTTAAACAGATTTCTTTGTAATTTTTGTGTCTTTAGTAGAAGTTAACTTGTGCTCCTCATGAATGCAGAGATTTGCATTTATTATCATTCTAGGTCTTAGAAAGAGATTAGACTCTCTGACATTTATTGGCAACAAAAAGTTTCAAATGAGCCATACTACTCTGACTTTCCAACTCTGTGAGAGTCCGGGTAGTACCAGTGTAGAGACTGTTTCTCTAGTTTCTGTTACTGTTACTGCTGGATGCCAAGAGTTGACGACTTATGGTGTGGATAAATTAAAGGGCAGATGAAATTTCTGAAATTACTTTATGAGATCACAGCAATATGTCCTTACTTGTTTCTTTCAGATCTGAAAACTATATTACAATATCCCCTTACAGGAATCATAGTGTTGGTGTCCTCTCTCCATGGCATTTTCTGGAGCTCCTGCTGGAGATTCCTTCCAGACTGTTTTCAAAGACTAGTGCAGCTGTACAAAATTTCCGGCATGTGTTTATTTCTCCAGGTATCCTCTGGGAGATCCTTTTCAGTGTGGATCCTGGTAACAGCAGA
The DNA here is from genome assembly GCF_000747805.2 of Chaetura pelagica. Classification (NCBI taxonomy): domain Eukaryota; kingdom Metazoa; phylum Chordata; class Aves; order Apodiformes; family Apodidae; genus Chaetura; species Chaetura pelagica. The sequence continues at coordinate 14,808,152 of NW_009952974.1, read as the reverse complement.
CTGAAGTCCTCCATTTACCAAAACAGATAAGTGCATGCTTGACTTGAAGCACATAAGCAGCCTTCTGAGCCAGTTCTGTGCTTAAAGAGCTTGCTACATTTGCTTTATATATGTTCCACTTAATAGGGAAGGAAAAGGATTTTTTAATAAGACAACAGCAATGGCAGCAGGCAGATGCAGTGTTGTGGCAAAACACCTCCCATTCCAGATTTAGATGAGAGCTTCTGACCTCTCTTTCAGGGACAACCAATCTAGTGATACAGTTGGCTGGACAGACTGAGGAAGCTGGGCTAGTGGAAATTCACAAGCTAATTTATTGTTCCATGAATTATTAACTTTGTTATCTGTACAAGGCCTCCACAGGTTTAGCAAAAACTGCTAAACTTAAATTCTGATTCTTTAGAAATTGCAGTAGTTGTCTGTGTTAGTTTACTTTCACAGTATTTATATTTCTGCACTTTGTATGCTATTTTTTATTAAGCTTAACTTCTTGGAGCATCCAACAGAAAATTTGTGAAGGAAACAAAAAATCCCCACAAACCCCAGAGCACCAAATTAGTATATTTTCAAATACAATTTTAGAATTTAAAGTTATGGAAAAAATAATGTAACAGTGTATTCTGATAAAGTGCAGCCACATGTCTGAACTCAGCTTACTTATTTAGTCTGGTGATTGACAGATGCATTTGGTAGCTTCTTGGATGTTTTATAATGCAACAAAGTAAGGCTGAATCTCACTGATATGACTACTTGTGACTTTTTCGTATCCTCTGCTAAAAGTTATTACATTCTTCAGCTTGTGCTTATGACTTAGGAAATTTGCAACAGCTCTTAAAGTGCACATTATAAACAAAATAGAATTATAAATCGAAATCTTTGAAACAGATGATGTTTCCTCAGTGAATCCCTTTTGTGCTTCCAAAATTAGTGTTGTCAATCAAACTAACAGGTGGTGTATGGTTACACAGAGTGGATCCCCCCTCACAAGATACTTTCTTTTAGGAAACCAATCAGAACCAGCACTGATATGATGATGCAGACCTGTCAGCAGAGCTGGGGTATATAAAGCAAAACAACTATGTTAGCACTTCTGAGCAGTCGTGCATTCCCCGCCTCGCCTCGGGTGTAGGGATTGCAAAAAAACAAAACTACACTGTCAAGACTGTGTAGTTTTGTTTTTATGATTAGAGGCTCTACAATTCTCATGCTGGGATTGTCTAAAAAATCTTACTCTGGATAAGGACGTCGTTCAAGAAGATTTCGCTGGGCTTAGCCCACTCTTAACAGGCACTTTGAGAGATCAGGTTAGTACCATAGTTTTGCTAGTGCAGTGGGTATTTTTTCAGTCATCAGTAATAATTATATGATTTATTATTTACATATTTGCTCACAGGGGATATAAGTTTCAGAGGACAGATGTGGAGCACTTAAATTCTCTGGCAACAGTATGTCTTGAATTTCTGGGAGTAAATTTTCATACCACTCAGTGAAAGTTTTTTAGTATATTTATTGTTAAAGACTGTGTAGGATAAGATTTTAAAAATGCATGGAAAAATCTGCTTAACTTAGAAACTCCTTTCTGTTGAGAGTGTTCAAGGTTATGCTACTGAGAGATAAACTGAGAAGCTCCAAGAATAGCTCTGATAAAATGCATATGGTATCAGCTAAGCGCTGATGACTTTTTAAGGGAATCAACTGCTAAGGTATCAATTACATGGCAGCTCTGGAACACTTGTCTGCTGTCATTCATAGGTGGGAAGGTTATTTCTGGAACATGACATTTCAGGCACATACTTTCAATTCTAATTATACAAAAAGCCTTATAAGATCAGATCTTCATCACTGAAATTTGCCTAGACTATTAAATGTATAAATTATGTGTGAAACCAATGACAAATCTGCTTAATAGATTTCCAATCTATTCTGGAGTCAGGGTATTATATATATATAGATATGCTTTCATAATGTTTAATTATATTGTATGATTATTTCCATATATTTTAGCTGAGCTTTGAAGCATAGTTATAAATGAAGTAGATCTTGGTGAATTACATTTGACAGATATTTGTCTTAATCTTCTGTTCAGAAAACTAGTTTTGGATTATGATGAAACGCTGGTGATTTCTTTCTAATTAGAGCTCATTTCCCCCAACCGTTGAAGCTGAAAAGTTTCAATAAAAGGCTGTTTATTTGTCAAGCTGGAACAAGTATCCAGATAACCAGTAATTGCCATAAAAAGCAGCTCAAAATCCCAATACAATATCCACTTATGCCCTTATCACTTATATGTTGGCATCAGGCACCGATTTCAATGAAGGTACTCACGTCATGAAGAATTTTCACCCCTTTGAAAGGTAGCATAAATATGACTCATAATGAAAGAAACCACTTTCTCACTGATTTTTAAGTTAATCCTGGGACTGTCACAAAATCAGACACAGAAACCAAAGTAAACAACAGTATATTTGTGAGTGAGATTGACTTTGAAAAGATTATGGGCTAACTCTTAGTAAAACAAGATATGCTCTCCGGGGAATTTTGTGATGAGAAAAATTGTAATTTTAATAGTTGTATCATACAATTAAGATTATATTAGATACGTATTAATAACCTGGACAATTCAACACCTGTAAATAAATGTGCTTGTGCAAACTTAAAGAATTCTTGATACAGAATCTTTTCTAGTAGTAGTGTGCTACTTCAAAGTAGGATCTTGTGGCATAAGAAGGGAGAGCAAACCATTTTTCTTTCAGATTTCACATGGATCTGCAGTTGTTCAAACCATCAGTGGCAGTGGCTACCTTATATCCTAGCTCACATTTCGAATGTGGCTCTCTTCCCATATTCAAAATTCCACTGAGATACTCTCTAAGAAAGAGTGGACTTCTATCTACATTTTTATGTCAATATGCGTTAATGTAAAATGAAATTATTTACTACTTACAGATTGCATTTAAAAGAGAGTCTTCTGGCACTTTTAAGAGCTAACAAAGCCAAGTAGATTGTAGACACTTTTTTTTCATTTGGTACTTAGTGACCTACTTGTCTTCTCATTGGAGAAAGAAAATGGTTTGTGCTAACAAAACATTTTAAAATAATTTAAAAAAATTACATGGAGATTGTTTTTTCTTTGGGTAAAGGAGATTAATGGAAAAAAAAGAAGCTAGATGACCTGCACAAGGTCATAAAATGAGTCTAGCAAAACTGTCTCCTGCTGCATACTTGTAATGCCAAATCACAGCTTCACTAAATATAAGTTTCATATACAACTCAGCCAAGAGCCTTAAAAGATATTTGCTATACAACTTTGTCAAAACCTACAATCTTCACAGTTCACCAGGTTAATGATTTAAAACTCAGAAGAGTAAATTGTTCTTAAAATAATAACAAATATTCCTAACATCTAGCAAGAAGGATGTGTGTCTAAAAGCAATGTGACCACTGATATGTAATTATGTTTTTGTTGCTTTCAGAGTGCCTGTAAAGATGACGACAAAAGCACCAACCTTTACGCAGCCCTTACAAAGTGTTGTGGCACTGGAGGGTAGTGCCGCAACCTTTGAGGCTCATATTAGTGGTAAGGTTTTGATTTACTCTTGCAAGATTTTTTATTTTTTAGTATTAATTTTGGTAACTTTTACACTAAGACAAATGATACTTCATAATCTGATCTCAATGGGTAAAAATCAGTGCTGTAATGTGAATGTAGATAAATATATACGGTAATGGTGGACACAGTGAAGTGCTGCCCATTCACAAACGTACTGTGTGAAGTTAGAAGACTTCCCATCATCCTGCCAAGGAGATTCATGTCTACTCATCATGTGTGTTAGAATTATTAAAACTGGGGGGAAATACCATTAAAAGCGTATACATAAAAATACCTAATGTACTAATAAGGGAACTTCATATGGATGTAGAGAGAGTAATCTTGTTTGGATAATGGTCAGGTAGAATGAGGAAGCAAGGTGCAAAAGGTAAGGCATATGCTAGGTCTTCATTGACCTACTGCTAAGCTTTACTCTGGCTAAGTAGTATTTCTACCTTCTATGCCCTTGAGTTTATGTAAATCCGGAGTTCTGGCAGGCAGGTTAAAAGCACAAAACCTAGGTCCATGTGGCCACTGAAGAGGGTGGAAAACCCTAGTTTCCTAGATAGTAGAGGTATATGGTGATCATGATGGTAGTCCATTGGTGAATTAGTCTAATTTTTTAATGTGATTTAAAGATTGCCATGTAATTTTAAAGGCTACTTAAATTTGCTAGTCTACACAGTATTGAAATACCCTGTATAGTGCAAAACCCCATACAAAGCCCCAGGATAGCTTTACCAGATAACCAACACCCTGTTCTAAGTGTGCCTCTGACCTCAGCAGTGACTAAGGAGAAATGACATGTGTTTCTGCTGATGGAATTATATTGTCTTACAGGCATTAGCAATGTGATGATCCACATACCATAAAGCACTACCCAGATGCTCTGGGACAGGTGCAAACACATGATCTCTCTGACTATAAAGATCTCTTGACATCTATAGTCCACTTTGGTTCATCCCTTAGTCCCTTTGGATAACATTGGCTCATACGAGGTTCACACAAGATGTTTTAATGTGTTCTGTAATCTATATCTATACTATTTTCCTGCATTATTCTGTTGTTTGGCTGCCTACTCTTCAGTTAATTGCCCTGGCCTTCTCATGTTGTCTGTACACTGTACATTTTCTGTGAAAAAGTTCTTTTCACTGATGACCACAATACTTATATTATTAGAAATACATAAATATAAAAGTAGAACAAGTTAGGATGCTAATATTATGGCTAAATGTGTGATTTTTGCCATTTTAATTTGAGTGGAGTACTCAAGAGGGGAAACTGATTTCTTGCCAAGAGGAGATACAGCAGTTTTTTCTAATCTCATATATTATATTTGTATTTTACTCCCAATTATAATGTGAGGGAATATCCTGTTACATTTTTTTAATAATATTACATTCTGGAATATCTTTTGTGTCCCAAACTCATCCACCAGGATTGACAGATCTGACATTAAATTGGTATTTAGATTTTCTAATGCATAAATAAAGTTTCATCTCTTGAAATAGTCACATAAATAACGGACTACAGAGTTTTATTCTGATCCTTTGTCTGCCCTTCCTATCTGTCATGAATAACAGTGAATCTGAACACTGCCTATTTATATATAAATCAAGTATTAATACAGAGCTATGATCCTAATGTGAAGAGCCTATTTAATCTAAGAGTACTTAGCAACCACCTGAGATGCAATTTTGCAGTCTGTAAATTAGGAGAAATGAATCATACAGTTGTATCAGACTGTGAATTAAGTGCCACATCACAAAGGTTTGATACTAGACAAAAATACCCAGTACCTCCCCTGTGCCCAGAAAGCGCAGAAGACACAGACACAGTGATTAAAAGCAGTAAATGCCAGAACAGCTAGGACATCATCACAGGGGGAGCCCTACTGGGTGAGCAGTGACTAAGGGGACATGAGACAGCATGCCACTGTCAAGGAAGTCTGCAGTGCTGCTGGCATTAGAACTGTGCCCATCCTCATGTCTCCAAAGTATGATCAAGTATTGAATTTGTTCATAAAGAACTAACCTGTATTTGGCTTAACTTTCTTTGAACTGGTATGTTCTGGTATTAGGCAATGCAAGCTAGCCTTTACACTCTGCATATTGTTGAAAGCAGCACATAAATCAAACACAGGCTGGTAGTTCCTATCACTTACGTAATTGTCAGGACAATCTTACTGAATTTATTTACTTAAGCAGTGAAGTTAATTTTCTTCTTTTCAGCAATAAAACTAAAAAAATCTCAAGGACATTTAAAAAATAATAATAAAAAAAATGACCTAATAACTAATATTTGAATCATAGTACAATTTGGCATATGTATAAAAAAAGTCCCTACTCCATATAGTCCAGGCAAAACCATCTATAATCTGAGGCAGAGATTACCTTTTAGTCTCCAGTTCTGTGGCATGGGATTAGCAGAGTGCTAGTACATTTGTTAAATTGAGTTTTGTTTTAATATGAACTTGGACTCAGACTTCCAAAATGGATCCCTTAAACAAAGCAGTTTGAGACATCAAATATTCTCCCTTTTAAAAAACGTAGACCTTGTTCAACCTACCACACAAAACCACGTTTGCTAATAATCATATGATGCTGCACCAAGAAAACAAAACATTTTGGCAGTGTTTCAAGAAATTCAGTATTGACAACATGATTTTTAATTGTCCAGCTTAAAATATTTTGGTAGTCGTTCGTGCAAATGTTGAAGACACAGCTCCAAATGAAATCAGTGGGATCTGCTGGATACTCTTATGTTTATGGTGTTAATGCCCAAGTTGTCCTATAACATTACTATCAACTTGATTTACACCATCCCCATCGGGGATGTTTGTTTCAACTGTGAAATTACACAGCTTAAACGTACTTTTACCCTTTTGATTTCTAATTCTCTCTAAAACTGGCCATATTATCTTTCTCTCTATGTGTGTGTTTCTGTTTTATGTATATGTAAAAATCAGGTTTTTTAAGTATGAGTAAAATTTAAAACTTTCCTAACCAAGTCTGCTATGACTGCAAGCAACCTGTAAAAGCTTAAATCTACATATCTCAGCTTCTGTTTAATTGCAGTCTCACACAGTCATGTTCCTGGCACACTAAAACCCCAAATAATTGAATTCATAGCAGGGATACTTCAGAAATGAAGCAGAATTCTGGGGTTTTCCAAATCCCAGAAAGTGGTACTGGGAAAATTAGGGCAGCTGTAGCAAGTGCTGTCTCAGATCTCATTCCTGAGCCCCTTTGTAGTGCACTTGATAATTTGGCTTGAGTGGAGAAGTACATGAAGTGAATTTGCAGGGATTTTAATTTTGGAGAAATGGTGTTCTAGAACTAAAGAAAAATATTTTGAGCTGGAACTGTCTCCTTAACTTAGCTGTTCTCCTTATGTGGCTCATACAAAAATTGTGTCTGTCAAATGGATTTCAGATGCTCAGTAAACTAGGCTGAGTAGAACACCAGGTAGAGAATTTTCATGAGGAATCTAAAATCATCATTTAAAGCTAAAAAGCCAGCTGTAGATACAGGTGAAACTTTTCTGTCCAGAATGGTCTTGCTCATGACAACAGATGAATAATATATTTGAACAATAAAAGGTCATCTGGTTCCAGCTGACTGCTTTCCACCAGACTCAAGTAGAATTAACTTCAGAATAAAGAATCAAGATCCCAAAGCATTAGTACCACTTGATGTTAATGTATACAACACTCACTTTTTCTGTCACTTAATTTTCTAAAATCATTTAGTGTTAAGACAACTAATTAACTTGATTGGAAGTTCTGCTTTTTAATTTGTCTCCAAACTACTGGACTGAATAATTTTGCTGGCAATTCTACTTAGGTACAAGGAAATAAATTTTAAAAATACTGCATGTGCATCACTTCACCCCCTTTATAGTTTTGATGAACTCCTCAACAGAATTAAAAAAACAGCCACAGTACACTCATTATGCAAGAGGTTTCCTAAATGCATTAGCCTGTGCAGCTATCCTATTGCTCTGTGTGTTTTAGAGATCTTTCTGAAAATAAATTCCTTTACCGTCATGTCACTGAATGTATAAGCAGAGATCTCTGCCTATGCCACACCACTGCAACTTCGCATACATGAGTATTATGGCAATTTTGATATCTGACAGGTTTGGGGTTTTTTTCCTTCCTTTTTCTTTAGGTTTCCCAGTTCCTGAGGTGAGCTGGTATCGGGATGGCCAGGTTCTCTCTGCTGCAACTCTCCCCGGTGTGCAGATCTCGTTTAGTGATGGCCGCGCTAAACTGGTGATCCCCACCGTGACGGAAGCAAACAGTGGAAGATACACCATACAAGCCACCAATGGATCTGGGCAAGCAACTAGTACTGCTGAGCTACTTGTCACAGGTATCAAGCAGCTAAAGAAAGGCACTTCTCTCTGCTACCAATGTAAGAAGGGAACATTAGCAGAAGTGTCAAAGATAATGAAAGAAGTTTGGATTTGAAGTACATGATTGGCAAAGAAATAACAAACCCAATTCCTTTTCCTGAAGCAGTTTAGAATTCAGCGTATATTCTCAACAGTAATTTCTAGCAGTATCTTTTACACCTAAACTGAATAAAGATTAATCTTAATCTTATAAACTCTTAATCACAATTACAAACTTCTGGCTTTGCCCAGTATACTTCTGCTGATTTCTTCTGTCACACTGGCTACATTCAAACTATGCATAAAAGAAATTATAAAGTTCTGCAGGATAATATTTAGTGATATAAAATTATATTTAACAGAATAACTCACATAAAGGGTGATAGCCATGAGACTGTCCTTACTACCTATGGTTATAAGCAATATATCACTAATTAAAAAGTTAAAGGTGTTTGTATTTTGGCAAATCAACTCTTAATGTGTGTAATATTTGAGAATATAGTATCATCTGTCAGCAGCATGTGAAGGAGAAATAAACCTTCTGTACTTCTAGTAATTAAAATATCTAGGCCTTATAGTTATTTTTAACAGACATAATTGTTTTTCTGTTTATTTCTGCAACAAAACTGCAGCTGGAACAGCACCACCAAACTTCTCACAACGACTACAGAGCATGACTGCAAGGCAGGGAAGTCAAGTTCGACTTGACGTGAGAGTGACTGGAATCCCTACACCTGTGGTGAAGTTCTATCGGGATGGAGTAGAAATCCAAAGCTCCCCCGATTTTAAAATTATACAAGAAGGAGACCTTTACAGCTTAATAATTGCAGAAGCATACCCTGAAGACTCCGGTACATATTCAGTAAATGCCACAAATAACATGGGACGTGCTACTTCGACAGCTGAATTGCTGATTCAAGGTAAGAGAGGTGGAAGTTGCAAGCCATGAAAATAAAGCATTCCTTGTTGTATTGGTGCAATATGCACCACTTCATCAATATTATATCTATAAGTTAATGTATAACTTCTTTCTCAAGAGTTGTCTGAACATTTGTATGGCCCTTTCCTCTAGAATGGGTCTTCTTTAAACTGAGGCTATAGTAGACAGAAAAAATTGTGGGATACTTTGTCCTAGTTTGAGCCAGGATGAACCCACTTTTCCTTTTACTGATTTTTTCCAATACTTTCAGCTGTTCTAATATTGTTCTGTAGATTTCTCAAAGTTGTACTTTTAAGTTGACTTTGATAGAACAGATATGTTAGACTGCCAATCTGTACATGGTCTTTTAAGTGAGCCTGGTAAGGATGAAGACAGTTATTAGATAGAGGAGAATTGTAGTAGTGAATCATTCTGCCTAGGGCACTTTTGCTTGGGTTTCACCTCAGTCAGGCTTCCAAATTGTGTAGTTCTTTGAGATCCAGGAATGATTCTGAAGAACCTACAGTAAATGTGTTTTGTTTGCAGTTTTTTTCCTAATGAGAGTAATGCAGAAACTTTATTTAACTTATTTTCACAATTATCTGTCTATACATACTGCAGGAAAAACAGATGGTTGCTTAATTATTTCTCTGTTGTTTATTTACATTTGTATGTAATTGGAATTGGCCATTAATTTATTTCTGCAAGTGCTTTTTGCCATATGCAATTCTCCTCACCACACTTTCTCTTCCAAAAGGTGAGGAAGAAGCCGTTCCTGCTAAAAAGACAAAGACAATAGTTTCGACTGCTCAGATTTCACAAACAAGACAAGCCAGAATTGAAAAGGTATGTTTTTAAAAAACAAAGCAGGTAAAGCTAAAATGTGGATTATTACTTGTACGATATCTGACATGTTTTCTTTATTTCATTGCAGAAGATTGAAACCCACTTTGATGCCAGATCACTTACAAGTGTTGAAATGGTCATAGACAGTGCGACAGCCCAACAGCTCCCACACAAAGCACCTCCACGAATGCCTCCTAGACCCACATCGAAATCACCAACCCCACCAGTAATTGCTGCAAAAGCACAGATGGCACGACAGCAATCACCATCACCTGTTAGACAATCACCATCACCTGTAAGACATGTCAGAGCACCAACACCCTCACCAGTAAGGTAAGATTATTATTCTTTCAAACAAAATTGCTTTTTTAATCACTTTTACATGTAGCAGTAATGTACTGGAATGGAAAAAAATGCACTGACTTAATACTGACTGAGTTTATTCTGACTCTGAGCTGTAATGTGCTGTATTTGTCACTCCTATAGAAGTGCATGCCTCTTACGTAAATTTTCTATCCCATATGGAGAAAAATCCTTTAGAGAATAAATCCCATTTGATTACATACAGCTGAAGTAGCACTGAAAACTCCAAGCTCATGATGAAAGATAAGAAAACAGTAGAGTACTTGGCCCTCAATGATTGTAGATGAACAGAGAAAAGACCAATGACACTCTGATGAGTGGTAAATGGAATGAAAGGATACACAAAAAAATGTGAACACGTGTTCTATATGTGTACTGGTAATGACTGCAGAAAGAGTGTTTTGAAAGTAGATAAGGTAAATATGTTATGGAAAAAATTAAGTTTAGCTCCATGGTGTAAAGGATCTTAAAGAGGGAAAGTAAGTGATTTAAAGACCAGGGCTCTTGGTTTAGGGACCACAAGTGGTCTTTCCTGAGACGCTAGTTAAGGCAAAATCGCTTTGAAAGTCCTGCAGTTTCAGCATCCTGAAGCAGTAGCATTATGGAAGGAATGTCTCCAAGCTGAGTGCTCAGCAGAGCTCCATTTAAATTGCCAGAACTAGATAAGCTGGTGTATTTTGCCTCATTGAGAATAGCTTGCAAGGATAGGAAGGAACTGATAGTGTGTAGCAATAACAAACTGCATAGATGAAAGAATAATTCAATAGTGCCATCTGGAGTGCATATGGAACTAGACATTTATACTGCCCTGGTAGTCAAAACACTTGTAGACATCTAACACGTTAGAAGATAGATCTAAAAATTAATGTGATGATGCTGCCCCCTAATGCTGCAATTTGTTAATATTATCTGGTAAACAAAAAAATCCTCTCAAATAAAACTCATTATAACTCTGTTAAAGCATTTTGAAAATTCATTTAAATTATCTGCTAGGACTACAGTTGAATTTTTTTTAATATAAAAATTTAGAAACTAACACTTTCCAAGTGGATACCAATTACTCTGGCTGAGTTTTTTAAATATAAGTATGGGAAAAAATACAGGCAGAATCTTGCCTGGAGTCTGAACATGTGTATGGATGGCACATGGAAATGAAATGTGGTGCAGGAGTGTATAGTTATGTGATTGCTAGATAGATACTGCATGATATTTTTACAAAGAGTTGTTACACTAATTGTCTCTCTGCAGAGACAGGGCCGCAAATATAGCATGTAATACTCATGGCTTGTAAGCCTTAGATATTACTTCTACTAGGAGAATTGAGATAGGACAAGTGGAAACTATCAATGTATTTTTTATATTTTAAATATTTGCATTTGAGTGAAATGTCCTTTGACATTTGCCCTTTTTTCTTTTTTGAAAACCTAACTAAGCTACTACAAAGATGTGTTACAGTTACAAGTATGACAAAAACACACAGGCATAATATCAAAAACAGATAAGTGCAATTAACAAATAAAACACCTAAAAAACTTAAAAAAAATAATAAAACTACCAAGTACTGAAGATACCCTAAATGGGGAGTGAATTGAAGTTCAGGATACAGTTGTTTATGTAGTTGTAATTGTATGATACTATATGAATTATACTAATACTTTCTGTTTCAATAGGTCAGTTTCTCCTGCTGGAAGGATATCCACCTCACCTATTAGACCAGTGAAATCTCCATCTCCGATCCGTAAAACACAGGTAGTGACAACAGCTGGGGCTGAAGTCCTTCCCCCTTGGAAGCAGGAAGGATATACTGCAACCGCAGAAGCTCAGATGAAGGAAACAAGAGTATCTACAAGCACTACTGAAATAAAAACTGAAGAAAGATGGGAGGGGAGATACGGGGTCCAAGAACAAGTAACCATTAGTGGTGCTACTACTGGTGAGGTTGCAGCTGGTGCTAGAGAGGTAAAGTCTATTTTTTGAAAGATCATTGCTTTTGCTTTAAGTGTGGACTCATAACTGCTGAATAGATCTGCTAAATGCAATCTAAGAGCCTGTGTATAAAAGTGTGTATCTGCTATCGAGAGAGATCTGCTGCAAATATTTAAGTGTTTCTTTGCAACATTCTGTCTCCATACTTGTTTTATGCTTCTGAATGTATGCAAAACATGAAAAAATGTCTTTTGATGTGACTAATATAGGTGAGAAAGGACAGTGAAAAAACAGCAGCTGTTGCTACAGTTGTTGCTGCTGTGGATCAAGCCATGGTGAGAGAACCAGCTCCAAGTCTTGTAGAGCAAACTGCTAAAAGGACAGCAATGACTGCAGTCCATGTTCAGCCTGTTCAGGAGCAGGTAGAAATAGAGCACTGATATTCTATGGTTTCCCCTTTTTCCCTTCATCCAACATGCAAAGAAAGCATGATTCACTCTGAGGAATTAACAAGATATTACTCAGTGCACTGCAAAAGCATGCATACTCCTATAGAGCACCTGAGCTGTAAAGGAATGCTTGTGGATCACTTATTCCATTGCCTTCCATCATAGCAGGATTGAACTAATTATTCTTAAACTGTTTTTAAGTTTAAGAATGCCTTCTATGAAAGTGATCCCATATTCTCCTTTGTCTTTTTTTCTCTAACATGATTCTTACACTGGTTAAGTTTTTCCTCTAATATCTCAATAATTTACCCACTAGAATAGAATAATTCTCCCTTATTGGTTTTCCTTCACTTGCATTCCTCTCTTATTTTTCCTTCTCCTTTTCTTTTTGATCAATTTGTTAAAGTGAATTTTAAGGCTTTGTTTTCTTGTTTGTTGCTATAAAAATCAGATGAGAAAGGAGGCAACCGTAGTAGTTACCAGTGATAAAGCCACAAAACAAACAGTAATATCAAGAACTAGAGAAGGAATTGTTACCTCACAAGAACAAAGGCACATCTTTCATGAAAAGGTGAATACAGCTGTTACCTGTGATTTTCATGCCCTAATGTCTTTAAAAATCTACTATCTCAACAAAAAGGCCTATGAACAAGACAAATGACATACCATTACATTTTTTCCTTTCATATGTGTTCACTCTTCTGGTTTACATTACTATCATTCTCCTGTCTCTTATTGATCCCCGTATTACTTTGTCTATTTCACTTCCATTATTAATACGTAAGAATGTGATAAACTTGCTGAACCTTAACTTAATTATTTTTTTTCATAGAGTGATTTATGAGATAGCATTCTCAATCATTTAAAGAATTGATGTATAGAAAACACCTCTCAAATTTTCCCTTTAAAAATTGTATTTTGTTTTTAAACTTGATATTTGTAGTCTGCTTTGTTTGTTGGCAGCACACTGGGTCAGGAAATGGATGAAAAACTCATTCTGCATTAAAATGATGATGAGTAATTGGAATTCAGCTTATTTTAGCATGTGTTTCATCAGACAAGTGTGATTAAATGGAAGACCAGCTTTTATAGAGAAATATTACATTTGCATGATCTGAAATGCACAAAGAAGAAAGCATAACCTCTCTTTAAAGTACTGATAAACAGAAATCCACCTAGGAAAAAAAAATAAATTAAAAAATTGTGTTTATTATTGTGATTCCGTCTGAACTTCTTGGCAAGGTGAAAGTCACCAAAAACTTGGTTTTCATATCCTACACTTCCTCAAACTGATTATGATGCAGGACAGTTTTTATATGATCCTTTTTTTTTTTTTTTAGTTACTGCTTTCTGTAGCAAAGCAAGCGTTTGTGGAATATTTTATTATTTTTTAAGCTAAGTATATATGTATTTTATAAAAAGTCTGTTTATCTTGTTATTGTTGTTTCCAGACTAGATTATTCTGAAATGCAGAATTTGATATTTTTCCTCCCTTTTTTTTTGTAATCTCTTTTCCAAATGTCACGAAAATCACATACCTTATATTTTTAAACAAAATCTAATTTAATTTTTTTATTTGTAAACATACAGGTAAGAAAAGAACCAGAGAAAACTCCAGTACCCACAGTAATAATTGCCACAGACAAAGTCAAAGAGCAAGAAAGAATATCAAGAGCTAGAGAAGAAATCTCTACCAGCCATGAGCAAGTGCAAATTGCTCATGAGAAGGTAAATAAATGTTACAGATATTTAGCTCATTCTTATATTCTAATAAGTTTATGAAACCTCATCCTTCATGAAATATACTATTGATCTTTGCTGTGATTCTTTATGAAAAGATTACAAAATGAAAGCTTTATGAAGCAAGGTATTCCAAATCTGAGCCCAGCTTTGCAGGTTCAGTTCTGCTGACTTTTTGGCAGCTCCGGCTACAGGGGCAGAGTGCAGCTGCCCTTCCTACAGATCCTTTGAGCATTGTGGTTTTTATTACCAGGATACTCAGGATTTCATTTTTTGCTTAATGACCTTTGCTTTTTGTCTGAAAATAAATTGTAAATTCTAAAGATAAATTGTAAAGGTTATCTCTCATGATACAATATTTATGTGTGGAGTATGATGCAATGAAGTTCCTATTTGTGTGAGGACTGAATGCATCTACTAGACCATAATGTGGAAACAATGTTTGTTGGAACAAGAAACAAAATAGTTTCATGTACTGATGGGAGTAAATATTAAGTCAGTAATACTAATTTTTACGCAAATATATTTTACAAAACATAACAATGTTATGTCATAATTAACTAGGAAGTGGGAATATTCTTCTCTTAATTCACACATAGATGCAATATATTAATGACTTCAAATGCACTTAGTTCAGCTAGTATGTAAGGTAGGCTATGCCTTGGTCAGCACAAAATGATCACCTGATTTCTCAGGTGATGCTTTTCTTTTATTCGTATAAATTCTGAAACCTTATTCCACTTTCCCGAGAAGCTGTGTAATTTGACAAGAGGCATAATTGATTACTATTTTTTTTTATCATAAAAACTAGATGAGAAAGGAAGATACAAAACCTTCTGTTCCTAAGGCAGTAATTACCACTGACAAACCTAAACCATCTCTCATAACATTGAAAAGTAAAGAAGGAATTGCTACCACCCAAGAACAAGTGAGCATTACCCATCAAAAGGTGAATAGCACTATTACAACTATATTTTTTTATCCTCTCCTTTACAAAGCATATGTGTCCCTAAAAAAATACTAACTGTACATTTCCGGCTCATTTTTTCTAAAATTTATTCCACTTTAAAACCTTTAGAATACCATTTAATAAGAGTATATTATTCCACCTCTACCTTTCTCTCCTAACCACTTCAGTTACTAGTATTCCCATAATTATCTTCTGACTGACCTTTGGAATGCACTGACTGACTCCTGAAATGTATTTTATTTTATTTTATTTTAATTATTACCATGATTTAAATAGCTGTCAGGGTGTAACAATACTTATCAGTATACATATAGTGAGTTGTGTGCAGTGCACCAGGATCTAACTCCCTTAGTTCTTCTTCCCTGTTCCGCTTCCAAAATGCTTTCCCATTGTTCAAATACCTTTCAAGAACATTTGTAACTGAGACTTATTTCTGCTGTAGTATCTAGACTTCAAAGGAAGCTGAGAAAACTACTGTAGTTAAAAAAAAAAAAAAAAAGCTACTTATAAAACCAAAACACCAATCACAGTGTCCAGAACTAGAGAAGGAATTACAGCCAAGATCAAACTAGTTTATGATCAGGTGAATATAGCTATTGCAGATGTGAAAAGCACTGTTGTAATTTATTTTGTTTGCAAACCTCACCTCTTCAGAGCTACTTGAGTATGAAAGAATGTGCTCAAACTAACTCATGATAACATACCATTTAAGTGGGATGATTGTCAAGTAAAAGTGTTAGTGTGACTAAGTTTCTAGTGATAAAGTTTGTGTCACTCTATTAGAAAATGCCACTTTTAAGAGTACAGTCAAATTTCTCTGTGAAACCCTATTTCATACCAGTGACTTTCAAGTAATGTTTGCTTGCTGACTCTGCAATCTTTTCTTTTTCTAAAAGATTATTTCCTTGCAATTTTATGGTTTTCAGATGAAACAACCTCTCTCTATTCAGGTTTTAATTGTATTGTTCTTTGTGCAGTCCAAACTTGAATATCCAGTTTATGACTTGAGACAATCAGATGTTTGTTGACATTGCTTTGTTCCAGTAGGACTCCCACAGTAAAAAAGCTTTTCTGTTGGAATGTAGCCAGGAACTCTCATATGCAGAAGAATATCATAATTGCCAACAGCTTTTCTTTAGTCTATCTATCCACTTTGTTGGAAAGAGTATGGTACATTTAAAAAAAAATAAATTGTAAAATATAATTAGAAGAGCATCACACCTAAAACTAAGAGGACTAAGACTTCTAAGACATTACAGTTACTTCTCAGGTGATGTGAATTTAGGGCAAAATTCAAATTGGTATAAGCAATGATTTTGAAATCAGCAATGAAACTAGATAAGAGGTCCCTGTTTCCTAAACACTACTTTACTAATAAAACATAGACTCTGTAAATAATCACATTTTGGCCTCTTCTGATTTATTTTAGTTTGAAGGGATAATGATTTTAAAATCATCATGAAATTATCCATTAGGTTTTCTCCAATCTACAAGGTATACATTTCATATGCTCTGTTGCTAGATCCATATCAGTTATGGCAGTAACAATAAACACTGATAGTAATGATCCTATTACCTACTTGTCCGTGACTGGGCAGAAATTTGGACCCTGATAACATAAAAGTTGTCACTATTTATTACCTATAAGCAACAAATAAAACTCCTTATACAATTGCATTATTTCTAATTACTTAGCAAGCTCAGGTTTTTTTCTGCATATCTACGCAGTATCTCTTTTTCTAGAATATACTTCACTGAGCATGATAAGTACTTGCCAGATATGCAAGCCTTTAAAATGATGAATATTTGTATAAATTCTGCCAATGTTCTCTGTAGACTAAAGCTGGAAAAAAGGCTGAAGCTGTAGCTACAGTTGTTGCAGCAGTTGATCAGGCACGTGGTCGATCACCCTGGGAACCAGAACAAGCAGAGGAAACTTATGTAAAGCAGAAAACTTTGGAATATGGCTATAAAGAGCATGCTGTAACAGACCACGTTGCTGAGGCCCCAGCAGAACGTCATGTTGTCACTAAAGAAGTTAAAACTGTCTATGTTCCACCTGAGAAACATATATCGGCTGCTGAAAAGAAAGAAGTTCATGTATCAACAGAGGTTAGACTGTTTACATTGCATTTTTTTTCCAAAAACTATGCCCCAGTGAAATCGGTTTCAGTTTGGAGAACAGTATCACATTCTCAACACCTTTTATCATTGCTTTGTGTAGATAAAAAGAGCAACAGAAACCGAGAGAACAATTCATGTTGAACACCCGCGACCTCGCACAGCAAGTCCCCACTTTGCAGTCTCCAAAATTGCTGTTCCTAAACCAGATCATACATATGAGGTAAGAAATGAAAAATGTATTCAAGAAGAACAGCATTTCATTTATAATAACCAGTAGGTTACACTTTCCATTTGACTTTTCCTCTCACTCCAGCATGGGGCTTTCCCAAGAAGAGATAATCTAGATGTTTATGTTCTCTAAAGTTTTTGTTGGCTTGTTTGAGTAATAAAGAACACTCCTGCAAACAGATACAAATCACATTTTTGTGGTTTGTGTAATTATTAGTTATTTAAACAAACTTTTCATCTGTTTAATGATGCAGCTTGAATACTTCATGTCATACAGTGAAATCGTAAATGTTTTCATGCAACTTGTATTTTTTAAAGAGCAGGAGTATCCATTTTCAACCTTACTATGTGCATCAGATCACTAATATGTGGGAAACAGTACTTCTTCCTTGTAGATTACTACAAACTAAGCTAAATAAAAAAAATAAATAAATAAAATTTCAGACTGCATAATATGCCACCATCTATTTTTAGTGGTTTTTTTTACATTTGTCTGTTTGACTCCTTCACATAATATTGAAAGTTCCCATTTAATAAGATTTCTCATTCAAGCAAACATTCTCCCTTCGCCTGGACTTTACTGTTGTTTTTTTTCCGCTAAATCATAATTAAACATTATAAAACTACTATCTTTAAAGATTTATGTATGTTTTTCAAAGTTATTGCATCTAAAATAACATTTTGAAGTCTCTTCAGTTATTTTAATCACTGACAGTTATATTATTAGTAGTATTGCTTATTGCGGTATCAGACTGAGTAAATAGCAGGCTAAGATCTCAAGTGAAATAATTTAGAGGACAATTCTCTTGTAGCATTTAAGAGCTTCTTGACCATCTAAAGATCAAATTCTAAAGTAAAAATGAAAGAGAAAATATTTGAATGTTAGACACATCAAAAATAACAGATATAACAGGGTTGTTATATCTTCAGTATTCTACTACTGCAATCTGAAACTAGAAATCATTATACTATATGCAGCTTTTGCGTTGTTAACAAATAAGTGACTGATGAAGCAACTGGTGCATATGCATTCTGCTCAGGAAATATACTGTCTCCTTTGAAAACGAGAAAAACTAAACTGTAGCTCTTTCTCTTCTGTTCCCTAGGTTTCAATAGCTGGATCTGCCATGGCTACTCTGGAAAAAGAGTTATCAGCTACTTCTGCTGTGCAAAAGATCACCAAGCCTGTGAAACCACCTCAGCTGAAGCCACAGGAAGTCAGGATAAAAACAGAACCTCTTGCCCCTCCACAGCTTACGTTTGGAGAGACTGCTGAGACTTACAAAAGTGGCTATGATGTTGAAACTAGAAGAGAGAGAGGTGTAAGCATTAAAGGAGAAGCAATGAGGGAAGAACATGTGGTGTTGCAGAAAGAAGGCGAAGCAAAGGTATGTTATTAAGCAAATTTCCATCACTTTGACTGACTTTCATCTTAAAAATATAGCATGAGTTCACTTGTGTGCTGTTTCCTCATTGCAATTTTCCACGTTTACAGCTTTCTGCTGACTTTTATCTCAGTTGTTTTACACAAGTCCTTCTAAGGACCTAATATTTACCTCTGACAAGCAGAATTCTCTTTACCTAATTTATTTTCTTATCTAAATTCTGCTTTTGTCCTTGGCTTTGATAGGTGTTTATTAACTGTGCTTTAAATAATCTAGGTGACAGAAACTGCCAGAGTTCCTGTGCCTGCAGAAATCCCTGCTACTCCACCCACCTTAGTCTCAGTAAGTAATTTGTATGTAGATTAAGGGAGATACACTGTTTTCACCCATTTTATATTCTAAGTTTTTTATATTAACACCTGGCCATGAAAATTTGGCTTTGTTTAATCTCCAAAACATTGTTTTGGACTTTCTCAGCCATAAAATTCATCTGTGATACAAGCTGTTCTAAAAGTCTGTTATGGGAGTGATTCTTCACAATTATGTCAAATACGAGTTTGACCTTTGCTGCAGTAAAACATTTTCTCAATGTGATCTGCATAAACATCAACCTACCTTTTAATTGTCTTGTTAATAAAAATAATGATCCCAAATATGGTTTCAGATACTTCCCTTTGTAAAATACCTCTTTTTTCCTCGATACACCACTGAAAAGAAGTAAACATTGAATTTTCCATTCACATAGGTTTTATTTACATGTCTGTTTAGTAGTGAAAATATATACTGATTGTGATACTTATTTTTTGTCATACAGGGCCTGAAAAATAAGACTGTGACTGAAGGCGAGTCTGTCACTCTGGAGTGCCGTATCTCAGGTCATCCTCAGCCTTCTGTGACATGGTACAGGGAAGACTACAAGATTGAGAGTTCAATGGACTTCCAGATCACTTTCAAAGCAGGGCTTGCTCGCCTCGTGATTCGTGAAGCCTTTGCAGAAGACAGTGGAAGATTTACCTGTACTGCTACCAATAAGGCTGGGACTGTGAGCACATCTTGCCACTTACACGTGAAAGGTAGGTGTAGTTACCATTGAAGAAGATTACAATTTTGTTAACTGCATATTACTTGTCATTTAGTGTAGGTGTTTTGTCAGGTGCTAAATAGAATGTATGCCTTGAATTATATTCCAGTGCTGTTAGGTAAAAGGGCTGTAAGAATGTGAGGAAAAGGCCAACTGAGGCTGATGGAGACTTCCTTTCTTGGTGAAAGTACCTGGCCCCCTGAGCCAACTAACTACCTAACCTTCTCCTTTTGTGAACTAAACTTGCTGCACAAGCACTATTAGAGTATTTTAAAATCCACTGTATCATATTTGTCTTACAGTCTCAGAAGAAATTGAGACTCAAGAAACCATTTCTGAGAAGTCTGTTACAGAGGAGAAACGGTAAAGTTACTTTCCTAAACAGACTGCTTCTAGTGTGGTCATTAGTTTCTTGCACTCAGTTTATGAGAGCTTCAGACATCAGCTCACTTTTCTGCATTGGAATCTTATTTCAGATATGTTGAAACAAAGGACATTGTAATGGAAGATGTCTCTGTTGTAGCAGAGGAAGTGTCGGGAGAACCCATCCCTCCTTTCTTCGTAAGAAAACCTGTAGTACATAAATTAATCGAAGGTGGGAGCATTGTTTTTGAATGCCAAGTAGGGGGCAACCCAAAGCCACATGTCTACTGGAAAAAAGGTGGAGTTCCTCTAACGACTGGCTACAGGTACTTTGACTACAATGCAAAAACATGCTATTTAAACATAATTTAAAAGAATATTTAATTGACAGTATTGCAGTTTTGACTGCCTCACTGATGCTGAGCTAAATAAAATCACTGATTTCTGTGAAATTTTATTTTTAAATGGGAAAAATATAATATTATATCTTAATGTGAGTGTTTAGGAGATTACTGATTTTTAAAAAATAGATATTCCGAAGACCATAAAATTAATAATGCTACATATCCTTAAAAACCAATCAGGAAGAAGTTTTGCATTTGTTTTATTCTGTCTGTGCAATGTTTGGATTCTGTTTGTGTTAATGTTGTCAACAGCAAGCAACACATTTTCTAGCAAAGAGGAAAAATACATTTGTGGCACTCTTGAAATATATCATGTTATAACAACCCATATTAAGACAAACTATGTGCACACAGCATATACCATTTTACTGCATCTGATAACTAGATCTCTGATATTTCAGTACTACTGTTTGCATCCTATTTATTTTAGTCACAATGGAAAGAAAGTAGACCTGTACTCTAGTTTCAGCATTGTTACTTTCCTGTGCTGTTCTGCAGATTCATTGAGTGAGAATTATCTGCAAAAGTTTGTCTCTTCTTGTCTTGTACAAGTTAGGAGTGATTCTGATTAATTTAATAACTAAAAGCAAATTCACAAAAAGTCTCTTCATCAGAATTACAGAAAGCTGTGACTTTTATGTTTTCTATAGATACAAAGTGAGTTACAAAAGAGAAACCGGGGAATGCAAACTTGAAATTTCCATGACTTTTGCCGACGATGCCGGAGATTACACTATTGTTGTTCGCAATCAACATGGAGAAGCTTCTGCAACGGTCTCCTTACTAGAAGAAGGTACATTGTAAAGAAGTGGGAAAAATGTTTAAAACTTTAATATGGGGAGAAGATTTAAACTGTGCTGCAAATTTTGTGCAGCTTACTTTGGTCAATTCAAGAAGCATAAAGGGATATCAGGTGGGTTTTTTTCTGCAAGACAGAGTATTTGACATCAGGTTCTTGAAGGACTTACACTCTGGAGCTATAAGAATCTTCTTTTGTTGACAGTCCACATATCATAAGACATTCAGAGAGTGATGTAGAGAAAGGAGGTTAATCAAGTAATGGGTTCTGTCACAGGGGAAGAAGATGACTTAATTCTTTCTTTCAATTGTCTTTGTAAAAATGTATGTAAGTTTACAGAAGACAGAACCATGGTAAAGAAATTCTAAAATAGTCTCTACTGGTTCTTGCACTTTAAGAACTTGCATACCCAAGTAACACATAAAAAGTTTTGACTGTTTATAAAGCTCATCTGAGGGCATCAGTCTTTGCCTTTATTGCTGTTTGCTTTTTATTTGCTTAAAAGACAGAAACTGTGCTGTAATCACCAAAACCAGTAAAATGTTTGTACATGTTTTCTCTATTCAATTCAGTGAAATTAAAAAAAACCACAAAACTTATAAAAATGAATGTGCTCTTAATTCTTAGCTGATTATGATGCCTACATAAAATCTCAACAAGAAATGATGTACCAAACTCAGATGACTGCGTATGTTCAGGAACCTAAAGTGGCTGAGGTAGCCCCCACTGTTTCATATGGTGACTTTGAAAAAGAATATGAAAAAGAACAAGCCCTAATTAGGAAGAAAATGGCAAAAGATACAGTGATGGTCAGAACATTTGTAGAAGATGAGGTATGTCCACCACTCCATACTTATTTTGTATACTGACATTTTACCAGTACAAATAATTTCTTTAAAAGGTCTTTATCTCATGCACAGAACTAATTGTCTTGCTTTTCTATATAGGAATTCCATATTTCTTCTTTTGAAGAAAGACTTATCAAGGAAATTGAACTCAGAATTATTAAGACTACCTTAGATGAACTTCTTGAAGAAGATGGAGAAGCGATGATGGTTGATATTTCTGAATCTGAAGCTATAGAAGCAGGATTTGATTTAAGATTAAAGAATTACAGAACCTTTGAAGGGACAGGGGTTACTTTTCATTGCAAGATGACTGGATATCCATTGCCAAAGGTACCTCAAACCTGTGTGACATTAATCTATTAAAAAATTCTAGTGCTCTACTTGAAAAATCCATTATCAGACAGTCTACATTCTGCATAGGAAACAGCAAATCTCAAAGGAAATCCAGTCTTTTGTTTTGATATCAAGCTGAATTTTCGTTTTGCCCATTAATAGAATAGTATTTGGTTGGTTAGCCAGTTCAGAGTTAGGTTAGATTTACTGGTTAAGTTGGTCTTGCTTCTGAGTATCTCCGAATTATCCCAAGTTGGGAACATAGTAGGAAGAGCAGTCTGGGTCACTTTGCTCTTTGTCAAAATGAGGTTTATATCTGTTTCTAGCACCAAAACTCATGTTTGAGGCTATTGTGGAAGCATGGTACTTTAGTCTTACTTACTTGAAAATGTTAACACATATACATGGACTGCGACAATGCATCAGCTGAAAACCAGGAAGCTGTAATTGGATCTTCGCCTTTAGGAAAGCTCACATAGCATTCCACTGTTTCTTTCTGTGCAGATTGCATGGTACAAAGATGGTAAGCGCATAAGGCATGGAGAGCGCTACCGCATGGAAGTTCTGCAAGATGGCACTGCCAGCCTGCGTTTGCCTGTTGTTTTACCTGAAGATGAAGGAATTTATACTGCCTTTGCCAGTAACATGAAAGGAAATGCGATTTGCTCAGCAAAACTCTATGTCGAGCCAGTTGCACCCACAGCAACTCCAGGTTATATGCCAGGACCAGAAGTTATGAGAAGATATAGGTAGGTACACAGTAATAATAAATTTCATGAGACTTCAATCTGCTGTGACAGACAGTTCCAAAAACTCATTATGCAGCAGCTGAACAGCTTAAGTCTCTGAAATTTGCATACCACTAGAGAAGTTCTAAATGATGTTTACATGGCTTTTATTGACTTACGTGCCATGTCTGTGTCTGATTTGCCTTTTCAATAATCAGTGCAGTTCCCAGAGTACCATCATTCATATGCATATCCAGCCACAGTATCAGATTTACAACCTCAGCAATGATAGAGATTTCATAAAGTATTCACATTTTGGAAAAATATTTTTTCTCCACTTGGAATTTTAGTACTGTGTACAACTCTTAATTCTCAATCTTGAAAAGTTGTATTTCTATGGCAGAAAAAGTCCAGTGTTGCCATGTACGGTGTTCTGTCTCCATATACATAGATGCACATGCATAAATGTACACAGGATTACATCCATGTCTGTACAGTATCCTAAGTCCCAAAGTTGCCCCAGCTATGGTGTATCCTAATACTGTCAAGCTATAAAAACTGCTGTAAAAAACCAGAAGAAAATTGACTACAGATAAAAATTAATTTTGTAGCAGTTTCTCACATAGATACAGTGGTTAACCTCTTTAAAATAAATTATGCTAAAAGCAAAAGTTGAACTCTGTTTATCATGTAAACCCACTGATATATGTCATTGCCCTTCACACCTATCTCATCTTTTTCTTCCAGGTCTATTTCGCCACGGTCTCCAAGCCGATCTCCAGCCCGCAGTTCTCCTTCACGTTCTCCTGGCCGCAGATTAGAAGAAACGGATGAAGGACAACTAGAGAGGCTATATAAGCCAGTTTTTGTGCTGAAACCTACATCATTTAAATGTTCACAGGGCCAGACTGCAAGATTTGACTTAAAAGTTGTTGGCAGGCCTATGCCAGAGACATACTGGTTCCATAATGGTAGATCAGTTTAATTTTCATCAACAACTAATCTTGAAAAAAAAATCCTACATGCATTTTACATCTTTTTCAGACACTGTTTTGAGTGTAACTTTTTTTTTTCCCCATGTGTATCTGCAGGTCAACAAGTGATTAATGACTACACGCATAAAATAGTGATTAAAGAAGATGGCACCCAGTCATTGATTATTGTTCCTGCTATGCCTGATGACTCTGGAGAATGGGCTGTAATTGCTCAGAATAGAGCAGGCAAAGCTTCAGTCTCGATGACACTGACTGTGGAAGGTATCTACTCTGCATGTTATTTTTAGGAGGCTCAGGAGGTTTTTCTTATTAATAACCATGGTTATGTCATTTCCTCTTGTAATAAATTACCCTTGCTCCTCCAGCTAAGGAAGACCTAGTCAGACCACACTTTGTGGAAAGGCTGAAGAATGTTAGTGTAAAGGAGGGATCTAGACTGGAGATGGCAGTGAAAGCTACTGGCAACCCTAATCCTGACATTGTATGGCTGAAGAACAGTGACATTATTGTACCTCATAAATACCCCAAAATAAAGTAAGCATTTTTATTTTGTTTAAATAGTAAAGGAGCTAATAATTGCTATCCTGCAAAGTGCCTCTTACAGGGTGCTGAATACCCTTGCTTCCATAGAAGCGATTCACTAAGGGCTTAGACCAATGGCTACTGAAGCTCCTAACAGCTTTTGCATTACAGCAAGGCTAAGAGATACAAAATATCTTGCAGGACTCCAAAACAAAGCAGTGCAAGAAAGTGAAAAAAATAATAATCCTTTTCATGTTTCAGGATTGAGGGAACCAAAGGGGCAGCTGCCCTTAAAATTGAATCTACTGCCAGGCAAGATGCTGCATGGTATACTGCTACTGCTATCAATAAAGCTGGACGGGACACTACACGGTGCAAAGTAAATGTTGAAGTTGAATATGCAGAACCTGAACCAGAAAGAAGACTAATCATTCCAAAAGGAACATATAAAGCTAAGGAGATTGCAGCACCAGAGTTAGAGCCTCTCCACTTGCGTTATGGTCAAGAGCAATGGGAGGAAGGAGATCTCTATGACAAAGAAAAGCAACAGAAACCATTTTTTAAGAAGAAGCTCACATCTTTAAGACTCAAGCAATTTGGACCAGCACACTTTGAGTGTAGACTTACACCAATTGGTGATCCTACCATGGTGGTAGAATGGTTGCATGATGGCAAACCTTTGGAAGCAGCTAACAGACTCCGCATGATCAATGAGTTTGGGTATTGTAGCCTGGACTATGGAGTAGCTTATTCCAGAGACAGTGGAGTGATCACTTGCCGGGCAACTAACAAATATGGTACAGACCACACATCTGCTACTCTGATTGTGAAGGATGAGAAAAGCCTTGTGGAAGAATCCCAGTTACCAGAAGGCAGAAGGGGACTGCAGCGAATTGAAGAGTTAGAAAGAATGGCCCATGAGGGTGCTCTTCCTGCAGTTGCAGTGGACCAAAAGGAAAAACAAAAACCAGAACTTGTTTTGGTTCCTGAACCAGCAAGAATCCTGGAAGGTGAAACAGCACGATTCCGCTGCCGCGTGACTGGCTATCCTTTGCCCAAGGTCAACTGGTATCTCAATGGACAGCTCATCCGCAAGAGCAAAAGGTTTAGACTCCGTTATGATGGAATCTACTACCTGGATATTGTGGACTGCAAATCATATGACACAGGAGAGGTGAAAGTCACTGCAGAGAATCCAGAAGGCTTTATTGAACATAAGGTGAGACTTGAGATCCAGCAAAGGGAAGACTTCAGATCTGTTCTTCGTCGTGCTCCTGAACCCAAACATGAGCCTGCGGTGACAGAGCATGGAAAACTTCTCTTTGAGGTACAGAAGGTAGACAAACCTGCAGAGGCAACAACAAAAGAAGTGGTCAAACTGAAAAGAGCTGAAAGAATCACTCATGAGAAGCTTTCAGAGGAATCTGAAGAATTGCGTAGTAAATTCAAGCGCAGGACAGAAGAGGGCTATTATGAAGCCATCACTGCTGTGGAACTTAAGTCTCGCAAAAAAGATGAATCATATGAAGAATTGCTAAAAAAGACAAAAGAAGAACTTCTTCATTGGACCAAAGAGATCCCAGAGGAAGAGAAGAAAGAACTTCCTCCTGAAGGCAAGATCACCATTCCAACATTCAAACCAGAGAAGGTTGAGCTTAGTCCAAGTATGGAGGCTCCCAAGATCTTTGAAAGAATTCAAAGCCAGACTGTAGCCCAGGGGACAGATGCTCACTTTCGTGTGAGAGTAGTGGGAAAACCAGACCCTGAGTGCCTGTGGTTCAAAAATGGTGTGCAGATTGAAAGGACTGATCGTGTGTACTGGTACTGGCCTGAAGATAATGTTTGCGAATTAGTCATCAGAGATGTGACTTCTGATGATTCTGCCAGCATCATGGTGAAAGCAGTCAATATAGCCGGTGAAACTTCAAGCCATGCTTTCCTGTTAGTACAAGGTAATTTTAATTCTCTTTTATCCTATTACTTATCATACTGTGTTAAGTCTATTTCAGCAGTGCACTGTTAATTCATTGCATATAATTTTGCAGCCAAGCAGTTAATCACCTTCACCCAGAAGTTACAAGATATTGTTGCTAAAGAGAGAGACTCCATGGCAACATTTGAATGTGAGACATCAGAACCCTTTGTCAAAGTGAAATGGTTTAAGGATGGAATTGAGATTCATTCTGGAGACAAATACAGGATGCACTCTGACAGAAAGGCTCATTTTCTTTCTGTACTAGCAATTGAAAAGTCTGATGATGATGACTACAGCTGTGCCCTGGTAGAAGATGAATCCATAAAAACTACTGCAAAACTTACCGTTGAAGGTAAGAAAAACACAGCTCAGCACCATACAGTACTGTTAAAGTGAAATCAGCTTCAGGAAGAGGTAAAACAATGTAAACTGATATCTAATGCACTAAAAAATGTTCAAGCTGCTTTCATATTCTCAGAATCCAGTATAAAGTTTGGAGGTATATTTATGTAAAATGGTTACACCACATACGTATTGATTTCTTTATGCTCATTTAATAAGAAATGTTTTCATCAAGTCTATCTAATACAGCTTATTAAAGAATGTAATTATTTTTGCTTGTAGGTGCTGTGGTTGAGTTTATTAAAGAACTCGAGGATGTTGAAGTACCAGAATCCTTCTCAGGTGAACTCGAATGTGAGGTTTCTCCAGAAGATGTGGAGGGGAAATGGTATCACGGCGATGTTGAACTCACTTCTAATCATAAATACATAATTGCATCCCGTCGTGGTCGCCAAATACTCACTATTAAAGATGTTAATAAAGAGGATCAAGGAGAGTATAGCTTTGTTGTTGATGGAAAAAGGACTCACTGCAAACTCAAGATGAAGCGTAAGCATTTCTAATACTTATATGGTCTATATATTCTAGATTTCCTATATCATAGTATATATAACTATATCTCTATATTCCATACTGTCTTAATATTCAATACTGTGCTTACCTGTTATGAGGATTATTTAATTTCATTTCATTCCACAGCTCGTCCGATGGCTATTCTTCAAGGACTTACTGATCAAAAAGTCTGTGAGGGAGATATTGTACAACTTGAAGTTAAAGTCTCCCTAGAAAATGTGGAAGGAGTCTGGATGAAAGATGGTCATGAAATTCAATCAAGTGATCGTATTCATATTGTGTTGGATAAACAGTCACACATGTTGCTAATAGAAGATGCAACAAAGGAAGATAGTGGAACTTACTCTTTTAGTGTTCCTGATCTTGAACTGTCAACCACTGGACGGATCACAGTGTACAGTAAGTCATTACTACGAGTTTGAAGGTGTATTTGATTTTTAGGTCCTTTAGGATTACTTGTTAAAGGTGTAGTTTTTTTAATGATGAATATTTTTGTAATTTGACAGGTGTGGAAATAGTGGTGCCTCTAAAAGATGTTCATGTAGTTGAAGGAACAAAAGCTATCCTTGAATGCAAAGTTTCAGCACCTGATGTATCTTCCTCCAAATGGTACCTAAATGATCATCAGATAAAGCCTGATGAACGTGTACAAGCTGTATGCAAAGGCTCTAAACAGAGGCTAGTGCTTAACAGAACCCATGCATCAGATGAAGGACATTATAAGCTAATGGTTGGAAAAGTTGAAACAAGTTGCAATGTCACAGTTGAAAGTAAGTTTCCTTTAAGAAGCACAGTTCTTTGTGAAATTGTTTCTTTAAATACAAAGCTGTGGAAGCAACTAATATTTTTAATATATTCTTTTTTATAGAAATTGAGATTATTAGAGGTCTTCATGATATCACCTGCACTGAAACACAGAATGTATGTTTTGAGGTTGAGCTCTCCCATTCAGGGATTGATGTAATTTGGCATTTCAAAGGCCAAGAAATCAAAGCTGGTCCTAAATATAAAATTGAAGCACATGGCAAAATATATAAATTGACAGTGGTTAAAATGATGAAAGATGATGAAGGAGAATATATATTCTATGCTGGAGAAAAGAAAACATCTGGAAAGCTCATAGTAGCAGGTTAGTAGGGTTATAGTCCAAGATTTTTATTTTGCTGTGATTTAAAAGTAATACTCAATGTACTGTATTTTTTAATTATAGCAATTGTGCTTTTCTGTACTTTTCATGGTTTAGTTTTGGTTTTTTTAATGTACCCCTTGCCCTTACCCTTATCTTTCATGAGTGGTATAATTTGAATACAACAAAGCTTTTAAGTAAGTCCTTATATGTTTCTCGAAATCAGCACCATAGTATGGAATATTTTTGATGTAATTAATGTGAAAAAGGTTTTGTCTTGAATGTTCATTGTGTCTGTAATGATAATAAAAGTAACAAATGAGAATAACTAGGATAGAAGTAAGAAACATTTTTTGGTCGTATTCAGGTCACATCCGATTCTTGATTTTTCACAGAACACAGAATGTCTGTGAACATGCTGAAAATTAGGGCTAAGAATTCCAGCATCAACTTTTCACATGTTTGCATTTTGTGTGCTGGAAAGTTGAACAGCATAAAAAAAAACCCCATGTACTTTTGCTTCCCTACAGGTGGGGCCATTTCAAAGCCTCTCTCTGACCTTACTGTGGCTGAGTCCCAGACAGCTCTTTTTGAATGTGAGGTGGCAAATCCTGAATCAGATGGCCAGTGGCTGAGAAGTGGTAGACCACTACCTTTAACAGATCAGTACCAAGCTGAATCTGATGGTGTAAAGAGAAGGCTCGTTATCCCTGTCACAAAACTGGATGATATGGGTGAATATAGCTATGAAATAGGAAGTTCAAAGACATCTGCCAAGCTGAAAGTTGAAGGTCAGTATTTTTTGTAACTAACTGTTGTCTATAAGACTCAGTCAAGTATCACACACTGTGTCTTGGATCAGGTTCTAAGATGAAAACTTATTTTGCTTAACTTTTTAAAATGTATTTTTATATTATTATGCACATTCTGAGGTAACAAATTATTTTGGAGTCTCCATATTGGCAATTTAGCATGGTATTTTAACAAAACCATGTTTTGTTGAAGGTACTGGTGAGCAGGTAGAAATTCTTTACTAGTTGTGTAGTAAACATACCAAAAACCCCCCCCCAAAACGAGTATGTATTTCTTTTTTTATATTCCAAGCATGCCAGTTTGGCGTAAACTGTATAAATCAATATATACGTACTAGATTCTAAAATGAAGCACCATGATTCAGTTTTATTAAGATTATTAGATTTACTAAAATTTTTAATTTTGGTTTGTTTTGTCAAGTGTTGTTTTTTTTTCCTTCTTTTTTTTCCTAGCTGTTAAGATAAAGAAGACACTGAAGAACTTGACTGTGACAGAAACACAGGAGGCAGTTTTCAGTGTAGAACTGACTCACCCTGATGTAAAAGGAGCTCTGTGGATTAAAAACGGTGTTGAACTTGAATCAAATGACAAATATGAAATTTCAGTGAAAGGAACTGTTCACACACTTAAAATCAAACACTGTGTTGTCACTGATGAGTCTGTTTATAGTTTTAAGCTTGGAAAGATAGGAGCAAATGCCAGACTTCATGTGGAAAGTAAGTCAGTCTGTTTTGAATATTTGCTTTAATGTGTGGTTTGTAATTCAAGTGAAACACACTGGTGAATCTTGTCGACTTTTTTCCTAAAGCTGTCAAGATCATCAAAAAGCCGAAGGATGTGACTGCCTTGGAAAATGCTGTTGTTTCCTTTGAACTGAGTATATCCCATGATACTGTACCAGTCCGATGGTTCCACAAAAATATTGAGCTTAAACAAAGTGATAAATACAAGATGATCTCTCAAAGGAAAGTTCACAAGCTTATGCTGCATAACATATCTCCTGCTGATGCTGGGGAATACACAGCTCTTGTTGGTCAAATTGAGTGTAAAGCAAAGCTGTTTGTAGAAAGTAAGTATTACAAGTTTATAAGGAAGTAATTTATTAATTTCTACACCTACTCATATTGAACAACTTGGCCTGACATTTCATAGCCTATTACTCTTGTTTTTTTGCAGTCTTCCACACATACTGACTTAAAAAAAAATCCTTTCTTTTCATCTTCTCCCCCTTTAGCCATACACATCACAAGGACCATGAAGAATATTGAGATCCCTGAGACCAAAACTGCCTCTTTTGAATGTGAAGTTTCTCATTTCAATGTGCCTGCTGTCTGGCTGAAAAATGGTGTGGAGATTGAAATGAGTGAAAAGTTCAAAATAGTGGTCCAGGGGAAACTACATCAGCTCAATATCATGAACACAAGCAGTGAGGATTCTGCAGAATACACATTTGTCTGTGGAAATGACAGAGTCAGCGCAACTCTGACCGTAAAACGTATGTAAAAACTAAATTAACCAGAATATTGTATGGTTACCAATAGTACTTTGTGTTAATACAAGCACTTGGTGCAATTCAGACAAAATGAGCACGGCTATAGAAGTATTTTCAAATAAACCTAAAATGCCACAATTACATTTTTAAAAGAGATTTAGAAGCTGTGAGCTTCAAAGTCAGATCCTGGATTCTTCTGTCTAGGTGAACATACCTAAATATCAAGTCAACATAGGAGACAAAATTTGGATTCCTGTGTCACTCAGAAGTTTTAGGAAAAATAATTATAGTATTACTTCTGGAGATAGAACCTTCCTTTTAATATTACCAATAATTGGACTCTATCCTAAAGAACATCTCTAATACAGTTAACTTGTGTTTAAAACAAAGCAAACCGGAACAAAACCCCCAAACCATATCAAAATGAGCACGGCTATAGAAGTATTTTCAAATAAACCTAAAATGCCACAATTACATTTTTAAAAGAGATTTAGAAGCTGTGAGCTTCAAAGTCAGATCCTGGATTCTTCTGTCTAGGTGAACATACCTAAATATCAAGTCAACATAGGAGACAAAATTTGGATTCCTGTGTCACTCAGAAGTTTTAGGAAAAATAATTATAGTATTACTTCTGGAGATAGAACCTTCCTTTTAATATTACCAATAATTGGACTCTATCCTAAAGAACATCTCTAATACAGTTAACTTGTGTTTAAAACAAAGCAAACCGGAACAAAACCCCCAAACCATATCCATCTCTTTTTCTTTTTTTTTTTTTTTTTTTTTTTTTTTTTTTAGCCATCCTAATTACCTCCATGTTAAAAGACATCAATGCTGAAGAGAAAGATACAATAACATTTGAAGTTACTGTTAACTATGAAGGTATCTCATATAAATGGCTAAAGAATGGGGTAGAAATAAAATCGACTGATAAATGCCAGATACGAACAAAGAAGCTCACACACTCCCTTTCCATAAGGAATGTGCATTTTGGTGATGCTGCAGAATACACTTTTGTTGCTGGAAAAGCAGCCTCATCAGCTACTTTATATGTGGAAGGTATTTGCCCTCTTATTTATATTTTTAGTGATTTCTACTGGCTTAAATAACATCATGGCACTCATTCTACTTTTTTACTACCGTAGCTCGTCACATTGAATTTAGGAAGCATATTAAAGACATCAAGGTTGTGGAAAAGAAGAGGGCTATTTTTGAATGTGAAATTTCAGAACCTGACATTCAGGTCCAGTGGATGAAGGATGGACAAGAACTCCAGATTGGTGAAAGGTAGATGATTGCTTCTACACCATATTGACTTTTAAAAATTTATTTCTCCCCAGAAAGTAACTTGATCATTGTCTTTTCTGTTGTCCTTAGGATGAAAATTCAGAGAGAGAAATATGTCCACCGTCTCATTATTCCTTCCACAAGAATGTCTGATGCTGGTCAATACACTGTAGTAGCAGGTGGAAACACATCCAGTGCCAATTTAATAGTGGAAGGTCGTGACATTCGTATCAGAAGCATCCGTAAAGATGTTCAGGTATGTCCTATACAGAAGAAGAAATATTTTATAACTTTGTCACTCAAAGAATGATGCAAAAGAAGAACAACAATATCTAACTAGTGAGAGTCCTAACAAAAAAAATGTGTAATCATAAGGACAGGGCCACCTCCTAGGAAACTGAAATGTGGGGTTGTCTGTAAAACCAAATGCTATTTCTAAAATTTATTCTACCTGTACAAAGGTCATTGAGAGACAACGAGCTGAAATTGAATTTGAAGTCAATGAAGATGACATTGAACCTCTGTGGTACAAGGATGGCATTGAGATCAACTTCCAGTATGAGGAAAGATACAGTTATGTGGTGGAAAGGCGAGTTCATCGAATGAGCATCTTGGAAACTACTTACTCTGATGCTGGAGAATACACTTTTGTTGCAGGACGGAATAGGAGTTCTGTTGTTCTCTATGTGAACGGTATGTGTCCTTGCAAGCAATGTTTTGACTGTATTTATTACCCTCTGTTTTTCTGATTTCTATACAGCTTTTCTGAAATTCTAACTCTGAAAGTAAATAAATAAAATTTTAAAAATCCAATAAAAATCTTATGTCTGTAACACTAACAAAATCCTCATGCACATGGATGTCCCTTGCTCTACTGAAATAGCTGACTAGTTGATGAAAATGCTATAGCAGATCTTTTCCACACAGTCTATTTGGACCAGGAAATTCTCAAGTCCAAATAAAACTATTTTGTTCATAAGCACAAATATACCTTGCCAGAGGGATTAACCTAACACTTTTTGGATACATTTTGCCAGAAAACACTTATGCCCACATAGCTAATTATGTTAAGGCACCTGCTGCTAGACCATTCTCCCTGAATCAAGGAAAAGGGCATATTTTCATGGGCACATAAGATTAAGAATTAGGGATTTTTAAAAAGTAAATTCCTTGCTAATATATTTTAAGCCTTAATAAATCTAAATAATGAGATTTTTCTCTCTCTTTCTCTCTCCTTTTTCCTCCCTCCCACCCAATTTGCAGCTCCAGAACCACCTCAGATCATTCAGGAGCTAGAACCAACCACTGTGGAGTCTGGTAAACCTGCCCGCTTCTGTGCTATGATATCAGGCAAACCCCAGCCCAAAATTTCCTGGTATAAAGATGATCAAAAGCTGTCTCCAGGTTTCAAGTGCAAATTCCTTCATGATGCACAAGAATATACTCTACTGCTAATTGAAACTTTCCCTGAAGATGCAGCAGTGTACACCTGTGAAGCAAAAAATGACTACGGAGTTGCCACAACTTCAGCTTCACTTTCAGTGGAAAGTGAGTTGTCTGTGCTCATAACAGTGTCTGTGAAATGAGATTGTCAACATGTGTGTGATCTTCATCTTTAATAATGACTTATTTGTCTTATCCTTTAGTCCCAGAAGTTGTTTCTCCTGAGCTAGAAGTGCCAGTGTATCCACCTGCTGTCATTGTACCACTACGTGATGCTGTCACAACCGAGGGACAGTCTGCTCGTTTTCAGTGCCGAGTTACAGGGACAGGTGGGTTTAATGAAATGCTGCTCATCTTTTCAATTATCAGAATTGTTCCTCTTGAATTTAGAAAAAAATGCAGAGTATATATGCTAGGATCAGTCCTTTCCTAGAAGAACAGTTATTTGAAACACACACACAGCAAAGTGTTACTTATAACTATCAGTAAATGAAGTCATATATCAAAGATGGCATCAAGCATGGAAGTTATAAACTTTCATAACATTCAGCATTCCTAAAAAGAGGATCTATTTCAAAAACGTTGTCTTTGGACGCTTCTCAGTGTTTCAGACACTAACTAATGTTAGATAACTGTGTCAATGTGAAAAGGGCAGAGTTTCAAGACATGGAATATCATTGTGGAAAATAATTATTTAACCATTATTAAATTAACATGATGAAGTTTCTGGTAACACACAGTGGTCACATCAATTAACTAAGCAAACAGACTGAAACTGCTTTGAACTTTATGCTAGTATTTCTAAGGACAGTAAATTGCAAATGCATTCTTTTTCCTATCATAAAAATGTGTTTGCTCATGTTCTTTTTAAGTATAGATTTTACTTAAATAAATTTTCTAGCTTTAGTTACATAGAATACAATGCTACAATTAAAACAATTATTTCCAAGTTAACACAAACCTGAATAAAACTGTCTTTCTTCAGTTCAATAAATGGTCTTGAGTATGATTACTAGGAAAATATTCACATGGTAAACTGCAGAGTAAGATCCAGTCCCAATCCCCCAAATTTGCAATTATTTAAAAATAAATTACTTTCCAAATAAAAATAATCCTGACTGATAACTGTGTAAAAATGCGCATAAAATATACAAATATGCATATATGTAAACATATTTAAATTGCATTTCCATAACTTCCAATCAAACTCCTTTATTTAAAAAAAAAAAAAAAAGGAAAAATAAAGAGACGGTTTAAAAAAAAATAAATCTGGTTCTGCTTTAGAATTTATACCACCTCTGAGGAAATTGGAAAGACTGGCACAGAATATGATACTTTCATTTAGGTCCCCTTTCGTAGAATAATAGAATTGTTTAGGTTGGAAAAGACCTTTAAGATCATCAATTCCAACCATAAACCTGACACTACTATGTTCATCATTAAACCATGTCCCTGGCTTCCACATCTACTTGTCTTTTAAATACTTCCAAGAATGGTGAATTGACCACTTCTCTGGGTAGCCTTCTTCCAAAGCTTGATAATCCTTTCAATGAAGACATTTTTGCTATTGAAAATTTCCTTTAGTGAATACTGTATAGTGATTATTGTATTCATGGATATCCATACCTCTCAC